>NC_142881.1:6444166-6750833 GCF_051225735.1 Oryctolagus cuniculus
CCACTCAGCGCTGACTGCCCGCAGGAGCAGGTGTGGGAACCCTCGCCCCCGTCCTCTGTCACGTTGGGTTTCCCTCTGGAGAGTCCCCCATACCCAGTCTCAAGGGCAAGACCCTCCGTCTTCTGCCTTGACGGTGGTGATGAGGAAGTCTGGGTAGGCTCGAGTGCGACTCGTCCTTGCTAGAACCTCTTCCGGCCTGGGACTGTGCCCTTGCCCACCTGGGTCCCCGCCTGGAAGGGAGCCCTGGGCAAGCAGCAGGGGAGGGCTCGTGCTGTGCTGTGCTGGGGCTTTGGCCTTGACCTGAGGCATCTCGGGCAGTCATGGTGGGTGTCTGTTGGCCTGCCGGGGCCATCGTGCCTGGGACTCAGCGCCCTGTGGGTCCAGCTGTCTGTCGCTTGGTCTCTGGTGTTGGGGCGCTCGCTATTACAGTGGTTGCCCGGGAGCACAGTGGTGTCTGGCTCTGCGAGAGACCCTCTGCAGCCGTCTGCTGCTTTTGGAAATCAGCACCCGTCATCTCCCTGTGCCCTTACCCCTGCCCCCCGGCAGAAAGCGGGAGCTGGGTGGACGCGGGGCAGCCCCTGTCCACCCCTGTCCACCCCCGTAGCCAGCGACAGTGAAGTCCTAATGCCGTGTTGTCTTGCGTGCCGACGGTGTGCAGAGAGTAAGGATTCTTTTCTCCTTGTTTCAGGGTGCGTAGTGGCGTCATGCACGCAGACTCCTGCGAGTTCCCCTAAGTTCTTAGAGGACCGCTTTGCCTTTTGAATCAGAGAGTTGCAAAGTTCCCTAAAGAATGGCCCTTGTGGATAAGCACAAAGTGAAGCGACAGCGGCTGGACAGGATTTGTGAAGGTAAGAGCCGGCGTGTGCAGCGTGCCACACCAAGACCTGTGCTTCCTCACTCTAACCCTCAAAGTCTGCTCACTTCCGGAATACACCACACCCCTGCCGCCTGGCCCGGCCCCTCCTCCCCTCCGGTCCAGGGTCCCTCTTCCTGTTCTAGCATCTTCTTCCACCAGGCCCCCTCTGTGCAGCATCCTGTGTGGGCAGGGCCTGGCTTCTGGGGAGCGGTGGCCGACCCGGGTTCCACTTCTCCCCCAAACCTACGGCTGTTTTGCGTACATATTAGGACCATCTTTTGTTAACGTCCTGGAGTTTCCGCACTGTCTGTTTTGAATTAAGATATTTACAACAGCGGATTCCCAGATAGTCCTAAAGAGCCCCGCATTGCCCCTCATGATGTGTTCAGGTCCCTGGTATCTTTGCGAATGTCTGGAAGTGTTTTATTCATGAAAGGAAAAATAAACATAATTAAAATCTAATGGAAACCCAGGGACGAAACTCTGAAATGTTGATTAAGTACAGACCTCTCCTACTTAGCAAACGGTAAGAAAGCCAGAGCCAGGGGCCCAGGGCTGGGTATCCGTGCAGCTGGGCTAGCCTCATCTCAGGGTGTAGCCCGGGCTAAGCCTTGGCTCAGTACAGTGACGGGTACTTCCCCACAGGGTGTGGGCCCAGCTGCCCCCTTCTCACTGCCCTGTCCGTGCCCAGCTCGTGGGCAGGAGCACACAGCAACCCCTGGAGCTGGCCGCAAGGACTTGCTGGTCCGCACGGAGCCGGGTATCAGAGCCTTCCCGCCGTGCCCCAGGACGTAGTAGCACTGGCTGTGGCCCACGTCACTGGGGTCCTGCTGCGATGTGAGGACTTGGGTGTTTCACGTGTTCACCACGTCCAGCACCCCCAGAAAGGCCGATAGAGTGGTGCAGTGAGTGGTAATCATGCCTTCCACGGCGTTTCCCCGGGGGTAGCGTTTGCTTTGCGTGGAGCTATGGAAGCACGTGTGTGTGCTTGTGTGGAGGGGTGCGGGAGGATGGGTGGCTTTTCCCAGAACCATCTGGAAAGTGTTGTAGGTGCAGCAGCATGTGTCTCCTTCTAGGAGGTTTTCCTACAGAAACATAATACACACACACACACACACACACACACGGGAGTTTGGCTGCATTGCGCTCTGGTGTAATGCAGGCCACACAGCCATACCCCCACGCGTCTGTTCTTAGCTGTTTAGTCGTTTGCCTGCGCGTGCGGGAACTTGCCACCGGTCACGCGGTTGCCCTTTTCTTTAGTCTGCAGAGCCTAGAATAGTCTCTGCAGTCCTCACCTGGCTGTCCGACCTTGATCATCACTGTCTGACCTTGATCATCCCTGAGGTTGTTGAGGAGCGGGGCTGCCTGGTTCATGCAGAGTCTGCATCCGAGCGCTTGGCCCTGCCTGGGGAAGGTGTCTTGCTGAGTTCCTGAGTCCTGCCCTCCCCGAGAGGCAGGGGCGCCAGTCAGGGTGACCCACCCACCTCCTGCTCCAGGAGCCAGGGGCTGGCCGCGCGTTGTTACGGTGTCAGTCCACACCAGCCCCGGTCCTGCCGCTGGGATTTGCGGGAATTTCAGCATCACCTTTACCTGTGCATGCAGTCCCAGCAGCAGTCGGTCACATTTTAATTGCTTTTTAAGATTTATTTATTTATTTGAAAGAGTTGCACAGAGAGAGGGAAAGATGTCTTCCATCTGATGGTTCACTCCCCAGTTGGCCACAACAGCCAGAGTTGTGCTGATCCGAAGCCAGCAGCCAGAAGCTTCTTCCCGGTCTTCCACACGGGTGCAGGAGCCCAAGGACTTGGACCATCTTCTAGTGCTTTCCCAGGCCACAGCAGAGAGCTGGATCAGAAGTGGAGCAGCCGGGTCTCGAACCAGCGCCCATATGGGATGCTGGCGCTTCAGGCCCTGCAGGGCATTAACCCACTGCGCCACAGCGCCGGCCCCTTTAATTTCTTGATACCTGCTTTGAACAAAGAACAAACCAGTGGCTTGGGTGTAGGTCTGATCTGTGATCCCGTTCATCTGAATCCCAGCTGCCCGAGGTGTTTCGTTGGTCATCTTCCCGTGTGCAAGCTGATAAATGCCTTTATAGACTAGAGCAGGCATACCCATTTCACAGGTGCTGCCGGTGAGGCACGGGGTGGTTGGCAGTTTGTGCCCTGGAACCCCAGAAGTTGGCTGTTCTCCCCCAGCGTTTGACTCAATTCCACACCGTGGACTGTTTGTTCTGCCTGTAGTTCTTGCACACCTAACACGTGTGTACATACGCACACTCCCAGCTTTGGAGTTCCGGTTCTTCAACCTGAACTACTTGAACAGTGCCCCGTGCACATTCCTCCTGCCCCCCTGGACGTCCGGCGTCCCTTAGGGGTTGCTGTGGTTTGGTTTTGAGTGATTGGAGGTGGGAAGCCGGCCTGCTCTGAATACCAGCTTCTCCCAGGCTTAGGGGAACTCTGTCCGTTGGCACTTGGTCTGTGGCACCGCTAACTCCTAACCCGCCCCTCCTGCTGCCGTCACCGCCTCATGCAGGGCTGTGCCGGCATGGGCGAGCTTCCCCAGGGTTCCATTTTGGCGAAATCCAGGCTTCACCCCTGGGTGACTTCTCCCTACCTTCGGAGGCTGGCCAACCCTTCTTGGGCCGGCCCTGCCCCCTGCTAGCCCGTCCCCTCGAGCAGTGGCCCCCGAGCATGGGCCTTCCTGTCTGCCAGGGAGCTGCATGCCCGTGGGAACGTCTCTGCTCTGAGCCTGGGGTGCAGCCGGGGTCTCTGGGACGCCTTCCAAATCCACTGGAATAACGAATGTCTTTCATGCTGACTTAAAAGCCAGATTCTAATTTTTTTAAAGCAACCTTTCTGTTTTGATATTTATAATTTGTTCTCTGCTTCCTCTTGATGCCTGCTATCAAATAATCCTAGAGTGCCGTTGAGTTAGAATTATTACGGAGCAGCCTTTGATACAGGAGGCAGGTCACAGGCGGCTGCCGTCTTGTCTTTTTGATGTATAATTTAGGTCTTGGCTTTCCTGTCTGTTCAGTTTGCTGACATAATTGATGCGTTGCGTTTGTGAATTACACCAGCCGGTTGGAAGACCTTATTGCATCACAGCAGAGCTAGATGGCTTGCCCCAGATACTTGCGGCCAGAGACAGCGCTTCCGCTCACTCCCCACCGTGGGCGAGGCCGGCGAAAGTGCTTCCCTGCACCATGGAGTTGTGCAACGGTCATGCACCTGCCACGTGGCCTGGCTGACGGCTGCATGTGCGCACCGGAGCTCTCTGAGTAGTTTGCTGGAACGTCTCGGGGTTGTGGACCTGGGATAGAGGGCTTTTCCATTCCGAAATGAGTGCCAGACCAAACCCCCTCGCCTCTGGGCCCTGCTCGTGAGCACAGGGGAAAGGGGGAGGAGCCGGCGTGGGCTTTCTCTGCCCCGGTGGTCACAGTGAGTGGAGGAAAACCTGCCCCCCTGGACTTCTCTTGCGTTGAGTTTTTCTGGTCTGATGGGGTGAGCTTCCGCGGGACATTCTCTCGAGAACCTTCCTCAGTGGCCCAACTGGCAGAGTTGTCCAGGGCCAGCTGAGCCGCCCCCTGGTGGACGGGGCGGGGTGTCCGTACCACGGACCCGAGTGTCGTCCTTTCTTTCCTCGTGGGAATATCTGACACCTCGCTGCTGTTTTTCCTCGTGTGTTTTTGTTTGTTTCTGGTACCTGTTTTGTCTTATCGAGCACTTGGCGCTCTCTGTGTGAACAGCGTTGGCGCCTGTGCTGTGAACGTACTCAGCAATCGTTTCTAGCAAATATCTTTAAAAAGCCCCAAAAAGTGAATTATAAAATGGGATTCATGATGTTGCTATACATTATAATTATATGTTGGGATCAGGCAATTATCCACATTTCTAGTAATTAGGTGATTAGCTGTAATTACATTAGCTATGTAAATATACAATAGTCAACTAAACATGGCTTAAAACTGCACAGTGCAGATGAATGGGCTGAAACAATGGTAAACCCCCGTGAAGGACCCTCAGGCTCAGGAACATGGTCGGACAGAAACCGATTTTCCAGGAAGAGAGAATTCCCCGTGTTAAGTGGCCACAGTTTTAAGCTGATTTGGAGAAGTCCTGGTGTCCACCCTCTCCATCCCTGCCCCGTCCTCTGGGATTTGGGGTCCCACAGCTGCCCGCGCCCCATCAGGCTCACGAGTTCTGTGACTGGAACCAGGGTTGCCGGTTTGTGGTTCGTCACATGCAGACAGGAGCCTCCCTCTGCAGGCTTCGGGCGTGTCAAGGTCGGGACCTCCCACCCCCACCCCCCCGGGCCTGGGCAGCGCGGCCTCGTCCTGGCTTGGTTCTGTGGCTGCTGCTTTGGGCCCTCGTCCCAGCTCTGTGCGTTGCTCCGTCGCCCGCTGCTTGCCAGAGCCCTGTCCTGGCCACCACCAGCTCGTCTTCCCAGCCTGCTATGCTCTTGGTGCAGGCACCTGAGCAGGGACAGAGTCTCTAGGCCAAGTGAGCCCCCCAGAGAGGATGGTGCCACCAGCTACGTGCCCCGGAGAGGGCTGCTCCTGGGTAGCTGCAGGGAGCCGTCCCGGGCTCTGACGTGTCCTGGCACGGCCCATCCTGATCAGTGCACGTCCGGGCTACTGCGAACCAGAACCCAGCACCGCTCTGCTGCCAGCTCTGCGCGCTTTTCTTCTGCAGAACACGCGTGTGAAGGTGTGCGGTGACGACAGCCTCCCGCCGAGGTCGTCAGTCACCCAGTGGCACCCTGAGCTCCTCCAGCTTGGGCACGCATTTCCTCTCCGTGGCCATCTCCAGAGAGGCCCTGCGCTGGCTTCCAGGGACGCAGGCTCACCTTCTGTGTCTGGCGTGAACTTGGCCGGGCACCCCACCTGGGCTGGTGAAGTCTGCTGGGGGCGGGGGGTTTCCACACTCCCCGTCCCCCTCCATCTGTCCATCTCGTTTCCCCTGCCCTGGTCGGACAGGTGGGTGTGCACCTGAAGTGGAGCAGCTGGCTTCTTGGAGGCCTCCCACAAGGGGACAGGCAGTGGGTCCTTTGCGACCATGCCCCCCAGGCCACGCACAGTCCTCTGCGTTGAGCCAGACAGCATGGGCAGCCTGTGGCATTCCAGGGAAAGTTCGCCCCGCGCCCATTGTGTGTCAGGAGAAATGCAAAGCGTGTGGCGACTGTCCTGGAAGGCCAGGGCTCTCGTCGGAGGCCATGGCAGGGGCCCGGTGGCCTGTCTCCATGGGTACGTGTGTCCATCTCATTGCATGGGTGGCAGATTATCCAGACGAGGGACGAGAGCCATAGAGGATGGGTGTGGCGCTGGATGCTGGTGGAAGGAAGAAAGTTCTGGAACGGAGAGCCCTGCAGCAATGGAGTGTGGTGGAGAGGGAGCGGCGTGGAAGCAGGTGGGGGCTCACGCAGAGGCGCGACTCCGCAGGGAGGGTTTTCTCCGAGAGCAGGGAGGTGGAGTTCCCCGAGCACCTCCTGCAGGCAGGTCCTGGACAGCTGCTCCCAGCGAGCGGTGACGTTCCAGGGACTCCAGCTCCTGCACCTGTCACGCATGGACGTGGGCCCTGAGTGTGTGCAGGGAGTCAGACCTCGTCTTCACAGCTCAGGAACTGTGGAAGTGTGGACGAGACGTGGACTGGGAGCAGCACACTCTGTCACCAGAAATGGCTAAATAACACGAGGCACGGGGGTGCTGGGGCTGCTTAGGGCACAGCGTGTCCCTGAGGATGGCGTGGGGCTCCGTGCAGTGTGGGCAGTGTAGACGCTGCACAGCCTCGTGCTGCAGGCCAGGGGGGCGGGAGGAGCGCGGCGTGGGGCGCTGGGAGTCGCTGGTTCCCATGCTGCCCGGGGTGTGCTGTTTCCTCTGTGCACTCCTGTGATTCGGGATTAGGCTCCTTCACTCCCACTGTTTGACCGGGGAACGGGGATCCCCTCGTCCACTTCCGCGCTGAAGTAGCCAGGGAAGGGGCCTGGTTGGCACAGAGGGAAGGAACACAGAGCTGGTTTCCAGAGCCCTCAGTTAGCGGTCGGAAGTGGGCCCGTCAGAGGCCTGCGTTTGCCGTGTGTAACCCCCAACCTCAGCCGTCCCCAGGGACATGTGGGCCGCGGAGGCAGAGGCTGTGGGCAGGGCTCCGGGCAGCTTCCTTCTCGGCCTTGGCTGTGTGGGGGCTGGCTGCCTCCGGCGCACGGGCCGTCCTTGCCACTGACCTGGCAGCGTCTGGCCCACGGCCGTCAGGGGACAGCAGCCGGGCCCGATGTCCTTCGTGTCGGCCCAGCCTTCAGGTCTCGGATTCCGTGGCACCTGCTGGTCGTTTGGTTCTTGGCTTTTCACAGTGAGAATTGGGCGCTCAGAGAAGTCCTTTCCCTCTTGTTTTGGCACCCTTTCCCGGGGTGGCTTCGCGTGCTGGGACAGCAGCACGGGTCCCTGTGGCTGTGCGTCATGACCTGACGTGGCACGGGGGATTCAACAGTCGGCCTCAGGGCGGGGACATCGCTTAGGACCCTGAGGTGCCTCTGGGTGGTCCCACACATCAGCTTGTGGTGGGCTCGTGTGTCTGCGCTTTCAGAAGCTGGCTCACGAGTCCCCACGTCGCTGGCGCGCGTCTCTGCGGGGTGAGAAAGTGGAGGATGGGGCCACGGCGCTTTGTGTAGCCAGCCGGAGATGTTGCAGGAAAGCGGCCGTCCCTTGCCAAGCAACGGCAGTGCCGTCAGGCAGTGTTGTCAGAGACAGAACGCAGCCGGCTGCGTGGACAAGTGTGAGTCCGGGTTCAGGTGTTGCTGCTGCGCGCGGGAGAACATCTGTCACAATATTTGCAGACTTGCCGAGCCGAGGCTGCCTGCGTTTGGGTGACTTCCAAGCACCAGGGATTAGAACTTGGGGAATGGAGTCTGGGCCTCCTGGCTCCCAGGGGAGGCATCGCTGTCCAGTCCTGGAGCAGCTGGGTGAATGTTCCGCTGTTCCTGTTTCACTTTGCGAACCGGGCCATGCGGCCCAGGAACCGGCACAGACAGCTCCCGGGTTCATCCGCCTGTTCCCCGAAGGGGCCTGTCTGTACCGTGAGTGGGGTCCCGTGAGACTTGTGCTCAATCCAGGGTGTCACGTTCTCCGTTATTAGAAGCAGGGAAAGGACGGCTTAACCCTGGAGCAGCAGGCATTTGCCATCCGGCGGTGAGGGCTGGGGGTCCCGGGTCTGACAGGAGCACAGGGCTGGATCAGTAGTGACTTTCTGATAGCTAAGGCCTGGGGGCTGGGAGGGGTCTTGCATAGCTGCCAGAATCACTTGGATAAGTAAGGTCCCGTCTCCCCCCCCCCCGGCCGAAGACCAGGCGGGAGAGAGGAGCACTGGCTTGCGAGTTGTGCAGCTCTGGTTCTCTGCTGGGCTCTGCCACCCTCATTTCCTGCAGGGTCCCCACCCCTCTAGTTTCCGGGGTCTGTGATTTGCAGGTCAGAGACAGGCAAAGGTCTTTTATCCACTAGTGCGTTTCCCCAGGGAGGGGCCCAGAACTATCCAAGCGCCCCCCACCCCCACATGGGGCAGGAACCCATCGCCTGCCTCCCAGGGTGCACATTAGCAGGCAGCTGGGCTAGAAGCCGCGCAGGATGCACCACAGTGGGTTAGCTTAAACAGGCCATTGCATGACACACTAGCACCGGGCCTGGTCCCCACTGAAGGGCCATGCCTTCCTGCGGTGTGCATCCCGCAGGGCCAGCGGCGGGAGGGGAGGCAGCAGGAGTCCTGGCGAGGAGGTGGTGGTGGACCGTGGGCTGTCGTAGACGCGGCTCGCCGTGCGTGTTCTTTGCGCTGCAGCTTGTCCTGCCGAGACAGCGGGCTTGCTTCCTCGCAGAGCCACCTGCTGCCCCTGGGCTCGAAGGGTTAACAGGGAGGCGCCTCATCTTTCTGGAAGGACGCTCCTAGCAGTGCCAAGAAGAGAATTCCTGCAGGCGTGGGGCCCAGACCACCAGCCTCCTGGAACGCCGCGGCCGCCCACTGGCGCCGGGGCCATTGCCGTAGCTGCGTCTCGCTGTTTGCGTCTGGTTTGGGGCTTTTCCGTGCTTCCCTCCCTTTCTGAGTGAACGCGGCCTGGGGCCGTTGGTGAGATGTGTGCCTGCTGTCCCGTGCGCGCCAGGCCTGCCGTCCCCAGCCCCTGCCTCCCAGGGCTGCTGCCTGCTGTGGCCTGTACCCTTTCCTCCCTTTTCTTTTCCATGGCTCCTGGGGGGTGGGGAGGACTCTGGCAGGATTTTGGTCGCTGCCACCCACCAGGGTCTAGAATGATGGGCCTTGTGCTTTCGGGCCCCCCGGGATGTGTTTGGGCCAGAACCTCGCCAGTCCATCAGCGGTCACCGAGGGTCTTTGGGGAGCACTGTTGGTTTCACTTGAGACTGTCCAGGAGTTCAGTGTGCAGCGTTTGTGACGGTGGGGGCGGGGGGCGGGAGGCGGGGGCAGGGGACCGCGCTGTTCCAGGGCCTGGGAGTGGAACCGGCCCCTGCTCACGGGGGAGGGAGAAGTAGCGACTTCTCCTTAACGACTGGCTTTCCCCGCAGTCGAGGCTCTGGCTAAGCCTCGGCTGGAGCGTTGGGGGTGACAGCGGAGCCCTCAGGGTCTGTGTCCCCACTTCTCAGGCACTCCAGGAAGTGCCTGGGTGACAGCCCAGGAGAGGGGCTCTGCTTGGGGAGGGAGATGATGTCATCAGAGAGATGATGGCATCAGGCGGCAGCTTCCAGCTCTGCTCCCTGTCCTCCTGTTGCTGTCTTACAACACCAGCTTCCGGATGACAAGTCCACGGTCAGGGTGAGACGATCAGGTGAAGAATCCACCTGGACGAGCGCAGGGTAACCGTTGGATTGGTAACCGGAGACGGCTCATTGCCAGGTTCCTCCATTGGCCGAGCCCCGAAGCCAGCATCGCCTGAGCCCAGTCTGTCCCCGTGACTGCGCCCTGAGCTGTGTGCAGTGGATTAACGTTGGGGGGTGGGGTGTGGATTAAGAAGGACCCTGCAGTGGCTCCTTTGCTCTGTCAGGAGGGGATGCTGCTCCCCTCAAAGGACCCTGGAGAGGGGGAGGGAGGCAGCAAGATTAGTGGCCCTGGGAGTGCAGTAATTCCCAGTTGCCGGCTGGGAGGCCTGGAGGGAGCAGGCGGCCGCTTCATCACTCTAACGCGATGTCACATGGAACAAAAGCTTTAGGGGTTTTATTTAGCTCCTAATCCGCACGCTCAGCACACCGAGGTCCATGTGAGTGCACGGACCGGGGAGGGGGCCCCGGGCTGAGGGCCGCCCAGAGCAGACCTCTCTCGGCCATGGTTGGGGAGCGAGGCAGTGACCGCGAGCGTGGCGTGCTGTCTGGTCAGGTTTCCGAGGATTAATAATTCAGACCGCACTTGGAAACAGAAAACCCCCGGTCGGCTGCCCCTGCCCTCCCAGAAGGGCTGGCGTGCGGCCGGGGCTGAAGATTTGTAAAGGAAGCCCTCCTCCGCCTCTGCCTCGTCCCCGGCCGTTGTTTTCCCCCATGCCGGTTCCCAGCAGGCACACCAATATTGGTCGTTCTCAGAGCTGGGATGCTGCCGGCTGGTACGAGGGCCCTTGGGACAGTGCCGAGTCCCTGCGGCCTCCCACCAGGAGGAGCTCTCTGACCTATGGCGCGGGAGAGGGGCCCTGGGGTGAAGTGACAAACTACCGACCGCAAGACGCTGCGCCCGAACCCTACCTGTACCGGGAGGCCTTTTATAACTCGGTCGCCGCCAGGAAGGGCTCCGCTCCCGACTTCGCCTTCTACGACAGCAGACAGGCGGTGATGTCTGGGCCTGGCTCCCTGCTGCCGCGGGACTACTACAGCGACCCATCCAGGGGCGTGCGGGGGCCCAAGGAGCCTCCCTACTATCGAGACCCGGGAGTCAGCCGCCCGCTGCCCAGCTACGGAGCGCTCGGCGGCCGGATGCCGTGGGATCAGGTGCAAGGCCAGTTACCTGCCCTGCAGGACGCCGGTCCCCTGTACCGGGATTCTGCCGGTAAGATGATCCCACAGGGGCAGCGGACACAGAGCAGGGCCCCATCTCCTGGAAGGTATGGACGGGAACCGCCCGACTCCAGGTATGGGGCAGAGCCGCCTGCCTACCTCCCCAACCAGCTCTACAACGACATTGGCGAGAGACCTGTGGATTCGAATCCCGTCCGACAGACGGCCCCGACCTGCCTGGTTGTGGATCCCGGCTCGGCTGCTGTGCCCGAGGGCAGCGCGGGGATGACTGGAGGGATCCTGCATCGGGGCTACGGCCCTGCCCGGGAGAGCGTCCACTCCAAGATGGCCTACGAGAACTACGAGGCCGACCTGTCCACGGCGCAGGGGGCGGGCGGCAAGAGGAGCGTGCTCCCCGAGTTCTTGGCCTTTCTGCGGGCAGAAGGGGTGGCCGAAGCCACCCTGGCGGCCCTGCTGCAGCAAGGCTTTGACAGCCCCGCTGTCCTGGCCACCCTGGAGGACGCGGACATCAAGTCTGTCGCCCCCAACCTGGGCCAGGCCCGTGTGCTGAGCCGCCTGGCCAGCAGCTGCAGGACCGAGATGCAGCTGCGGAGACAGGACCGGGCAGGCCCCCTGCCCCGGACACGGTCCAGCAGCTTCAGCCATCGGAGCGAGCTGCTCGCCGGCGACGCTGCCCCGCACCCCCAGCCTGCGGGTCCTCTGCACGCGGCGTCCCCCCGGGGAGCCGATCCCGCCCGCCGGCCAGCCAGTGCGCCTTCCCAGCACCTCTTGGAGACCATGGCCACCTACTCAGCCCCTGGGGCAGGCGTCCAAGCCCCCCACTTCCCTTCCAACTCTGGATACAGCTCTCCCACTGCGCTGACGGCACGCCCGGGCCCCACGTATCCCCCGCAGGCTGGGGTGGCCTTGACTCACCCCGGCAGCTCCAGCCCCCTTCACCCAGGCCCCAGAACCGCCTACTCCACGGCGTACACGGTGCCCATGGAGCTCCTGAAGCGGGAGCGCAGCATGGCCGCCTCTCCGCTGCCCAGCCCCCGCGGCAGCCCCCAGCTCCTGCGGAAGCCTGGGGTCCCCGCGGAGCCCTCTGCCCTGCCGCCCGTCAGCGAGAGCCTGCACTTGCCTCACTCGCCATACCAGAAGGTGGCACGGAGGACGGGGGCCCCCATCATTGTGTCTACCATGCTGACACCAGAACCAAGTACGGCACCCTCCCTGCCCTGGCCAGGACCCTGGAAGGACCAGGGTGGGGTGTGGAGGCTGAGGCAGGGGGTGGTAGGTCCTTAGGGGTCAGCTTTGGAGAGACCTGGTGCGTGCGTGGCATCAGTCCCTTGCCAGCTCCCAGGCTAACCGGGCGTGCAGGTTCTCTTGGGTTGAATAGATCTGTGGGTCGGGCCGATTGGGGTAGCAGCACCTTGCTACGCCCGCACTGAGCCCACGTTGCTGTGTCTTCCCCTGGGTGGTGCTATTTCATGGTGTGGCTGGATCAGGGGGCAGGGACCCGCAGCTCCCCAGGGGCGGCCTGGGCTCTGCTTCCCTGGGGGCGGCGCTACACAGGCAGGAGTGTTTTCTCCTGTGCACCTAGCTCAGCTGCTGCCTCCGGCAGGAGTGGGGAGGTGGGGGTGGGGCGTTCTGGCACAGGAGCCCATGTCCTTGGGGTCTGCCTCCCACGCTGGCACACCAGGATTCCCTACCTTAGTGCTTCCCTGCTTGTGGGCTAAACAAAGCAAGATGTTGAACCCCCGTAGAATTCCCTCTTCTGCAAAACAGATTTACCCTCGTAGTGGGAATGCTTGCTAAGGGAAGGCTGTGTTTCCAGGTGGGGAGAGGGAGGATAATCCGAGGTGGTGTGTGCGAGCTGGGCCTGATTGATCGCACGCGTCTGCTTCGGTACTGTGAATGGGTGTGGAAGGACTAGAGTCGTGTTTGAGGACGTAAATCCGTCTGCTTCCTCGCTTCCCCCTCATCTCCCCAAAGTGTGATTTAGCGACAGGAATCCATTTAAAGTGACTTTCCTGAACACCTGGCATCACAGGGTGGAAGTGGCAGGGTGATGGCAAGACCTCGACGTTTGCAAGGAAACAGCTCTAGGGTGCTGGGAGCGGGTCTTGTGTGCCCTGGGGTAGGGCGCCGCGTGGACCCCCAGCCTGGCGCCCAGCGTCGCTTCTGGATGTGGCCGCTCATCCAAAAGGGGATGAGCACCGAGCTGGGGTTTTGTTTTTCTTTGCTCTAGACTCTGTTGTGTTTTTTTAAAAACACTGCTGCTCACATAATTTACTTGACTTTTCTTCACAGTGCATGTGTACGAGGGGCCGCCGGGTCCCTTTTCTGGGGGCCTGTGCCTTCCCTCTCACCGGCAAACATTTTTCTTTGCAACCGAATGATTTGCATGGTGATGACATTTGTTGCTCCAGTAATTTCATCTGATAATGGCCGGGCTTGCAAAGCGGATCTGAAAACATATTCCTTAATTATGTGTTGCTAAGCAACGGGAGGGTTTGGTCATAATCACAGAAAGATTATCTCCTCGGTGGAGTCGCGGAAAGGTTTAGCTGAAGGAGGACCTGTGCAATTGCCTTGTTCCCTTCTCTGTCTTGCACTGCCTCCCGGCACAAACGGTCGCTGTTATTTGGGTGTGCGGGAAGTTTGTATAAGTTGTCTGGCGTGTGATGGACGACACTGTGTGCACACCGAGGACGTTGGCTTTTATTTCGTTGGCACGGCTGCAAGTCTGCACCAGTGACGTCCACGCCGGAAGTCTGCCAGCAAATCCACGTCTCTGTCAAGTGCCGGGTCCCGGGGCCGGGGGTGGGGCGCAGCTTGTGCAGCAGTTTCATGGCATCCGCAGCAGGCGCGGGTCTGTGGGAGGCAGCAGAGAGCCTCCAGGCAGTCCCCAGACAGAGCAGTCGAGACGAGCGCGCGCTGGCCGCCTTGCCTCTGAGCCAGGAGGTGGCGATGTGGACACTCCTCAGGTTGGGATGGGTGAACGCTCGCTTTGCTTTCCGCACTCCCCCCTTTGCACCCAGGCTGCAGGAGCAGGGCTGGGCACGGGCGGGTGTACAGTGGGGTTTGGGTTTTTGACAGGTTTGCTTTTCTCACTCCAACAACACCCGACTTTCTCTTGACTGGTTTTGTGCGTATAAACAACAGACCCATGTAGCCCACCTGGCCTGGCTGCTGTGGCTCTGAGACGCACCTGGCCACCTGTGGCTAAAGCCACAGAGCCTTCCAGCTGTCACACGTTGTCACCCATCACCGGGGGCTTGTGGTTGGCTGAGCCCTGCCGGGCACAGCAGGCTGGCCTGGCCATCCTCCTGACACAGCAGTGTGGGTGCCGTGTGAGGCGAGCAGCCCTGGCCCAGTGTGGCTGGACTTTGTCCATTTGTCCCCCAGACCCCCGGGCTTGATGCCACTTTGGGACCCCTTCTTCCCAAGAACTGCTGGGCGGAGAGGAGGAGCACACAGGCCGTTTCCTGGGCGGGGCTGTCGGGGAGGCTGACGGTGGTGATGGTGTTACCTGTCACCAATCGATTGCTGCCGTGGTGTTGCTGGATGTGGTGCCAAAGTCAAGACACTTTCTCCCCTTGCAGGTGTGCCCGACGCCTGCGCTCCTGGGTGAGGTTTCTTCAGCCCCCTCCGCATCGGAATGGGGGTGGCGCCCTGCGTGCCCCGTGATAGTTTGTGTGTCTTTGGCTGAGCCTCACTCTACGCTGAGGGGCGGGGTCGGGGGCGCTCACACTCCAGGCAGCAGTGGCTGAGGAAGGTGAGGTGTGGACAGCACCCGTCACCAGGGAGCGGGGGCACATTTGGGGAGTGGCGTCTGGGGCATCCCCCCGGCTGGCCCTGCAGGCGGTGTGGTGATGTGAGCCCGGCTGGCGTGGAGATCCTGCAGTCCTACTGTGTGCCAGTCGGGGCATAGCTTGCAGCCTGGTCCCGGGTAAATGCTGCCCTTCAGCACTGACAAGCTCGGGCCGGGCCGAGACACAAACCTTGTCTCCAGTCTGGGGGCTGCAAAGAGCTCCTACATAAGTGAACGGTCGCTCTGACGGTGACAAGGACCGGAGCAGGGACACACGTCGGTGCTGGAGCCTGGGGTGCCGGGGTCGTGCAGCCACTCCTGGGCCCCTAAGGGTGTGGCGGCAGGGAGGCAGGAGGAGCACGGGTACCCAGCAGTCAGGAGTCCCTCCCAGGCCGCACGCAGCAGGGTGGGCTGTCTGGGATGCCCTGCGGCGCCTCTGTGCTTACGTGTCCTCGGCCACGCGGTTCCCAGGCGCTAGCAGTTGTGCCTTTTGTAGCAGAACCATGACCTGGTCGCGTGAGATGTGGGTGCGCTGTGCCGGCCTCTGTCGGCTCCTGAGCCTGCCCCGTGTTTGGAGCCGGTCCCTGCACGCCTGTGAGCAGCCAGCACACGTTGCTGTCTGTCTGTGGAGCCCCTGGCGCGATGCGGTCCCGTGATTCCCACCGGGTCCTCCCCACGGTGATCTCGTCCTCGCGTCATCCCCGCCTTTCCCCCTGCACGCGCTCCTGTGCCGAGGCGCTGGTGTCTGGCTCGCGCCCTCCTGCCCAGGCTGAGCCTGGAGCCTGCACGGGCACCACTCTGTTTTCCTGGCCCAAGTGTACTTTCTCTGGTCCCCATCAGGCTCCTGGGAATTGGAGTACATGTCGCCCCCTGTGGGTGAACGCAGGGCTCGGGTGCACCAGCTCTCCTGCCTTCTCGGTACTTCTGTTTCCCTGCTTGCCGAAGGGGCACAGAACCCGAACCTGCCCCCCCCCCCCCAGGGCCTGCTGGAGCAGCGCGGAGAGCCAGGGAAGAGGACAGCCGATGCTGAGCCCACCCAGCCTCTTCTCGGTCAGGCCAGGGGCGTCCCTCGGCTGCCGCAGCCCTCGGGAGTGGTGGAGGCGGGACTTGTCCTCACTGTGGCACCTTCTGACCCCTGGGGCGTGGGTTCTCCATGGACCACAGGGGGTGAGCTGCACCTGGCGGAGGCCAGGCCGTCTGAAGTTACTCTGCCGCCCTCTTCAGTTGAGCACCAGCGCCCAGAGCTTGTGCTCCCCCACCGTGGTATCGGGATTCCTCTGGTCTGCTTGCAGTTAGGGCGTTTGCCATGGTGTCACCCCTGTACAGGGACACATGGTGGTGAGCAAGGGGTGTGGTCTAGGGAGTCACATCCTGGGGCGTGGCCCCGCCTCCTGGGTTTAAGCCCCGGGTCCCCTGTCCGTGGGGCAGGACTCCTGGCCCTACTTGGTTGTGTCATTTCTGCCTCCTGGTGCAGGACGCAGAGCAGGTGCCTACTGAGGTTAGTTCTTCCGGTGTTTTGGGGGAGGGAACGTTAGCCAAGCCTGCTGCCCAGGCATTGGCCGCTTCTGCCTGTGCTGCGGTCCTGACCCTCAGCGATGTTCTGTGCCTGGAGTCGCACCCCCACGGGGGCAGGGCTGTGTCTCTAAATCATCAGCTCCTCCAGGGCTGAGTGCCTCGCGGGTCCTTGCGGGAGGTGTGGTGCTGGCCACCGGGAGGGGTCGCCCCTGAGATCGGCCAAGCCAGGCGCACGGGTGCCTGAGAGAAGCCACCGCTCACTGTGTGTATCTGGTGTGAACAGAGAAACCTGACAGAGCCCCTCTCCCCTGCTCCTCCTCAGCTCTGCTTCCTAGCGTGCCTGCGCCGTGGGCGCCCTGTGCCCTCGCTGGGCTACGTAAGCTCCGTTGTCAGCCTTGGTGCTGGAGGCCAGCTGTGGTGTCGGGGCAGAGTTTGCCAGATTTTCTCCTGTTCTGTGGTTCTGAAGCCAGGCCCCTGATCTGGAGTGAAGACGACTTCACCGCTGCATCTAGAACTTGGTGTCCCGTGTAAGGAACCGTTGCTTAGTCCAAGATCCTGATTGTAACTCCCGTGTCTGACCCCTGAGAGTTTATTTATGGATTAATTTAGAAGGCAGTGTTGTGGGGCCGGCGCTGTGGCGAAGCGGGTAAAGGTGCCACCTGCAGTGCTGGCATCCCACGTGGACACCAGTTCGAGTTCCCGGCTGCTCCACTTCTGATCCAGCTTTTTGCTGTGGCCTGGAAAGCAGTGGAAGATGGCCCAAGTCCTTGGGCCCCTGTGCCACGGGGAAGACCCAGGAAGAAGCTCCTGGTTGGCACAGCTCCAGCCCTTTGCGGCCATCTTGTGAGTGAACCAACAGATGGAAGACCTCTCTCTCGCTCTCGCTCTCTGTAACTCTGACTTTCAAGTAAACAAAATCCTTTTAAAAAAAAAAAGTGCTGCAGAGAGAGAAGGAGACAGACTCTCCCATCCCCTCATTCATTCCCCAAGTGGCTGCAGTGACCAGGCCAGGCGGTGCCAAAGCCAGGAGCTCAAAGCTTCATCTGGGTCTCCCGTGTGGCTGCACGCCTGGGCCGTCGTGGCTGCACGCCTGGGCCGTCGTGGCTGCTTTCCCAGGCGCGTTGGCAGGGAGCTGGATTGCAAGTAAAGAAGCCAGGACTGAAACCAGCACCCACACTGGGTCCTGGCCTCACGGGCAGTGGCTTAATGTGCTGTGCTACAATGCTGTCCCCTACTCCTAAGAAGAATGTTCCTGCTCCCGCACTGACGTCTCTGAGTCATTTTAATGTAAGTACCAGAGTACTCCAGACAGCCGTGGATGGAGCAGGCATTTGTCCTAACAGCTGAGAGGCGCAGCTCCTGCTAATGCAAATGCTGTGGGCAGCTGCTGAGGCTGGGGAGAGGTTGGGTGCCTGCTGGTCTTTCCGCCGGGTTCCAGACCAGCTCCCAGCTTGGAGCGCCGGGCCTTGAATTCAGAATCCTGTGGTTCAGGGGCTGTGGGCTGGACCCAGAGGGTGGACTGCACTGCTTGGGAGGGAGAGGCTGCCAGAGGCCAGGGAACGTGGAGCTGGCAGATGAGACGAGGGAGATGCAGCCAGGTTCCCCCCAGGGAATTCCGGCATTCCAGAATCAATCCTAGCCTGTCTCCCAGGGTGTGGCAAGAGTGAGCATCCCAGAGACAGCACAGAGGGCAGGCAGAGAATGAGGCCAAATAAAGCTGAGATGCCCACGGGCAGTTGCTGGTTTGTTTGTTTGTTTGTTTGTTTTTAATCTTAAGGTAGTGGCACCCTTAATACCTCGGGTTTTATTCCGAGTCACTGTCCATCTGCCGCTGCTGTGGGGTAGCAGGCCCCTCCTCCCCATGGTGCCACACGGCCACACCTGCTGGTTTGATGATGAGGGTCAGGTGGGGGTACGCTTACTTGCCAGCCTCAGTATTTGGCCACAATCTTGGAAACCAGGAACCCTGTGAGAGCAGCTCCGGTGTCTGCCCTTCTAGAAGCCAGAGTCGGCGAGTCCAGCCAGTGAGGGCCGGGCGTGCTGCACTGCAGGCAGGTGCATGGACGGGAAGGTGTGTGTGTGGAGCCGGACGCCATCACTGCTCACGGTGGGCGCTGCGTGACCAGGCAGGGCTGCCTCGGGGGGGAGCGGGGTTCAGGCTGGGGAGGCCTCACATGCAGGGCCGAAGGGACCCTTGCTGCCTCCCCCCAACCCCGGTGCTCTGTGTGAAGCTGGGAGTCACGTGGGCCCGTGCTCCCACCTCCCAGCCGCCGTGCGGGTGGGGGTGGGGGTGGGGGAGAGTTTGGGGACCTCTGAGGTGTTGTCAGGTGTCTGCCGAGAGGGCGGCTGGGGGACTCCAAGAGGCCTTCAGCCCACGCAGGCTCTCCACGGGTGACTTATGGTGGCCAGCTGCTCCTTTGGTCGCCGCCCCACGTACCGGCTGCTTCTCGAGCCGGGGTGACCTGCGCTCCTGGCCAGCCCGGCGCTGGGGTCAAGGCTGCTGTCCATGGTGTCGGGCACTCGTGAAAAGGGGCTCAGCCGCTGCCCGCTGGGGCAGACCTGACCACCGCGTTTGCTATCCTGAGGGTGGCAGAGCCGCGCCCCTGGGATGGCTGAGTTCTCACGGTGCAGGCAGCAGCTCTTGTGTCTGAAGACCGTGGGCATAGCTCAGCGTCCAAGAGAACGGGCAGGTGAGTCCGAGATGCTGCAGTAGCTGCTCGAGGCTGGGTCCTTCCTGGTCCACCTTGGTCACCGCCCCAGGGCGGGTGGTGCCTGCTGGTATCCCCCGAGGGAGAAGTAGCTCCCTGGAGTGAATGAAGTCTGATGCTGTTTTGTAGCTATGGTGGCATCAAGGCTTGGTGGGCGTTCCCGGGGCTCCCTGGGATCCTGTGTGCTGGCCTCCAGTGTGACTGCGGGGACAGCAGGTGATGGGCAGAGGCCAGCTCTGAGCTCTGGACTCCCCGGGGAGCACCTGGAAGCTGATCCCTTTCCTGCCAGACACAAACACAAACAGCTGAACTTTCCTCATCCCCAGCCCCCTGAGGTCCCTGCACCTCGCCCACACACCCACTCCCCCATCCCCCACTCCCCCATCCCCCACCCCCAACCCCCGCCCAGCCGCTCTTCCCTGCCCGGCGTCCCCCAGCAGCCCAGGCCTCTCTGCGTTGCCGTGCAGGGCCTGTGGCCAGGATGCGGGTCTCGGCTGCCCTCCCCCGGGTCCAGCCTGAGGGGAGGGGTGGGGAGGTTTCTGCAAAGGGAGATCAGCTGATCGCTAGGCAACCACCTGGAGTCGGTTACCTGGGTAACAGCTGCGGGCACCCACGCCAGCTGGACGTCGTGTCTCGCGGCTCTCTGCATACGCAGATGGCTCTCCGAGGTGGCCGCTCTGTAGCTCCCGACGCGGGTTCTTACCGAGGTCCTGTGCTCTCTGCGTGGGCCTCCTGCCAGCATCCCCAGCCATCGAGCCGGGCATCCTCACCCTTAGGGCAGGAGGGGCTGGGAGCGACCGTGTACTCCCCACCCCCATCAGTGACTGCCAGGCCCCCCCAGGGTCCCTGGAGTCAGGCGTGGAGGAGGAGGCAGCTGAGACAGCCCTGTGGGACTGGCCGTGCCGCCGCTCGGTCAGCAGAAAGGAAAGGCGGGAGCTCTGTGCCTCGGTTTCCCCTC
The DNA here is from genome assembly GCF_051225735.1 of Oryctolagus cuniculus. Classification (NCBI taxonomy): domain Eukaryota; kingdom Metazoa; phylum Chordata; class Mammalia; order Lagomorpha; family Leporidae; genus Oryctolagus; species Oryctolagus cuniculus. Next base: position 6,463,991 of record NC_142881.1, read on the forward strand.
TCTGCTGTGGGGGTGGACAGGTCCTCAGCAGTCTGAAGACTGGAGACTCAGCCCCCTGCTCTCACTGAGTGGAGGGGACATCAAGGGCCCCTGGAGGCTGGCCGCGCCCTGCCCCTGCTCACCGGAAGTGCACAAGGCTGCCCTTGGCACCGTCCTGTGTGCACCGCCCTGCCTTGGCCTGACACCAGGAGCCCTCAGTGTGCAGGCATCTGGGTGGGCGGCTGCTTGCAGGCATTTGACTTGCAGCCCCAGCAGTGGAAGGCGGCCGTGTACGTGGCTGGGCCCTCCCAGGTGTGGTGCCCCGGCGACCCCAGCCTGCTCTGCCTGGGCCAGGACAAAAGCAGTCCCTGAACACGGTGTTCCCTGCGAAGCCTCAGCCGTGGGGAGGGGACGGCCCTGGCCGGGTGTCCAGGAATCCAGGTCCCACCCAGCTTAGCAGGTGCCGCTCCCGGGACAGGTGAGGGCACCCAGGTGAGTGTGGCCTGGGCACCGGGCTGCTGCTGGTTTCGCTGGAGCCAGCACTCCCGCCTCGCGTCGCTCAGGCCGGAGCACCGCTCTTTCCTGCCAGGGTCGGTGTGGGAGGGAGAGATGACCCCGGGCCTGCCTGGGCCAGCCGACTGAGGCACCGAGCTCCAGCCGGGGTGGGGCCCTGGACGGCTGCCACCAGCGCCTGCGGGGACATGCGAAAGTGTCAAGGGACAGCAGAGCTGTCTGCTCGATTTCTTAATGGGATGGTAACAGTTTCCAGTTTGACAAAACAGAAACACGCGTTGCCCCTTTGTGGCACCTCCCACGCGTGCTGCAGGCCTCCCGCACCTGGGGGGAGGCTGGCAGGAGCGGCTGCGTGTCCCGGACCCTTGCAGGGTGGGCATTGACGGGGTGGTGTCTGCTGGACAGCAGGCTGCGTTCCCCATGCTCGGCGGTGCTCAGGAGGGCGAGGGCAGCGATGCCAAAGGCCACAAGCTGGGAGGGCCGGGCAGATGACTGCTGGGAGGCGCCCGGACCCCACTGGACGTCTGGAAGTGGCTGGGCTGCTCTGCGTGGCGTCGCCGTGGGGAAGACCAGGGGCCGTCCCTCTGCACTGCGCCCCCAGCCCGTGTCCTTGGGCTTCGCTGAGCAGCTCTGGGCCGGCTGTCTCAGCAAAGGCGAGGGGACCTCAGGACGTTGGTGGTGTCTGCGCTGGTGCCCAAAACGCGGTTTCGTAGCCTGCATTTCCGTGAACTTTCAGACCCCTCAGGTGTGGGAATGTCAAGTATTTTGCACCTAAATGACTTCTTTTCCCTAAAGCTGTATTATTGGAGGTGGATAGGGAGGGCTCCCTCGCATCCACTGGTTCGCTTCTCCCACGGGCTCGCAGCAGCCAAGGAAGGGCCGGGGCAGAAGCTGGGGCTGCACGTGGTGCGGGTCTCTGCGGTCCCAGGCTCTGCAGGGCAGGAGGCTGGAGTCCGGAGCCGGTCGGTTTTGAACCCAGGTATTCTGATGTGAGGTTTTTTTGGTCATGTTTCCCTTATGGTAGTTTTCTTTTATTAAAAAAAAGGTATGTTTATTTATTTATTTTAAAGAGTTAACAGAAAGGGAGAGACAGATCTTCATCTGCTGGTTCACTTTCCAAATGGCCGCAAAGGCCTTGGCTGTGCCGGGCCAAAACCAGGAACCAGGAGCTTCTTCCGGGTCTCCCATGTAGATGCAGGGGCCCAAGCACTTGTGCCATTCGCCACTGCTTTCCTGGGCCATAAGCAGGGAGCTGAATCAGAAGTGGAGCAGCCAGGACTTGAACCCGTGTTCATGTGGGATGCCGGCTTTGCAGGTAGCGGCTTAACCCACAATGCCACCATGCCGGCCCCTAAATTCTCTTTCAATTTCATGCTCCTTGACCTCACTGGCCGCTGTGCCTGGCGCGGGAGCGGACACGCACCTGTCGCTCACTGGGCCTTTGAGAAGCTTCCCGAATGGGTCCTGCGGGCCTTGGCCTGGCACACATTTCCCACCTCGTTCTCCCCTCCCGTCCCCACCAGCGCAGTGACAGTGGCTCAGTCTGCCCAGCACCGTTTTGACCTAGAAACAGGGTGCAGACGCCTGGGGCCCTGCGGTTTGGTTTCCTCTCCTTGTATGTGATGCTGGTGCAGGCAGGGACGTGGGCTTGACCCCACCAAGCTTGTAAGCTGCTCCTGAGGTCACCTAATGGGGCCCCGCAGACGGTGCCTGGGAGCCGCACTGATCGTCCCTGGTCGTCTCTCGGGTGCGGTGACCGACTGGTCGTCCTATTCCAGTTTATTCTGGGGTCTGAGCCCACGGAGCTGGCAGGACAGGCGCCGCCCTCCCCACCTACCCTGCAGGTGCGGCTGCCTCAGGTGGCCCAGGGGATCCCCAGGTTATACCCCTGCCCCCCATGATGGAAATGGCCGACCCGCAGGTGCCGGGGCTGTCTGTGGCTCTGCCCCCACCCACCACACCTTCTTCTCCCCACAGGTATCCGCCCCCAGATCATGAACGGCCCCCTGCACCCCCGCCCCCTGGTGGCCCTGCTGGACGGCAGAGACTGCACCGTGGAGATGCCCATCCTGAAGGACCTGGCCACCGTGGCCTTCTGTGACGCGCAGTCCACGCAGGAGATCCACGAGAAGGTGGGCCGGGCCCCGGCAGGTGGCCACAGCCGGCCGAGGGAGGGGCGGGCCCTGACTGCTCTGCCTCCGCCGCAGGTGCTGAACGAGGCCGTGGGCGCCATGATGTACCACACCATCACCCTCACCAGGGAGGACCTGGAGAAGTTCAAGGCCCTCAGAGTGATCGTGCGGATCGGGAGCGGCTACGACAACGTCGACGTCAAGGCCGCCGGCGAGCTAGGTGAGCTGCCCGAGCTGCGCCGTGTGCTCCGGGGGGAGGGCTCCGGGGAGCCGGCCAGGCGTGGCTGGCCAGCCCATCACAGACGCCGCAGGTAGGCCCTGCCGCCCTTGGCACCCACAGCAGCGGGAAAGCAGGACGAGCCTGCGGGCACGGGGGACCTGTCCAGCTCCCGGGGGGACAGGGAGCCTTTGACAGTGGCCGTCCCAGGAGGCAGTGCTCATCCTAGGGCGAGCAGCCCTGGCGGGTCAGCACCGAAGCAGGTGGACCCCCGCCCACCCCCCACCCGCCCTGCTGGAGACCCCTGCCTCCAGGATGCTCCTCGAATCCCTGAAAGTGCGCGTGCGCACACACACACACACACACACACACACACACATACACACACGCACGCTGAGGGCTCTGAGGCTGTCCCCGTGGGGTCCCAGGCAGAGAGCCTTGACGCCCGTCTGAGGCTCCTCGGGGCCACGTGCCTGCTCTGCCTGGAACCCGTCACCTGCAGGCCTGGGGGCCTGGGGGCTGTGTGTTCCTGCGTGAGCAGGGAGGCGCCCCAAGCTCATGGGGCGGTACCTCAAGAGGCCAGGAAGCCAGCGAGGCCCTGGTGGACGTAGAGGCAGCCTGGCCTTGGTGCAGCCCCTCCTGGGGTCCCAGAGCTGCAGGGCCAGGCATGGGGACACGTGGCGTGGGGGCCCGCGCCGGCGGGGATAGCAGGATCCAGGGCTGCCTCACAGGGGCCCTGCCCTGCTGCCCCGGAGGTCCCCTCCCAGGCGCTCCACTGTCACGTGCTGCCCGTGGCTCACGGCGGGCTCTGGATCTTAGGAAGGGCCCCACTGCACCCTGGCCCTGTCTGGCAAACATTCACATTCTTCCCCCAATCATACGGGCAGCAAGGGCCGTGAGTGCCGGGCCCCTCCTGCCTGACTCCAGGGTCCTCCTTGGGCATAGCCCTCGTGGCTGCGCCTCCCGCGGCCCCCGGCCCCCACCCCTTCAGAATGTCCTGTGCCCTAGTGACCTCTCAGTAACCATGGAGGGCTTCCTGGCTGCGTCCTGCCAAGGCAGGGTGGTGCTCGGGCCGCAGAGGCGGGCCGCAGCCGGATCCAGGTATCCATCAGGCTACAGGTGTTTTTAGTTCAAAAACTGAACACCATCAGCCCAGCCCAGCCCAGGGGCCTGTGGGCCTGATCTGGGTCCACCCTGAGTCTCTGGTCTCCTGCGCCTCCCGCCTCGGGCCTGGCTGACTCCGCCAGGAGCTGGGCTGGGCGTGAGCCAAGTCCTTGCACAGAGATGCTGGCATCCGAACCGGGCACCGGTACCCTCAGTGATGCCCTGGGCCTCCCCCAGGGCACCCAGCCGGGCAGCGGCTGAACAGGGCCCTGCGCCCCACTCCCCAACCCGGCGGCAGCGGCTTCCCGCTCAGGGCGGCCTGAACGTGGGGCTCGCTCACCGCGGGGCCTCGCCTTGGCTTTCCAGGGATCGCCGTGTGCAACATCCCATCTGCAGCCGTGGAAGAGACGGCCGATTCCACCATATGCCACATCCTCAACCTGTACCGGCGGAACACGTGGCTCTACCAGGCGCTGCGGGAAGGCACGCGGGTGCAGAGCGTGGAGCAGATCCGCGAGGTGGCCTCGGGGGCGGCCCGCATTCGTGGGGAGACGCTGGGCCTCATCGGCTTTGGTACGTGCCGCTGCCCGTCCCTTCCCTGGGCGTTCGGTGGCCACTGCACGGGAGGGCAGGCCAGGGGCTGACGGGGACAGGCAGTTTATCCCGGGGTAAGGCAAGGAGAGGGTCTCTCGCTGGCCAGGGTGACTCAGGAGGGTGGAGGGCACAGCTGTGGAGCCACAGGCAGGCTGGTGTTGAGTGGAGACCTGGACGGTGGCCGGGGCCCGCTCCTGCAGGCCCCCAGGTGCCGGGCTGGGTGGCAGCAGGGTCTCACTGGAGTCAGAGGTGGGACAGGAACCTGTCGCGCAGCAGCTGTGGGTTGTTGGGAGAGCCGGGGCGGGCCTCGGTGGCTACAGTCATCTACACCGCAGCAGGCCTGGCCCCCCTGCCCACAGGGGGTCTCCACCACTTGCTGCTGTGGACTGTGATCCAAATACCCCTCTTGGCTTTGAGCAACTCGGTGGCCTCTTCCGCCTCCGTTTCCCGATCTGGCAATCACTTAGGACTCGGGAAGGCACGAGAAGTGCTTGGGGTGTGCAGTGAGGTTCTGGCCTCCAGAGGAGACCCCGTGCTGTCAGTCCACGTCTCCCCTTTGCCACCCCGCGCAGGGGACCCTGGGGGGCACTGCGACCCATGTGGGAGGAGCTGGATTCTCCCAGGAATGCCGCCCCGCCTCCCGGGAGCTGAGCTTCTGAGCCCAGGACACTTGGGGACCATCTTTCTTTTCTTAAAGGCAGAGGCAGAGCGGGGTCTTCCAGCTGCTGGTTCGCTCCTCCAATGGCTGCAACGGCCAGGGCTGGGCCAGGAGGAAGTTAGGAGGCAGAAACTCCCTCTGGGTCTCCTGTGAGGGTGCAGGGGCCCGCGTGCTTTCCCAGGCACATTAGGGAGCGGGCTTGGAAGTGAGCAGCTGGGACTCGAACCAGAGGCCCTGTGATGCCAGCGTTGCAGGCCCGAGGGGATGCAGTGCCCCCTGCTGGTGGCCCGCTGTGCTGCTGGGACTTTTTATTCATTTTTATTTGAAAGGCAGAGACCTCCCATCCTGATTCGCTCTCCAGAGGCCCACAGCAGCCGAGGCTGGGCCAGGAGCCTAGGACTCCCTGCAGGTCTCCCTTTGGTAGCAGAGACCCAAGCACTTGTGCCCTCACGGGCGCTCCCCTAATGACATCCGCCGTGATCTGTTGCCGATGGCCTTGAGGCTGCTGTGGGCATATCCGGGCCTGGCAGGCGCAGGTCTCACCCTTGAACCAAAGGCTGATTCCTCACGGCTGATGGGTGTCAGGCCAGGGGGCCGTGGGCACCTGGCCCCGCGTATGCCCTTAGACAGAACTGACGCCCTAATGGACAAGCCTGCAGTGCAGACAAAACACGGAATGGTCAGCGGGACAGCTGAGGTGGAGTTCACTAACTCTGGTGCTCTCAAGTCCTGCGGAGGCCAGCCTGGCCTCGGCCGCCGTGCCCTGGGCTGGGGCCTTGGGCCAGTGCCCTGGCCAGCGCAGGCAGAGCGGGGTGCGGCGCCACCCAGGAGCCTGGGCCGGGCGCGGCGGGCAGCCGCGGACGCACTCACCTGGACGTTCTGTTTCCGCACAGGTCGCACGGGGCAGGCGGTTGCTGTTCGAGCCAAGGCCTTTGGATTCAGCGTCATATTTTATGACCCCTACTTGCAGGATGGGATAGAGCGGTCCCTCGGCGTGCAGAGGGTCTACACCCTGCAGGACCTGCTGTACCAGAGCGACTGCGTCTCCCTGCACTGCAACCTCAACGAGCATAACCACCACCTCATCAATGACTTCACCATAAAGCAGGTAACCGCACACGCCCGCACCCGGCGCTTGTGGCGAAGCTGCGTCACTTGCCGTGGGAACCCGAGGGGAAGTGCAGCGGCCGGGGGGCACAGCTGGCGGCCACCTTGCAGAAGCAGAGGCGGCCTGTCCCGCCAGTGCCCTCTAGGGAACAGCCGGAGGCCCGCGCCGGCAGCTCTGCTGTGTGGCGTGGCTGCGGCTGCGTGCACCTAACAGGCTTGGCGTTCCCTCCACAGATGAGGCAAGGAGCCTTCCTGGTGAATGCGGCCCGCGGGGGGCTGGTGGACGAGAAAGCCTTAGCCCAGGCCCTCAAGGAGGGCAGGATACGAGGGGCGGCCCTCGACGTGCACGAGTCGGAGCCCTTTAGGTGGGTATGCGCTGGCTGGGCCGGCCCTGGTGCACACCATGTGGCTCCAGGCCTTTCCCCCGGATCCTGGGGTCGCACAGGCTGGGAGGCTGGGGACCGTGTGGGCGGGGTCCGCTCAGCCCTCTAACCGTGCCCATCTGACGTCCACGCAGCTTTGCTCAGGGTCCACTGAAAGATGCCCCGAACCTCATCTGTACCCCGCACACGGCCTGGTACAGCGAGCAAGCCTCGCTGGAGATGAGAGAGGCCGCCGCCACCGAGATCCGCCGAGCAATCACAGGTGAGCCCGCCCCACGGCGCCACCGCCTCCCGTCACCCCGCACTGCAGGGCAGCCGCAGTCCCCCTGGAGTGGCCAGCGGGGCGTCCCGACGGCTCTCTGGTCGGGGAAGAGATGTGACTCGCTGTGATCTCACTCCAGGTCGCATCCCGGAAAGCTTGAGGAACTGTGTCAACAAGGAGTTCTTCGTCACTTCAGCTCCTTGGTCAGTAATGGATCAGCAAGCAATTCATCCCGAGCTCAATGGCGCCACATACAGGTGAGGCCCAGGACTGGCGGTCCAGCGACATCCTTGGGGACAGAGGCCGAACTCTGGAGGAGTCCTTAACCAGAGTTCATGACTTCAGGGAGACAGCTGCCAACGGAAGTTACGGCCTGGGAGCAAGTAATTGATGTTCCTGTAGCCCTGGGCACAGGGGCCAGCAGACAGATGCTGGCGGGGCTGCACACACCAGAGCCCTCGCGCCCACGAGACTGAGGGGCAGGACCCCTGCACGGGCAGGCGGGCCTACCCCGATGCTGCCACCGCTGGGCTCCACGGGAACCGGTAGATCCGTGCGTGAAGCCAGGCCAGAGCAGCCTGGACTCCAAGGCAGCATTGTCTCTCTGCCCTTGGCACACTCGCATTTGGGCGCTGCAGGGCCTGTCCTGTGCGCCGTGGTGCTGCGTGGCATCCCCAGCCTGCCACTCACGTGGGAAACGCAGACTGTTTTGGCTTCCTTTCCATACCGCGCGGGCCCACCTTTTGCCCTGATGAGAGCACTTTTGCAGGAGTCACAGCTGGAGCCCTGCACAGCCTCCCCCACTCAGATCCCCCCGGGTTCTGTGTGACCTTTGCCTCATTCTGAAGCACCCGTCTTCAGTGTGTTCGACCACACCGAGCCCCACTTGCGCCAGAGCCGTACGTTCTCTAGGTGGCTGACGCGGCAGAGCCCATGACCCCCGTGGCAGTGAGCCCCCGTCTCAGCGCGCAGAGGCAGCAGGCAGCACCCCTGTTCGCCTTTCCCCTCCCAGGCCACGGGAGTGCAGCTTCAAGCCTCCCGGTGCCACCAGCTCCCAGCCTCAGCTTGTGGGGTGGCTCCCAGGCACAGGGTAGTGGCTTTCCCTGTATCCGCATGGGGGTGGGGTGCAGAGCGAGCGGCTCTCAGGAGCCCCTTTGGGAAGGACACGAAATCCCAGCTGTGAGGCCTGCAGCTGCCCAGCATCTTGGGGGGAGGGTTCTTCACTCTGACTCAGTCCCTGACTCCATGCTCAGTCATTAAATCACAGGGCCTGGGAGTCTGTTTTGCACAGTGTGGTGGTTTTTTTTTTTTTTTTTTTTTAAAGATTTATTTATTTATTTGCAAGTCAGAGTTACACAGAGAAAAGGAGAGGCGGGGAGAGAGAGAGAGATCTCCCAGCTGATGGTTCACTCCCCAGTTGGCCGCAATGGCCAGAGCTGCGCGATCCGAAGCCAGGAGCTTCTGGCACTCATGGGATGCCGGTGCTCCAGGCCGGGGTGCCAACCTGCTGCCCCAGTGCGTTTCCCATAGGTTTGCTCAGATACCATTCCAGTGGTCTAAAAGCTACAGAATCAGTGGTCCAGTGTGTTTGTTTATAGCCGAAGATTTCCTTCCTCGCTTTGTTTGCTGTGCTCCTCATACCCCAGAGAGAGAGACCAGAGCTGCCTGCACTGCACTAACCGCAAGGGCCGTTTTCTGTGTGCTCCGCAGATACCCGCCAGGCATCGTGGGCGTGGCTCCGGGAGGACTTCCTGCAGCCATGGAAGGGATCATCCCTGGAGGCATCCCCGTGACTCACAACCTCCCCACAGTGGCCCACCCCTCTCAAGCTCCCTCGCCCAACCAGCCCACAAAACACGGGGACAATCGAGAGCACCCCAACGAGCAATAGCAGAGAATGCAGAACGGTGATCACTCAGCTACACTCGGGACCAAGAGACAGTGAAACACACATGAACTAAGAAAAGGAATTTGACAGTCTTTTTACCTGATTCTGGACATACGCACCATTGACGTTGCAGTGTTAAACCACAAGAGCGAGAAGACGGAAGACGCCGTCTGCTTACGGAAGCGTGGAAGAGACTAGCACGTGACTTATTAATGACCAACTTCTGTTATTGTATGTTAAGTTTTTCATCTGTGCATCAAATCACAAAGAATAAATAGAGCTTTTTCCTTTATCAGTTCCTTGGGCGCGGCAGGCCCTGAGCTCCTTGCTCTAGAATGTTGCATCAAGAGTTCCAAACATCAAAATAAAAATATTAAGAGGAATCCCCATCCTGTGACTCTAGTCCCTTCGGTCTGCAGGGGCTCATTACCTCTTTTTGCTAATAGGAAGATTAAGTCCTACCAGATGGGGAGAAGACTGTCTGCCTGTGTTAGACGGAAGACAGAGAAGCGGCTCTCAAGTCTGAACTGCAGACCGAGCGGGCAGGTGGGCTGTAAGTTCAGTAACACCCTCTGATGATGCAAAAAAGAAAAAAAAGTATTAAGTTTCACAAGCTGTTTGTACTCAAATATATTTTCTCAGTTTCAGATCCTCAGCTATTTTATTGAGTGGAAAGTCTTGAACTGAAAGGGTTCAAGAAGAATAATGTTGCATTTCCTTATGTCTCAGGAAACACTTTTTATGGTAACTTGTCAGATTGTCTATGAACAAACCCACTTTTTTAGACATTGATAAAGTCTTCTTTTCTTCACGTGATATTTTATACAAGAACACTTCAGATGTGTTATTAGATGTGACTGATTTTAACAAATCCTATTAGATTTGTATCAACTAGTTACATGTTCTACTCATAGTCTTTTGTGAATCATTGCCTTTTTGTTGAAAGATGGCCTATTTTGAGCCTTTGTATAGGTACATTCCTGTTTTTGTGACAAAAGAAAAACTTTAAAACTGTCCCAACAGAAAATTAATGGCTATCAGAAGTATGTTTTTGTTTTAGTGTGAGTTCCCGTTGCTGTATTTGTTTATTGTAAAGGTGGACATTTAGCGTTCAGTGCAGTTTTCAATAAAAAGTAATGAAAATTTCTGTTCTGAAATTCAAGTACATCTCACCCATGTACAAAGTTCTTTGCTGGAGATGTTACAACCAACAACTGTTACCGCAGGGTTGTATCTGCTTATTCCATTACCAGACCTCGCGACAGGGCATTTAATGGAAAAATCAAATCATGCCATCCATGAGAGGAACTAAGTCAACTCAAGAAACAAACCTGGTCAGCTTTTAAGAGTTTTGATTTTAAATTACCAAAAGGAAAATTTATCTGGCTCAAGCATTAATTCAGGAAGGGAAATGAAACTTTTTTTTTTTGCCAACAACCTTGACAACTGTGATATTTACCAAGTGTTGTGAGCCAACTGGTATCAGCCATTCTCGTCAGTTAAGAACTGGGCTCTTCCTTAAACAGCATTAAATCCTTTTTGTATTAGTGGCGTCTGCAAGTGTGAAGTCAGTTTCCCAATTCAAGCATTAACTCCCTCCGAGCCTCTTGTAATCCATGGTGCCACCCACCTGCCTGTCCTGGTCTCCTCACTGCGACCCCAGTGCTGCCATGGGAACAGTGGCAGCCAGACACCCACACTGACCTGTTAGCCCAGCCCGCAGATCCAACCCTCAGGCCATGAAAAAAATCCCCAAGCATCTGTGCCCTGCCATCTTTCATTTAATTTGAGAGTCTGGGACATGAGCTAAGAATCAACAGGCAGGTTCAAGTCCATGGTGCACCTGGGCTTTAATTAGATCTCAGTTGTTGAAACAGTCCTTTGGAAATGACTGTATATACAAATTGACTCCAAGGAAGAAGAAAACAGGTCACAACAGAAAATACCACATTGTTTTCACCCTAGAAAAATAACCATAAGGTTAAGTCCATACAATTCGGATATTATCCTCCAGAGTCAATCAAAAGACATTCACATCTGCCACCGAGCCGTGTAATAAAGGGACTTGGAGACTATTTGGGGACAATAATTATGGCTGTTTCATGGTTCCACGGTTCAAGAGCTTAATGTAGCCTTCGAACAGCCAGTCTGCTGTGAAAGCCACTTAAAGCCCCTTATCTGTCTGGAGCCGAAGAAATGGAACCATCTATGTAATTCTTTCCCACAGGGAAGAATGCTATACCCATCAAACTACGTGGTCGGGGTCACTCGCTGATCATAAATAAATAAATAAAGAGGGCGCTCAGGGGAACACTCAGCAGACCACGACACACAGGTGGAAGCTGAATAGTGAGCCTGTGGCAACGCCAGCTCAGCGCAGGGCCCCATGACCAAATGCTGTTCCCTCCACCTCTTTGGCTTCAATTGGGAGGGCAGACTTTGCTTAGCTGGCACTTGGAACAGCAGTTCTGCCCGCTAATGGAGATGAGAGCCTTCTAAAAACTACTCCTCAAAATGAAAGCAAACCATATGGAGTTCATTTATAAGAAAAGTTAACATTTACCATTATATCAAAATTCATTTACATGGAATCATACTGTAAAAATAGTTTTTTTCCTGCCAGTTTTTGCATGCACTAAAAATGATCCTTTCTGTCCTGGGAATACCTTTTATTGAGTGTTGGTTGGGGGAGGATAGAACGCACGGAAGAAACGACAGCTCATGGGTACCTTTCCATTTACTATGCCAGCATCGAGGCTGAGGCTGCACATTCAATGCTATCTAAAGGCTTTCACAGCCTTTTGATCAAGGGAAGGAAAAATGGGCTGGAGGTGGGGGCAGTTCCTTGCCACATCAACAAGTCCACAAAGTGCTTATCAGGACACTAGTCTTGTGTTCCTGAGATAAGTGACATTTTTACCCAGTACTGAATGTATACCTGAAGTGGTCAAATAATACTTTTTATGAGTTTTCTTCTACCTAAGAGTATAGTTTTAACCTTAAATAAGGATGGCCACAATGAACCAACATGCAAAAATTCTCGTACTGCACAGAAATTCATCATACAATGCATTTACCACCTTAGTGCATTTTTTTCAAATCTTTATTCTGCACTGAACTGATCAGCCTAAGCAAAGGCATGCCTTCCCAACCGGATGCACTTGGGGCAGAGGGGGATGGAACACACAGGAAGTCAACAGCCTCTGCACGGCACGCTGGGAGAACAGAGGTGGTGGAGTGAACACATTGTGCACAATTAGGTGACCAGTGGGCCTGCTCCCTTCCCGTTCAGGGAACAAGTATAGAAGGGTTCCACTGCCCAGCGTCTGGAATAAAAACCCTCATTCTAGGTAACTTTTCCAAATAAGTAAATACCTACTGAAAAGGGGAGTATCCAAAACCTTTAAGACAAAATAATAGTAATAGAAACCAAAACCCTCTTCAGAACAAAGAAATGATGTCTGTGAAGCTCACTCAACACAAGGAAGAAAAACAGCTTCTCTTACAGTTTGTTCCTTAGAGATTTGATTTGATTGGGCACAACAGGAACTAATCAAATAAACACTTGTTTATTTTTGTGTTTTGCTGTGGGTAATTTGTACAAAAAGTTTCCCAATCTCAGAGGCGTGGTGTGAATGACCTAAGGTTCCACTGCGGCTCTCGGGAGCGGCCTCCTGCCGCGTGCTGTCGGGGTGCCCGTGCTGGCAGGATCTGCTCAAGAACAGGAGATGCTGGTACAGCTTTTCCTAGTGCACTATTTCTTACACAACCACATGCGTTACATTTACAGACAGATTTACAATTTGAAAGGAAAAGTGTTCTGTCTTAATAAAATTAGTTTTTTTACAAACTGTAGTCCGACCACAGTCCGCCTCCTGCAGCAGCTGCCTCCTCCTGCGTGTGGAGCAGAGAAGCCTTCCAGGCAGGTGCTGCCAGGACTGTCCGCTCAGCGCGCTCTGCCGCGGCACCACACTCACTCGGTCAGCGCAGATCCAGTGCCTTGGTCTTTTCACTCATCTTCATCCTCTTCGTCTTCCTCTCCATCAGAAAGGGACGTGCAAGGGCGGATCTGTCGGTAGCGGTCCAGCCACTTCTCCACCATCTGGGTGACCAGGGGGTGATTCCGCCTCCGCGAGCTTTTCTGCATGGCGACCAGAACCCCCCCCTCGGTCACGCAGCAGTCCAGCCACTCCCTGAGCAGCTTCTCCTGCTGTTCCTCGTTCCCTAGCTTTTGGAGGAGAGAGAAGGAAGGAAAACAGTCAGGCTTCCCAGGACGTGAAAACTAGGACAGCCAAACTCCCTGCCTCGGCTCAACCTTTCACCAGTTTTGTATTAAAGAGACTTCAGTGGGAACCTTCTCACTGAAAGCTGGAGGGTAAGGAAATTGCTAAGAAGGTCCTCTGTTTGCTCTCTGAGCAAAAAGCAAATGTTCTAATAAGCTGACCCTTCCTGGCGAAGAAAACGCCCGAGAAGTCACAGCTTCAAACACACGACAAGGTAAGTTCACCCAGTGAATCACGGATGGCTGGAGTTACACAAGTTACGGATTTTTTTTCCCTCTCAATGTCATGATTATGTGTTTTCTGATGGTTATAGTATACTAAATAAAAGACCAATAACTTTATAAGAATATGGGCTTTCTGAGAGTATTCTTTTGTACACTTATGCCTAGTCTGTACCACCCTCCTACTACCCTTTAACTGTATAGCTCTCCCTGGGGCTTCTGCCACTGCCCAGGTATCTAAGTCAGCCCAGAAGCCAGGGTTCCTCCTCTGGCAAACTGGCCTTTGTAGTCCCAACTCCCCAGAGTACAAGCAAAGCTGTGGCCTCATTTCCTTCCCACTACCCTCCTGCGCTGTTGCCCACCCCCTCGCAAGCCACAATGGCCCTGCAATTCCTAGGCGTTACGTCCCCAGATTCGTTAGTAAGACTCACTTCTGAGGACGCCCTAGCCCTTACCACCGTCCGTCTTTAAGTCCCCAGTCCTCCAGGTTTCCCTGTTTTTCTTCCTTAGCAGTTGAGGACAGGGCCTGAGGTTTAGTTTCCCGCTGTTTCCACATGGCAGTTTTGAATGATAAACATCAACGTCTGACCCCCCAGTTACAGCCGGTGGGAATGACTACCGCTACATACAGCGAGGTAGCTGGTAGTGCTGATCAAACCACCCGGAGGACACCACAGGCTACCTTCTCGGTAGGGACACGCCACTCACCTCCTGAGCAGAAAGAAAGTGCACGTGGAGTAGCTTCCGCTCACTGTCAACCAGCGGCAAAAACGTGATGGTGACGTCATCATCAGTATTCAAGTTAGCACCAGCACCTCGGTTGCCATAGCCATCATTCTCCATGGCAACCAAAGCAGAGAAGTGGCCCCTAGTATACCCCAGAGCAATCGGACTTTTCCAACAAAAACTCTGTTCCCACAACAAAGGCAAATACACCCCTAGAAAGAGGAAAGAAAACCAAGTGGTTGCAGGTGTCAACAGTGCTCTCCCTCTGTGTCCCCAGTCCGGACCACCCAGAACCACTCTGATCCGCCCACCAGTGGAGGGCGCAGCTGCAGACCACTCTGTACTCAGACCAGAGACCTCCGCAGTGTCCAGATGGCCACTTACCTTGAAATCGAGTATAGCCTAAAGTCTCTCCCCGGAAACTCTTGTAGTATTTTACTCCGTAAACTATGATTGGTCGTCTAAGAATATGTGCGAGCACAAAAATGTGTGTCTGCTCCAAACTCGCTCCAGGCTGCACAGAGCAAAGAAAAAGGTCTTTTACCATTCCTGAGAAATGTTTTGTAACAATCAACAATCTTCATCATATTCAATATATTCAAATATACTTTTAGTATATCTAAATCTGTTTTTAAGAAAATGTCAAGTTAAAGCTCCTTTAACTGTAAGTCCAATAAAACTGGAACAGAAGTTCCACGTGCACACAAGGCTATCATTCACTGTTAACTCGATGGAGGTAAATGTCCCCGTATACCCTCACTGCCCAGCCTTGCCCCTCAGTCTCAGGAATCACCTGCAGACAGCAAAGGATGCTCTGTGTCCTCACGTTCTGATTAAGTTACCTAAGAAGTTCTACCTGCTTCATCTTACTAGTCTGCAGCACTTTAGGAGAGCCTGAACTGCAGAGACAAAAGCTCTGTTCCTCACACACGGAAATGGCAACATCCTAGAACTGGTGAAGGCCAACACCAATACACAGGGCAACGAGGTTCACGTCTCAAAACAGTCGGCCACTGCGAACCCTGCCCAAGTGGCTCACTGACAGAAGATGCTTCCTTCTCAGGGCTCACGTGAACTTTGGTGCTTTCTGGAAACAAAGGAGAGGTCTGTTGGGCATACCTCTGAACACGAGTGTAAGGGGGACAACTCCACCCAGTTTTATTACAGGCAGGCTTCGTTTATAATCACAAAAGTTCATCCCCACATTAACTGGAAATCATCCTTGTCAATGGTGACTGGTTCAGAGTGAGCCGGACTGCACCTTTGCCTCTGTGACATGGATGCGGCCTCACCGCTGGGGGCACATTCTGAAGACTGCCCACTCTGTCCTCAGGGCATGACAGCTCATCCCCAGCATGCAAGTGCCTACTTCTGTCTCATGATCTTGGCTAAGTCTCCATCATCAGACACGGGACAGGGGCTAATCTGTAAGCTGGCAAGAGCCATAAGCCCCCTGTGCCAAGAGGAACAGAGAACAGTCTCAGACTGGAAGTGTTCAAGTCATCCAAGTACAACTTCCACACGGGAGGAGTACACACTACTCTCCCTCACCACTGAGGACCTTTTCAATGAAGAGTGTCACACGACGAGCACCCACATCAGCTGCGGCCAAGACAAGCACTAGTCTCTGACCACACTGCTCCCAACACGGTTCAGGCAAGCGTGGAAGCGCCGAGGCAGGTGGCTTGCTTTGCTCACAGAACAACAAGGCGTGAGGCGCCTTACCTGACTAGCGAGAGAGAGTATAAATGCCCAGTCTTCTTGCCACTGTTCTTCTCTCAAGGAAAAGTGTAAACCGAAGCTCTGAGAATACCACGACTCCCAATCTTTCCAGCGTGTGTAAAACCTAAAAAATGTTTAAAAAGCCCTCTATAAACAACACTTTAAACGTGCCGATAATTTTTTAATGTAATCTTTAAGCAGTTCGAGTGAGAAGAGATTTTACTAACTTCACCTGAATGAATCTGAATATATTATTCAAATTAAGAGCATTTACTAAGCAGGTAAGACACTGGAGTGCCATGCTGGAATCCCCGCTGTTCAATGCCCAACTCCAGCCTCTGACTCCAGATTCCTGCTAATGCGCACCCTGGGAACCAGCGAGAGGGCTCAAGTAGCTGGGACCCTGTCACCCATGCGGACAATCTGATTCTGAAAGTCCCTGCACAGGAAAGCTTAGCATGTCAGTGTCACAGGATCTCTCTCAGTGAATTAATGAAGCTTCCACGGAAAACAAATGAACGTATTTTACGTTTTCTAAAAGTAGACCTCTCAGCTGATTAAAAAATACTTCCCCATACTCCAGGTTACTGAGGGTATTTTTAAAAGCAGAATGCCAAGTGCTTTAGAAATACAAAGTGGATATTCATCTTTTACAACAGCTAAAAAACAAATATATTTGAATTTCTTAGCACCAATAATGAAATACATTGTTTTGAAATGCTCAAGGACAAATGTTATCAAACTTAGAAACTGTGTACAAACTGAAAGATGTATACACAGTTAACAAATTCTTGGTTCGTCTGTGAAGTCATTTTATGAATGACACAGCTAAGTTAGCCAGAAATTAAATAACTGCACTTAAAAAAACACTCCAAGAAAAGTTGTGAATAAGAGAGTTCGGTAAAACACAGTTTTAAATAATAATCATGTTCAAATAACCACCCCCACCCATCAGACCAGGACCTAAACTCGGCAGCTACCAGACTCGTGAAGAACAGACAAGAAAACCAGATCTGGCAGCAGACAATCAAATGCTACACGAAAACGCAGAAGAGTCCAGAAACTCTGACTATTATGGTCAACTAATTTTTGATAGAAGTGTCAAGGCAAGAGAATGAGGGGGAAAGTGTCCCTTTTTTTTAAAGATTTATTTATTCTACTTGAAAGTCAGAGTTACAGAAAGGCAGAGGCAGAGAGAGAGAGAGAGAGAGACAGAGAGGTCTTTTGCCTGCTGATTCATTCCCCAGATGGCCGCAACGGCCCTGAATTAGGCCGATCCGAAGCCAGGAGCCAGGAGCTTCTTACGGGTCTCCCACGTAGGTGCAGGGGCCATCTTGGGCCATCTTCTACTTTCCCAGGCCATAGCAGAGAGCTGGATCAGAAGTGGAGCAGCCAGAACTTGAACCGGTATCCATATGGGATGCTGGCACTGCAGGCGGGGGCTTTACCCACTATGCTACAGTGCCAGCTCTGAAAGTGTTTTGTCAATAAATGGTACTGGGACAACTGGACATCCACATGCAAAAAGATGAATTAAAACCTTTACACCTAAAACCTCAAACAAAAAATTAGCTTTAAATGGATCACAGACCTAAATTTTTAAAAATTCTAATAAAAGATAGTAAAATCATGGAAGAAAACATTGGAGTAAACGTTAGGCTAGAAAAGCACAAGCAAAAAAAAAATGTTTACATACTTTCATACTTTAATGTACCTTTAAAAGCTACTCTTAATGAAAAGTGAAAAGCCAGTCACAGAGGAAAATTGGTATAGATCATACATTCAGTGAGCAAGCGGATACATCAAGAACACCTGGCAACTCACTAACTGACACAACTCCTTTAAAAATGAAAGATGACATAAAGATATTTCACCAAAGATACATGAATGATGAACAAGCACATGAAAAGGTGCTCAATATGATCAGTAACTAGGGAAACACAAACCAAAACTGCCACGACCCGACAGTCCCACTTCTAGGTATCTAACAAATGAGAAACCAAAACTGCGTCACACAGACTTGTTTGTGAATGGTCTGAGGAGTGTTAACTGAAAAATGGGAACTAGCCAATATCCATCAACTCGTGAACAAAAACGTGGCCCGTCAGGGGAATAGCATCTGGGGACATAAAGGAGCAAAATAGGAAACATGGATGAAGCGTTAACACTCTGTGCAGAGTAAAAGAATTCAGACACAAAAGACCATATTTTATGATTCCATTTATATTTAGGATCCAGAAGAGACATTTTCAATCTTGCTTTTTAATATTTTCACTGTAATCAAATCTACCCAGGTGGCTCCGTGTATTTGTAGCAGGTACAGTTAAGTACGAATTAGAACTACTTCCAAATAGCATTTGTAGCAAGGTATACTAAAAACTGTAACACAGGGGCTGCGCGTGGAGCAGCGCCCACCCCATATGGGTGCTGGTTCGAGTTTCTTACTAGGCTTTTTACGTGGCATAACATGTCTTCCCAGGTGGCTGCACTACATGAAAGGGCACCCCAGCAAAGAGCAGCCTGAAGGATGTGATGACTCCTCCACTCCTGGCCTAGGACAGGACCCCAGGCTGTTCACCCGGCTCATTCTACCCTCCACCCCAAACCTCTGAATCAGCACCACTGAATTCTGTTGGATAACCTTCATTGTCACCCCACCCCCAAGACACTAGCAAAGTCTCTCTGCGGTCCCAGCGATCAACACAGCCTCCCACACCTGTACTATGAACATCAGGAGGATGTTTGATGGCCAGGACCAGAGCAGGTGCTGCCTAGGCACACTGTGTTGGGACAGCCGTCCATATGCCAGCTTTTGTCCCCACCCTTGAAGCACCCTTTTGGAACTGGGAGTACTTTACTACAAGTTCTACTGCAACACCACCAACCAGTGGCTATGAACAAGCAGACAGTTCCTTCTCAGGGAGACAGCCACACTCCCTCTCCGGTCCATTTCCTACCTCAGGTAACAGTGCTCTTCTTCTACCTCTGTGCTAGACTTTGGGGACCTAAAATGCCTCACCAGCACCTCAGTGTTCCAGCCGCATGAATACCACTGGCAATCCCAACCCAGACAACCTACTGCCAGCTCTGAGGAACTACGGGGAGCATAAGCCCCAAAGACACTCTAGCCACAATGTGTGTTTAAAAAACCATCGCCTGCTGGAATTTACAGTGTATACTCAGCCTCACAACTAGGTCAGGAGGCAGCCACCAGAAGCCTACCTGGCTGCCAAGTGGCTGGTTTACCAAGTCCAGGCATGACTTTCGAGCTAAGACGCCAGACTTCAGCACCACCGAAGTACACATGCATTGCACAGGACAGTCACAGTAAGCAAACTTACCAGGCAGACTTGTGAAACTACAATGAAACCAGGACCATGAAATCACCACTACAAAAACCAGACCCCTTCCCTGCTCTGGGCATAGGCATCATGAGGATGTTGGGTTTGTGGGCACACAATGTCACCCAGAGGGTTACACTGAACATCTGCTTACATCAGTCTACCTGGCCCAACGAGCCACTTCACAATGCTCTTGTTCTTGCTCTATTACTAGATCATTTCAGCTCTGCTCTCTGCACTAAAAGGCACAAAGCCCTCTATCCTTGACAAAGACTAAATGATAAAGCCATCTGGCTGATCTCCAATCAGGCTTCCCAGTCAGGGAGCTTTTATTTTTTTCAAATGACCTCAATTCTTACTCGATGGCGTTAAGACAGTGAAGAAGCGGTCTCACTTCCAGATCCTAGAGAGCATGCCACTTCAGCGGGCACTTACTGAGCCCGCACCACGCATGTCAGAGCAGTAATGACACCAGTCTCATTTCCAAGTTCTGGAGGACACATCTATTCAATGGTGACCACTTACTGAGCTAGCCTAGAGGTTCTGTATCTTCCACAAGGAAACAAAACAAAATTCCTGTCTCCTAGAGTTAAGATATGTGTATGGATTTCATGTAACTCCAAAATACTGACTACATTCACAACCACTCAAGTGCTCAAAGACACGAGGACACAAGGGTAATAAACTTCTTTGGAGGCCGGCGCCGTGGCTCACTAGGCTAATCCTCCACCTAGCGGCGCCGGCACACAGGGTTCTAGTCCCGGTCGGGGCGCCGGATTCTGTCCCGGTTGCCCCTCTTCCAGGCCAGCTCTCTGCTGTGGCCCAGGAGTGCAGTGGAGGATGGCCCAGGTGCTTGGGCCCTGCACCCCATGGGAGACTGGGATAAGTACCTGGCTCCTGCCATCGGATCAGCGCGGTGCGCCGCGCGCGGCGCGCCAGCCACGGCGGCCATTGGAGGGTGAACCAACGGCAAAGGAAGACCTTTCTCTCTGTCTGTCTCTCTCACTGTCCAGTCTGCCTGTCAAAAATAAATAAAACAACAACAACAACAACAAAAACACTTCTTTGGAATAGGGTCATTAACATTATTTGTAAAGCATTCAACTAGATACACAAAAAGAAAAGGCACATTTGATAATGAAGTAGAAAAATAGTATGAATTTTTAAATGGCGAGGGGCAAGTGTTGTGGTGCAGCAGGTTAAGCCACCACCTGCGATGCCGGCATCTGATATGGGGCCAGTTTGAGTGCCAGCTGCTCCACTTCCGATCCAGCTCCTTGCTAATGTGCCTAGGAAAGCAGGTGACGACCCCAGTATCTGGGCCCTTGCCATCCCACGTAGGAGATCCGGATGGAGTTCCAGGCTCCTGACTTCAGCCTGGCCCAGTCCAGTCCCAGCCACTGCAACCAACTGGGGAGTGAACCAGCACATGGAAGATCTTTTTCTTTCTCTCCCTCTATCTTTCCAAGAAATAAATCTTTAAAAAAAAAGAAAGAAAGAAAGAAAGAAAAGTGACTTCTGCTACTTACTAACTTCCAACAATGGGCAATTTAATCTAGCATCTTTGAGCCTCATGACAGACATATTCACAGAACCAATGTAATACCAGAAGTCAAAAAGATACGAAGACCAAAGTTTCACACACACAATGACTGACATCTCAATGGGAGAACTCATAGCTGAAGACAAAACTGGAGTGGATCCAGGTAATATGCATCACATTTTGAGACAGCTGGAAAACATGAACACGGGCTGGATGCTGGGCAGCTCTGTCAGTGCTGATTTTCTTAGGTGTGGCGATCTGGGTGTGGCAGGGTGCAGAATACCTGTTCTAGAAAGGCACGTACTGAAACACTGAAAGGTAAAGAAAGCATCATGATGTCTAAAACTAACTGGCACAGGAGAGTGTTCAGGCTATAGAAATGCAGCAGGTATGCTACAATGTTAATTGGCCAACTGAATGGACAAGACACTGGGATCTGCTGCAAGGCTGTCTTGTTATTTTTTTAAACCCGTCTGTGAGTTTGAAAATTGCAAAGTAAGTTATCCGAGAGAATCCCACACTCAGAAAGAAAAAAACAACATTTGGAGGGCCAGTGACGTGGTGTAAGCAAGTAAGTCACTGCCCACAATACTGAGATTCTCATACTGGGCACCAGCTCATGTCCTGGCTGCTCTACTTCCTATCCAGCTCCCTGCTAATGGCCAGGGATAAGCAGGGGAGATGGCCTAAGTTTTAGACCTCTGCCACCCACATGGGAGACCTGGATGAAGCTCCTGGCTTCGGCCTGGCTCAGCCCTGGCCATTGCAGCCATCTGAGGAGTGAACCAGCAGGTGGAAGATCTCTCTCTCTCCCTCTCTCTAACTCTTTCAAATAAATACATCTCTTTAAAAAAAAAAAAAAAAAAAAAAACTTTGGAATATATTGTCAGAAGAGCACCCCTTAAAGTTGAACAAAAAATATGAAGTCATAAGTAGTTAAAATTATAAGCAAAGAGCATATCAATACTTAAGGATAACCTGAAATGTTGTATTTGAATTGTTCAAATATATGGTTTCCACTGAATAAAAATATTGTCTGGGTCAGCACTGTGGTGTAGCAGGTGAAGCCGCCACCTGCAGTGCCAACATCCCATACGGGCACCAGTTCAAGTCCCGGCTGTTCCACTTCTGATCCACCTCGCTGCTGTGGCCTGGAAAAGTAGAAGATGGCCCAAATCCTTGGGCCCCTGAACCAGCATGGGAGACCTGGAAGAAGTTCCTGTTTCCTGGCTTCAGATTGGCACGGCTCCAGCCAATACAGCTGATTGGGGAGTGAATCAGTGGGTGGAAGATCTCTTTTTTTTTTTTCTTTAAAGATTTTATTTATTTATTTGACAGGCAGAGTTACAGACAGTGAGAGAGAGACAGACAGAAAGGTCTTCCTTTTTCCATTGGTTCACCTCCCAAATGGCCACAACAGCCAGAGCTGCGCCGATCCGAAGCCAGGAGCCAGGTGCTTTCTCCCGGTCTCCCATGAGGGTGCAGGGCCCAAGCACTAGAGCCATCCCTCCACTGCTTTCTCAGGCCACAGCAGAGAGCTGGCCTGGAAGAGGAGCAACCGGGACTAGAACCAGTGCCCATATGGGATGCTGGTGCCGCAATTGGAGCATTAACCTACTGTACCACCACCCGCCCGCCCAACTCTGACTTTCAAATCAATCAATCAATCTTGGGGCCAGCACTGTGGCGCAGCATGTTAAAGCCCTGGCCTGAAGCACCGGCATCCCATATGGGCATCGGTTCTAGTCCCAACTGTTCATCTTCCGATCCAGCTCTCTGCTATGGCCTGGGATAGCAGAAGATGGCCCAAGTTCTTGGGCCCCTGCACCCGTGGGGGAGAGCCGGAAGAAGCTCCTGGCTTCAGACGGCACAGCTCTGGCCACTGTGGCCATCTGGGGAGTGAACCAGTGGATGGAAGCCCCCCCTGCCCCCCTCTCTGTGTCTCCACCTCTCTCTGTAACTCTTTCAAATAGATAAAATAAATCTTAAAAAAAAAAAAAAAGTCCATGGGAATGAATGAACTCACCCAAGGAAACCAGTGTTGCCTCACAACAATACTTTGGAAAAAATAAATGAATGAATGAATGAATGAATAAATAAATCTTTAAAAATAAGACCTTGTTCCCAACTGAAAGCTTCAAATATTTCTATTCTAAAGCTCAGGAAAAGCTATGAAACTACTGAGATGCTCAAAGAATCTAATGTTCAAACCATACTTTATTTTTTCAAAACCTTTTTAAAAAATCTTCTACTGCCGGCGCCGCAGCTCACTAGGCTAATCCTCCGCCTGTGGCGCCAGCACCCCGGGTTCTGGTCCCGGTTGCTCCTCTTCCAGTCCAGCTCTCTGCTGTGGCCTGGGAGGGCAGTGGAGGATGGCCGAGTGCTTGGGCCCTGCACCCACATGGGAGACCAGGAGGGAGTGCCTGGCTCCTGGTTTGAATGGGCGCAGTGCCGGCCTTAGCGGTCATTTGGGGGGTGAACCAACAGAAGGAAGACCTTTCTCTCTGTCTCTCTCACTGTCTAACTCTGCCTGTCAAAAAAAGAAAAATCTGCTACTAAAAATGTAACTGAAACAAACAATATCCCACCACCACAAGGAAATAACCAACGAGTGCGTCCTGGGCTGAGCTGGGGAGGGCGGCAGCTCACCAATGTGAACAGTCGTGCAGGCTGTCGTGCAGGGCTTTGCGAAGCACCGAGTCCTTGTCATAGATGCCCCAGGTAGCCTGGAGGACTGAGTCCAGCAAGCAGTCTCCTGCAGTGCGGTTCCAAAGTGCATACAGCCGGCTGTCCAAACGCGTGGCCAGTTCCAGAGACCAGTTTATAATTGGAGATTCTTCTTCTAACTCTGTATGAGGAATTTAAATAGCATGTATTTGCATACCAGTGTTCAGTAAGGAATATTCAGTAGCAGGAAAGAAACTATTTTCTAGGTGTAAAAACGCTCACATATAACTGAAACACCTAAATAAATCTGATCAACTGAAATATAGACTTTTCAGCAACTGAAACATCTTGTGGCTCTGGAATAGTTTACTCAATCTTCAAATTCTTAGATTATTTTCTAAAATGTTAAATACAGAAATGCACTCCCTCTAGAATCAGCAGAAAACCAAGCTTTTAGTTTCATACCTTTATTTGCACACAAGCACAGCTAAGAGCTACGAATGAGCATTTCCGACAGTATACTACGACGCTGCTCTTAAGGTCTTTATATGTTTAATTTAAAGTAAGAACAGAGTTGACCACACACTAACTGCTCTGTGAACTTTACAAAACACAGCAGAAGCTTCAGTGATAAACGGGGACTCACACTCCCTGATTTCCATGCTTACCTTTTTGAACATCTCTGTCAAGCACCTCATCAAATAGTTTTTCTTGGACTGTTGGGGGCAAGTCTTCAATATCTACAAAGAAACAGCAGACTTAAGAGAGCTTATGTTTGTAATTTAATAACTTGATGGCAGCATCTCTTAACAACTTCCTTTAAAATAACTCCCTTCCCACTAAAGGTTCTCAGGCAACTTTTTTTAAAAAGCACCTATGTAATGTGTGCAGGTTTACAAAATGGAAAGCAGTTCTTTTTATATTGCACTGTCAAGAAAACTTTATTTCAAAATAATATAAAGAGTAGCATCTGGACCCACTCTTACATACAAATTTTTATTTATTCTTACCTCACACTAGAAAGCTTTGTTCATATCTGCTATCTTTAGAATCTTCTTATAAAAACTAGTGAACCATGTATTCCAGCACAGAGTCTTTCTGTCACCTTCCTCAAATTCTTTAAGCTCTATTCCGGTCACTAATAAAGTAGCCTGGGCTAAGACACATTGCCCACGGTTCAAAATAAAAGTCATGGGGCTGGCACTGTGGCGTAGCAAAGGCACCATCTGTAGATGCCAGCATGCCATATGGGGGCCAGTTCAGGTCCTGGCTGCTCCACTTCCAATCCAGCTCTCTATTATGGAAAGCAGTAGAGGATGGCCCAAGTCCTTGGGCCTCTGCACCCATGTGGGAGACCCAGTGGAAGCTCCTGGTTCCTGGCTTGGATCGGCACAGCTCCAGGCATTGTGGCCAATTGGGGAGTGAACCAGCGGATAGAATACCTCTCTCTCTGCCTCTCCGTCTCTCTCTGTGTGACTCTAACTTTCAAATAAATAAATAAATCTTTAAACCTAAATAAATAAAAATAAAAGTCTTATCACTTGGGGTAAACTTAAAGAAAACATTTCAAATGAAGTTTGCTCAGATCTTAGAAGGATGAGTTAGTATCACCTATAATGTGTAAAAGCCTCTATTTATACCTCAGTGTAAAGTTCAACACAGTTAGATCACAGAAGGAAGCTTTACTTTAGAAACGTGATGTTTGGTGTATTTACTGAACGCCAACTGAGAAAAGGCATCCTGGAGGACATTTTCAGCTGCACGTAACTGAAATACGTAAGTTGCTTCACAAATATACTAGAAATAAATATGAAGGCAAAAGAAATG
Organism: Oryctolagus cuniculus; assembly: GCF_051225735.1. Taxonomy (NCBI): domain Eukaryota; kingdom Metazoa; phylum Chordata; class Mammalia; order Lagomorpha; family Leporidae; genus Oryctolagus; species Oryctolagus cuniculus. The sequence goes on from NC_142881.1 coordinate 6,489,158, forward strand.
ACACATTCAAAAGAATGCATATTACTTTTACTTCAAACAACGTGACTCTACCCATCAAAAATTCATGTTCTGTCCCAGGTAGCCAACAGCTATCTAATTTCAAAATAATAAGGTAGAGGGCTGTTGCTGTGGCTTAATGGGTAAGGCCAGCGCCTTCAGTGCTGGCTACCATATGGATGCTGGTTCGAGTCCCGACTGATCCACTTCTGATCTCTGCTATACGTAGCTCTCTGCTATGGCCTGGGAAAGCAGCAGAAGATGGCCCAAGTCCTTGAGCCCCTGCACCCATGTGGGAGACCCAGAAGAAGCTCCTGGCTTCGGATCAGAGCAGCTCCAGCCGTTACGGCCAATTGGGGAGTGAACCAGCAGATGGAAGACCTCTTTCTCTCTCTCTCTCTCTCTGCCTCTCCTTCTCTATGTAACTCAAGTAAATAAATAAATCTTTTTAAAAAATTAAGTAGGAAAAGAGAGAGAACATAAAAAATAAGAGTCCTTTAAAAAATGTTATTCTAAAATAAAGCCATAAGGAAAATAAATGGGTAAAAGAATTTCAGAGAAAAAAAAAAAGAGAAAAAAAAAGTTTCAGAGGTGGGCATTTGGTCTAGCAATTAAGACACCCAAGTCCCATATCGGGGTCTGATTCCCAGCTCCAGCTAATTCCAGCTTCTTGCCAAGGCTGACCTGGGAAGCGGCAGGTCATCGATGATTCAAGTAGTGGGAGACTTGGATTGGACTCTCAGCTCCCATGCATGTGGGCAGCCAGCCAACAGATGGGAACTAACTCTGGGTCTACTTCTCTTTCTACCTCTCTTTCTACCTGTTAAACAACTAGAAAATGTTTAAAACACAAAAATACAAGGCAATCGGTTACTCTCAGTCACTGCCTTATTCCTAGAGAGCTAAGCACTTGCCTGTAATATCCTTTGTACTGGCTGGTCACTTACAGGATAAAGTCGAGTCCGTGGGCCCCTACACCTGCACGGGAGACCCAGCAGAAGTCCCCAGCTCCCACCTTCAGACAGGAGCAGCTCTGGCCACTGAGGCCATCTGGGGAGTGAACCAGCAGATGGAAGACCTCCACCTCTCTCTCTCTGCCTCTGCCTCTCTGTAACTCTGCCTTTCAAATAAACAAATAAAGCTTAAAACACACACACACACACATTATCCACCCACACATAAAAATTTAACTGTAATGAAACAGAAATTTATTTTCACATAAAATTTGGGGGTTACCTGCTGGCAATGTGAATGTCACAAGGTCAGTTAGGAAATAGCAAGCAAAATCTCCCTTTCTCTGATGAAGAGAGGCAGCGATTTCTCTCCGGATTTGCTCGGTAAGTTCAGGACACACCATTGCTGGAATACACTTTGCTGCTTGTTGAGACACCTTAAACGCAAAAGAAACATTCCTCTACGTCTCATTTATCATAAACGGAATCAGAAAACAACAGTATTTAAAATAAATGAGCCAAATTTCCCAGGATCACACGGCTGCTATTTTTATTTTTTTTATTTTTATTTTATTTTATTTTTTTATTTTTATTTTTTGACAGGCAGAGTGGACAGTGAGAGAGAGAGACACAGAGAGAAAGGTCTTCCCTTGCCGTTGGTTCACCCTCCAATGGCCGCCGCGGCCAGCGCGCTGCGGCCGGCACACCGCGCTGATCCGATGGCAGGAGCCAGGAGCCAGGTGCTTTTCCTGGTCTCCCATGGGGTGCAGGGCCCAAGCACCTGGGCCATCCTCCACTGCACTCCCTGGCCACAGCAGAGGGCTGGCCTGGAAGAGGGGCAACCGGGACAGAATCCGGCGCCCCAACCGGGACTAGAACCCGGTGTGCCGGCGCCGCTAGGCGGAGGATTAGCCTAGTGAGCCGCGGCGCCGGCCACGGCTGCTATTTTTAAATCTCAAAATGTATTGAGTATGAGTCCTGACCAGTGGAAGCATGCATCAGAACTTTTCAGGAAAACACCCTAAAAATGTTTCACCTTCTGACTCAGCAATTCTACTTAAGAATTTATTACAAGAAAATTCTAAAAGATGCAAATAAAAATGTATATAAATGGGGTATATTCATAGAAAGTATATCACAAGAGGAGGAAAGAGGACAGAAAACTTAAATAAGCTAAACATCATGTATCCAATAACATTCTTAAAAAACTGGGAATTTCACTCTGGCGTAGTGAGTAAGACCACTGCCTGTGGTGGTGGCATTCTCTGGCGTACTGAGTAAGACCACTGCCTGTGGCGCTGGTATTCCATATGGGTACCAGTTTGCAACCCGCTGCTCCACTTTCAATCTAGCTTCCTGCTAATGTGCCTGGAAAAGCAGCAAAAAAATGGCCCAAGTCCTTGGGCCCCTGCACCCAAGTGGCAGACCTGGAAGAAGCTCCTGGCTCCTGGCTTCAGCATGGCTCAGCCCCAACCACTGCAGCCACTGGGGGAGTGAATCAGCAGATGGAAGATTGTCTGTCTCTCCCTCTGTCCCTCTACCCTTCAAATAAATAAATAAATCTTTTTAAAAACAAAACAAAACCAAAAACTTGGGAATTTCAGCTGAGAAAATGGCAAACACTGTCCTCCCACAAGTCTCCATGCCTTCCCTGACCTGAAATAAAGCAAGCCCGACATTTCAATCTGCCCCACCCGGACTTCTTATCACCACTTGGAATCTGTGATAAGCACTTGGCTTCTCCAGGTTCAGACTCAGATGGCCAGCCCTGGAAGTCCAGCCTGGCGGGGAGATGCTGAGCACTGCGGCTGTGAGCTCCACAAGCAAGCACAGCCACAGCCAGCTACAACCTGCTCCCCCTTGTCAGAGCTGTGAACAAATGACACAGACTCCCCTTGCGTTTCAGCTGCACTCCACTTGTGGAGCTCAAGAAATCTACAGGAAATTCTGAAATCAGGGTGAGTATCAGAGAATGAGGAAAAGACTGGTGCAAACCCTGCGTGAGCCAGCCTGCTCTGTTCACTGCTGTCACCAACCTCGATGACGTTCCCAAGAGCAGCCTTCCAGTATCGAGTGGGACATGGAGCAGAACTTCCCAGTAAGCCACCCAAAGAAGTTTTACAACTTAACTGCAATAATTTCAAGTAAACAGTGTTTCCAAATCCCAGAATAAGCAAGGTAGCCACCTGACTCCCTATTTTCAAAACGCCTACATGAAAATCCAGTTCTACTAGACTTTATTTAGCCAGCATTCCAGTATATTCTCACTACATCTTAATTCCATGCACCCAAACTTAAATCAATACTCAAAACATGGAAAACCAAACATTAAATATTTTCAGAATATTTACTATTTCTCAAGTAACATTAAATGATATTGAAAGAAATTCAAAAACAGCTTCTTCCAATCTGCTAGCCCTCAAGCCCTTTTCTAAAACCCTGAGAGGGCACTGTAAGTATTCCAAGAGAAATGTGGCCTCTGAGCACTGCCCTTCGGTCACCATCTTCAAGTACAATGTTGTCTCTGAAGCCTGCCTCGCACCTTCAACCTCAAGATTCTCAACCATCTCCATAAGGCAGCAGTTCTGTGAACTCGGGAAAAGTATATGAACTTGTTTTAATTCTATTTAAATCCTTCATTTTTATGAATGCCTTGTCTATATTAAAATATATCTTCTTATACATCACAAATTTGATTTAGTATTTTGATAACTATTTTAATGCAGCTACTTCCTTTGCAATCTGTTTTTATTTTATGCAAATAAAAACAGTATTTTGAGGAGTCTGTTGGTTCCACTGAACTTTAAAAGGGTCCATGCCATATAACCCAGTGAAAACCCTTGTCTAGACACATACCCACAAATGCAGTGTGCTCCGGTTCCCATTCCAAAGCTTGTCTCTGTTCTCTCCACAGACTTGTCCCCTCTGATCAGACCCACGGCCTCCCCACTTCAGTCTCTCTACTAAATCTCATTAGCAATTTAGTTCTTTACCTAGAACAACCCCTCCCACCTCTCCTACACTAGAGCAGGGCTGGCTTACGTGTCCCACATAACACGGCCAAAGTGATGGCACACCGCCTTCTAACTTGCTCAGGTCACTTCCCACATGCTCTCCCTTCTGCCATACTTGCTCTGGTGAAACCAGCTTCCACACCATGAGCAGACCTGCGGAGAAGCCCACACAACACGGCCCCGAATGATCCAGCCACGAACCGCACGAGTAAGTTTGGGGACAGATCCTCTAGTCCCAGCAGAGCCTTTTTCAGTGACTACAAACCTGGCTGACAGCCTGACTACAACCATGTCAGTCAGCACTCCTGGACCGCAGCCCCTCACAGCAGCACGGGGAACACTGCTGGGTTTCCAGGCAATGTGTGACACAGCACACTCACATACCACCCCACTGTCTGTCCTCAGACTGCACTGACAAGTCTGGTGACAGATGCCCACTCGAAGCCTTGGCATAGTCCTCTACCAGCCTGAGGGGAACCTATGAATCCTCCAAAACCTTCAGCCCTGCTTCACAGCTGCCACCTTCTTACCATGACGCCTGTCACCATCAGCAACTACAGCTCCACAGAGTCTGCTGCAATTCACAGCATGACTGGACATCACGACACACAGACCTTACACACGACAGTGACCCCGCTACTTTTCTAGCCCATGTTCCAGAACTCTGAGCCCTCTAACCACACAGTTCTCCCCCATACTCAGGGCGCCTGCCCTTTGTTCCTATCAGGACCCCTCCACTGAGCCTATCAGGCCGTTCCTCAACCCCAGCCCCAGCTTCACTGGAACCTTCCAAACTGAACACAATTGCTAAATACTTCCATTATGTACTCACCCAACCTTCATAGTTTTAAACCCCCACATAGTGCACTATACACAATGATTCCCAAATACTGACAAATTTGAACAAAGATGCATTTATACAGAGACTTGTACTGACAAAATGTGAATCCAGTTTATCTGCCTCTCTGCACATTTATCGTTTCTCTTATCATCATCAAAAAAAAACAAAAAAAAAAAAGACTTGGGATTAACAGAGTTGCATCCTTGAATAATCTGCAATCTACTAGCTATCTAAGCCCAAAACCTCAGAATTAACTTGTCTCCTATCTCACCATTATTACTCATATCCAATCTTTCCACTTCTTAGAACTGCCTACATCTCCACGCTCTCTCTCAAACCAGCCCTGTTTTGTTATTTCCATGACCACGACCCTGCTGGCAGAGTTCACACCAGCACCACGGCAGCACCCTCCTCACCAGGGCTGCCCCCGCCAACGTACCCCAGCCAATCAATCTGCTCGTCATTCCTTTGCCTGCACCTAACACCTGTCGGTGCTCTTGAAATAATTTTCCAAGTCTCTCAGTTCCCAATCACATCCCATGCACACTCGGCCACTCCCCAGTCCCTAAATTCATCCCAAAGGCCATGAACGCTGGCATCTGCACGGTTTCCTCAGCTCCCTTCTCTCCTCCACCTACACCTCACAGTAGGTACTACTCTTTTCAGAGCATAACCCAATGCTACCTGTTTTCAGTGAGAAGACACCTCGAAACTTCTCCTAAGCACATGCACAGCACTGGCAGCCCATCGGGTGCGAGTCACACAGAATCACCCAGTCATTTTTCTAGTTTCCAAGAGACTCCAGGAAAGAAGAGCCAGGGTCTCCACAAGTCTCTCCCTTCTCGGCACAAGGCCTGGCAGAGAGCAGGTACTCAACAAAGTTTCTGTTACCTGAATGACTTAACCCAGGTTTTTTTTTTTTTTTCAATCAAATATGACAACTCAATATGTACCACACTGATTTGTTTAAAAAGCAAATACCCTTAAGAATTAAGGATTAAAGAGGGGGGTGAAAGAATTGAAAACATGGAGCCAGCACTGTGGCTTCAGCAGGTTAAGTTTCTGCCTGCTGGGCCAGCATCCCTTATGAGCACCAGTTCAAGTCCCAGCTGCTCAACTTCTGATCCAGCTCTCTGCTGATGGCCTGGAGGGCAGTGGATGATGGCCCAAGTGCTTGGGCTACCAAACCCACGTGGCAGACCCAAAAGAGGCTTCTGGCTCCTGCCATCAGATCAGCCCAGCTCCAGGCACTGTGGTCATCTGGGCAGTGAACTAGCAGATGGATGATCTCTCCCTCTCTCTCTATCTCTCCCTCTGTTTTTAACTCTGCCTTTCAAATAAATAAATAAATCTTAAAAAAAAAAATTCACTATGGGGTGAAACATCAAATAGTTTTTTATCACATCAAAAATGAAAATTAAAGAATATTTTTCCTTAATATGAAAGAACGTTTAACCAAAACATCGTACTCACCTCTGTGAGCAATATTGCTAGCATATCCTGCCTCTGAAAGCGTATAGCCAAGTGCACAAGGGTATAGCCAACATCGAAGGCAGAAGGCCGGTTCAGCAAGCGTACTTCATCTGCAGTGAGCTGGCGCGCAATGTCGCCTCCTGACGACTTGTATGCTTCTATGGCAGCTAAATCACCTTCAACGACCCCTAAAACAAGCATCAAGATAGAGAGCATTTAATTCTATTTTTCATCAAAAAGCACAAACCCACAGCATTCACTATAAACATTTATCTGGGCTTCCCAGACCCTGGAACATCACTTAAATGCCCAAAACAATGTAAGAAAACTAGTTTATTCCCTTCACTTTTCTAAACTAAACTGACAAGGTTGGGTACTTACCTCACCATCAGTGCTGGCCTCAGCTTCTGTGGGGCTTAGAGAACTATCAAAGTCTGTTCACTGCATGGAAGAGCTGTAACCTAGCACGACCAAGCAAAGGCACGGGGCCTACAACCCCTGACTCTAAAAACAGAGCAGACGGGGTGTGCTTCCAGCTGGTGCTGGTCTGCATCTCCCTTTATGCTGCATTCTTCAGGCAGATGCTGGGCTTTTCCCATTCTCTACAGCTCTGGAACCATTTTCACTATAAGTAAAATCTGGTGATATTCTGATTTCAGAATCTCTTATAGTTAGTCAAGTCTTCCTAACATCCATTAAGAAATATTAATGAAGCAAAAGTTGAGCCAGATGATTTCCAATAAGATACGCTAACATAAAACACTACAAGCTAGCGAGGAGCTAGCATAAAACAATCACAAAAATTCCCATTCTCATTGAATGAACTGTTCTTTATTTATATTTATTTATGGGAGGGGCAGAGACAGAGAGAGCAAGCGAGCGAGAGAGTGCTCTCATCCACTGATTCACTCCCAATGCCTAGAACAACAGAGGCTGTATCACCAGGAATTTAATCCAGGTCTCCTATATGGGTTCAGTTACTTAAACCATCACTACTGTCTCAACTCTGAGGGCCTGCATTAGCAGAAAGCTGGAAGTCAGGAGCAGGAGTCTGGTGTCAAAGCCAGGCATCCCAACAGACAACTATGCTAAAAACAACTGTCTCTATTTTATTAACTTTATTTTATTTTATTTTATTTTATTTTATTTTATTTTATTTTTTGACAGGCAGAGTTAGACAGAGAGAGAGAGAGAGAGATACAGAGAGAAAGGTCTTTTTTTTTCTGTTGGATCACTCCCCAAATGGCCACTACGGCCAGCGCTGCGCCAATCCGAAGCCAGGAGCCAGGTGCTTCCTCCTGGTCTCCCATATGGGTGCAGGGCCCAAGGACTTGGGCCATCCTCCACTGCTAACTTTAACACCAATTAACAGTAAAGGCAGCATTTCTATTTATTAAGCAGTATGGTACAATACAGACACTAAACAGTCTTGGCAAGAACAGCTTCCAACTTAGCACAGTGGTTTTTTTTTTAAAAAGTAAGATCAGGAGCTGGTGTCGTGGCATAATGGGTTAAGTCACCACCTGCAATGCTGGCAATCCCATATGGGCACCAGTTCAAGTTCCAGCTGCTCCACTTCCGATCCACTTCCCTGCTAATATACCTGGAAAGGCTGTGGGAGATGGCCCAAGTGCTTGGGCCTCTGCACCCACATGGGAGACCTGGAAGAAGCTCCTGGCCACTGTGGCCATTTGGAGAGTGAACCAGCAGATGGAAGATATCTTCTTTCTCTGTTTCTCCCTCTCTCTCTGTAACTCTGCCTTTCAAATAAATAAAGTAAATCTTTTTTTATTAAAAAAAAGTAAGATCACTGATTTTAAGTATTTCCTAAGATAAATCAGGAAAAATGTTTGTTGGATAAAATGCTCACACTAGTTAAAAATAATCTCAAGGTATTTTTAAAGCATCTTGAATTAGGAAATAAATTACTAAGAGATACTGCTTAGTATAACACATTGGCATAGGGACTGGGCGCCATGGCTCACTTGGTTAATCCTCCACCAGCGGTGCCGGCATCCCATATGGGCGCCAGGTACTATCCCGGCTGTTCCGCTTCCAGTCCAGCTCTTTGCTGTGGCCCAGGAGGGCAGTGGAGGATGGCCCAAGTGCTTGGGTCCCAGACCCTGCATGGGAGACCAGGAGGAAGCACCTGGTTCCTGGCTTCGGATTGGCGCAGCGCTGGCCGTAGCGGCCATTTGGGGAGTGATCCAACAGAAGGAAGACCTTTCTCTCTGTCTCTCACTGTCCAACTCTGCCAAATAAATTTTTTAAAAAATTAAAAAAAAACCACATTGGCATAATGCAATAGGTTCCCCCTCCCCATTGGAAGTAACAAAGTTTAGAAATAGTAATTTGGGGGCTGGTACTGTGGTACAGCGGGTAAAGCCACCATCTGCAATGCCAGCATCCCATATGGGCACCGGTTTCGAGACCTAGCTGCTCCACTTCCAATCCAGGTCTCTGCTATAGCCTGGCAAAACAGTAGAAGATGGCCCAAGTCCTTGGGACCCACCACCCGCGTGGGAGACCTGGAAGAGCTCTTGGCTCCTGGCTTCGGATTGGCTCAACTCCAGCCGTTGCAGTCAACTGGGGAGTGAACCAGTGGATGGAAGACCTCTCTCTCTCTCCTTCTCTCTCTGTGTAACTCTGACTTCCAAATAAATAATCTAAAAAAAAAAAAAGTAATTTATTTCCCACATGTATTTACTATGACATAGTGTACTGTGCTAAGCAATATGAGAAACATACAAAAACATGTACTACTGTACTTAAAACAGTCCTTTTAAATTGTATCTGTGATCCATAAAAGGCCAACATGAGTTTCCATCTCTAGGCTGATTGATTCTGTCTGCAAATCTGGATCTTCTCCACAGAAAATGACCCCTGCCCCTGGTATCGACACACGTTTTTCAGGTTAAAACTGATGATAATACAACAAGAACACCTTTTCAGAGGGATTTTTATTCTCACAGCCATCTGAGCTGATGTCCCTCACTGCACAAGCACGCACACACACACACACACACACACCAATTCAGCTGTGAAGCCCACACCCACACCCCTTTATACGTGGCTCACAGAAACAGCGCCCTACAATGTCATCAGAGCTAAAATGCAATGAGGTTGACATTAAGACAAGAGGAATCTCTCCCAAAGGGCAATTCTTGATAACAGGAAAGTGCTAACTTGAATTTAAAACAATTTATGGTTGCTGAGTTCTCTAAGTCTCATGGTCAAGGTCACAGAGAACTCTAAAACTCCTCAACTTGCTTAATGGACAGGTAGTAATGATCTAGTGGGGCTCACAACTTGTTGAAGAATCTAACACAGTTTGCTTTATTCAGGCCGTGGAGCCTGTCTACCTCATGCCCCGTGTCTGTAGCATTTCCACTTCTCTCTGTGGTCCTATCAAAATCTTACTACTTCCAGGTACCTGCAGCATCCATGCATCTTTTACAGTTTTCAGCATCAACCTAAAACACATGTATCTATTTATAACAGTTCCTTATATTACATAAGATCCGTTCCAAGCACTTGCAAAAGCAACCCAAGAATCGAATCAATGCTATCTGAAAAGACACACATATATACAATATATATGTTTGTGTATGTTTATAGTTATTTCCCAAAGACAAAGATGAAGCTAAATGTCAAAAAATCTGAGTTCTTCACATAACTTTTTTTATTTTTTATTTATTTTTCACATAGCATTTTGAACATTTTTTAACATCAAGGGATAAAAGGAAAGAAGGAAGAAGGTAGAAGAGTCTGGAAGACAAGGACAGCAAATAATGTGAGCACAAAAATCTCACTTCATGGAACAAAGGCCAGAAAAAAGACTGAAAAGTTCCAGAAGCAAAGAGATGACCTATCCGTGCTTTCTAGGGTGGCTAACCCCTCAGATATCTCCAAGAGTAATGAACTATCACCGCTGTCATTATCTGAACATTTAGCAAAGACGCATACACATTCTGCCCTTTCTTCCTTCACTGTGATAGAGGGACAACTGAAGGCGCTCCAGGAAGACTACCTTCTAAAACTAGCCTGCTGTGTCAACAAGCATTCAAAACTCAGGGAACCCAGTTAGCTCAACACGAAGATCTCAAAGTAGATGAAAGCTAGTGTATTATTTATCACTAGCTACAAAGTTTTAAAAGGGGGGGGGGGGGGGCGGCAGCAGCAGCAGCTCATATTGTGCTCTAAGCTGGGCCAGGGGTAGCGTTTAGCCTATTTTGAAGCCACAAGTCAGTAAGTCACTGGGGACTTCACAGCTACTATGGAACTCCGTTGGTTAGAATATGGAGCTGGCTCATAGATGTTTAGAAAACAGACTTATTTTTTCCCCCATATATGGCACAATTTTCAAAGTTTTGCCTTATTTTCCTTTATGACATAAAATCATAATGGTAACTAACTTTGAAAAGAATGCCAAATGGTAAAAAAAAAGCCAGGACTTACCTGAGCCCACATGGGCCAGCTCAACACTACCCTGGAGTTCTATGGTAGCTGTGACATCACAGCATGCTTTATGCTGTGGGGTCAGGGTGGGCCTGGAGTCAGCTGGCACAATTTCAGGAACCCTTAAAGAGAAAAGTTAGTTTTAAGTGGTAATGTCCTTTACCCATGGTCAGTAGAAAGATGCAGATGTGGTTGGCTACAATGTCTAGGTAGTATTCCTGTACCGAGAGTTTAACTCATTCAACTGTTTTTGCATATTAAAAGGAAACTGTTAACATCCATGACTCTTACTTTGTATTCTAACATTTGGCTATAGCTTAATCACAAATCTGGCTTAGCTAAGCCACAGCAAACTCAATACTCAAACACGAACTGCTTTATAAATAAAATTACCTCATTATTTTAAGTGTGCCTTCAAGTAGGCACAAGCATAGGGACAATCCTAGAAATCATATCCACAGACCAAACATACCTTTGGCAAGTTTTTTGTTATATTTTACCAAAATTAAAATAAAATGTAGGAGTGGGCGTTTGGTGCAACGGAGAAGACACTGTTTGGAACATCTACAGCCCATATCCAAGTGCCTGGGTTCAGGCCCCAGCTCCACTTTCAGTTTCAGCTTCCTGCTAATGCACACCCTGGAGGGCAGATGATGGCTTAAGTACTTGTCCCTGTCACACACATGGGAGACCCAAATTCAGATTAGGGCTACAGGTTGACCCAGCCCAAGCTGCTGCAGGTATCTGAGGGGTGAACCAGCAGATTGAAGCTCTCTTTCTATATACCCTCCAAATAAAAGAGGATACAAGGACATTATTTAGAAATATCAGAGGTGCTGCTTCAAAAAACATCACCTCTGTAGGATCTCTCCCCTTAAAAAAAAGTTTAAGCTGAATCTTATCATAGGGAAAACTACAAACTGAGAATCATGCTGCAAAATTGGACTCTCCAAAAATGTTAACGCCATGGAAGAGGTAAAATAACTAAAACCTCACTGTTCTATATTAGAAGCAACTGAAGAGATAAACCAACTAAACACAATGTGCTTTATAATCGTTGGAATGGGGTGGAGTAAACAGCTACTAGAAACTATTGGTGAAAATGAATAAATGGCCTTTGAGTGGTTCTAGTCCTGGCTGCGCTTCTTCCGATCCAGCTCTGCTGTGGCCTGGGAAAAAGATGGCCCAGACGTTTGGGTACCAGCACCCGTGCAGGAGACCCAGAGGAAGCTCCTGGCTCCTGGCTTCAGATCCGCACAGCTCTGGACATTTGGGAGAGTGAACCAGCAGATGAAGACCTTTCTCTCTGTCTCTCCCTTTCACTGTCTGTAACTCTTTCAAATAAGTAAATAAAAATCTAAAAAAAAAAAAAAAAAGACATCGCATATGGGCAGCAGTTCAAGCCCCGCCTGCTCCACTTCCGATCCAGCTCTTTGCTAATGTGCCTGGGAAAGCAGAAGACGGCTCCAGTGTTTGGGCCCTGGTACCACGTGGGAGTAGAAGCCCCAGGCTTGGACCTGACCCAACACTGGCTGTTGTGGCCATTTGGGGAGTGAACCAGGGATGAAAGCTCTCTGTCTCTCCTTCTCTAACTCTGCCTTTCAAATAAATAAATCCTTTTTTTTTTTTAAGATGTCATGATGTCTGCAGCTAACTCTCAAAGAGTTCAGGAGAAATACAGACACTAAGAGAGACACCAAATGTGACACAGCACTAACTGTAAAATCTAGGTCCAAGGGCATGTGGTGTCCCATGTATTGTGATTTTCATGCATGTCTGAAACTTCTCAAACAAAAGGCTGACTGGAGGTAGAAATAAGAGAAGCTACTCCATCTCTTTATAAGGCCTTTCTCTCTGCTGCTCTTTTCCCCCCAAACATGCACATGGTTACTTAAAACAAAACATCTAAAATTAAAGCTCTATTTTAGATTCAACAGCTCTCTAAACACATCCTTCTATATTTAAAAGACAGAAAGATCTGGATTTCGTAATTCAGTAAGCTCATTTAACACAGCACTTTTTTAACAATGAAAGTCTTAACTAAATCAATGACGCGAATTCAAATGTTACTACCTTATAATCAAGGATCACAGACGTACTCCCTTTCTCAGCGCGAGGAGGTACACTGCTCTCTCACAGCCTGAATGCTCAGTCACTTCTGCAAGTCAGGAACGCTGCCTCACACACACCACAGGCAACCAGAACACTGCCAGGCTGCACGTCGGCCAGCACCACCCAACGGCCTTAACAGACTCATTCCTGCGAGCTTTTTCTTTCCTTTCTTTTTCCTTTTTTTTCTTTTATTTGACAGAGTTAAAGACAGTGAGAGAGAGAGAGAGAAAGGTCTTCCTTCCATTGGATCACTCCCCAAATGGCCGCCTCAGCCAGCACCGTGCCGATCTGAAGCCAGGAGCCAGGTGCTTCTTCCTGGTCTCCCATGTGGATGCAGGGCCCAGCACTTGGGCCATCCTCCACTGCCCCCCCAGGCCACAGCAGAGAGCTGGACTGGAAGAGGGGCAACCGGGACTAAGAAGAACCCTGCACCGTAGGCAGAGGATTAACCTAGTGAGCCACAGCGGCGGCTCCGCTTTTTCTTTTTTAACCTCACATCAGGAAGTACTTTCAAATCCAAGACTACACTGTTCAGCATCAGTCAAAAGTGTAAAGGATAGAGGGAAAAGTGTGACTGTTCCCCACAGATTAGATTCTTTTCATTTTACTGAAAATTCTCACAATTCACTTAAAAATCATGACATAAAATGTTATTTTATATCTGAAGTTATGAAATCACAAGTTCTTAAAAACTTTAAAAAGACCTGAAGATAATACTCCTCTCAGGGTACTAAAACAATTCTATTACCTTGAATATTAACTACCTTGTACAGATGTCGACCTACAAGAATGTGTATGGGGCAGAAGGCAGCCACATGTCTACAGTTACACAGACCCCACATCAGAGGATCACATAAAGTTAACTAAGGACATGGAGGCACTGCTGGCTGTCTAGCTGCTTACTTTCCTTTTATGGATACAATGCCAAAGATTTGCTACAGGAGTCTGTGTATATTTTAGATTCTATTAAAAGATTTTAATAAAATATTTTAACTCAAGCCATATTTTTTATTCAAAAATTGCAACTCGTTATAAACGTCAATGACTATTAAGACTCAAGATCATTTTTTTCTGGCCCACGTCTTCCTTCATAGATAATCCATAAAGAAAGAGGGCAGAGTAAATCATAAGAGCATCTTTCCGTGGAACACTTATCTGGTACCAACATAAAACCAAAGTTTAAATGCAGCACTTAAAAATTAGCTTTGGGGACAGTGCTGTGGCACAGTAGATTAAATCTCTGCCTGTGGCATCAGCATCCCATAGGGGCGCTAGTTCAAGTCTCGGCTCCTCCACTTCAGATTCAGCTCCCTGCTAATGCCTTGAGAACACAGTGGAACATAGCCCAAGAACTTGGGCCCCTGCACCCACATGGAAGACCTGGAAAGATGCTCCTGGCTCCAGATCAGCCCAGCTTCAACACTACACCCATTTGGGGAGTGAACAAGAGAATGAAGGACCTCTGTCTGTAACTATGCCTCTCAAGTAAATAAATATCTCTTAAAAAAAATCTAAAAATTAGCTGTAACTTAAATCTGTCAGAACAATGAACAATCTCAATGGTTTACTCCCTAAGCTTCCGGAACATTTCTCTGAAAATGACAGAACCCAGACCAGGAACTGAGCTACTAACACAGAAAGATGGCTGCAGAGCTTTCCACGGGAAAGGAAAACCCTCAAGATGAGTAAGAGACTGTCCAAACAGCTACAGAAGATCAAGCTGAAAACAGACTAATACAAGCAAAGCAAAGCAAACAAATACTATAGAAACACCAACCAGAGAAATAAAAAAAAAAAGCAAGTCCAAATAATGTGGCTAACCTTGGAATGCTGCAAAATACTGTCAAGTGGCAGATCTTGTTGGGATACAGAGTGAGTTTCACACAGGCATATTTATTTTGTTAAGTTTAAAAAGGCAAGACTTTTTGAAAATATTAATATTCATAGGAATCCAACATTATTCAGAAGTTCCAGTAACACTACTCCTTTCAATCACAACTAGCAGAAAGAAAAAAAAATATAAATCTTTAACATGGCTGTCGCTCCCCCTCTTCATGGAGGAACGACACTAAACCCTGCCTAGGCTTCCTATCCGAGTCACGGCACCATTATGTCGCTCCCCGTCTTCGTGGAGGAACGACACAGGACCCTGCGCTGTTCTTTTGTCTGCTCGGCCCTCCCCGGGTTTGCTGCTGGTTCTTCCCGGGTTGGCTACCGACCCTTCCACCTCCGTGGAAGGGCGGTTCCCCCTGCCACTTTCCCCACTTCCGCAGGGGAGCGGCACACCGCCGGCCGGCTCTCTCGGGGGCTGCTCAGATGTTCCCCTTAGATGTTCCTGGTGCATGTTGTCTCTCTCCTCCTTTATAGTCCTCTTCCACCAATCCCAACTCTGCTACCCACACGCCGAGTACGCTGCTCTCCTCCAATCAGGAGCAGGTCCTACAGTTTACTGGTTGAACTGGAGGCAGCTGTGTAGAAGCTGTTTCCTCCTCTCCCAGCGCCATATTGTGGGAGAGCAGATGCATAGAATAAGTCTTAATTCCAGTAACTTAGTCTAGTCCGTGTTGCTCCCCACAATGGCTACCTCACAACTCCTGCAACAAAGAGTGAGAGATCTTCCATCTACTGGTTCACTCCCCAGAGGGCTGCAACAAGACCGGGCAAGGCTGAGCCGAGAGTCTGGAACTCCTTCGGGATTTCCCACACAGGCGCCAGATACTCAAGCACTTGAGCCATCCTCTACTGCCTTCCAAACCCACCAGCAAGGAGCCTGCTTGGAAGCCAAGTAGCTGGACTCAAAGTGGCACTCAGATAAGTGATGAGAGCATTCCAAGTGGCAGCTTCACCAGCTGTGCCACACTTGCTCCAGATAAAATTTTTGAAATTGTCAAATTGAGATACCATTTGTTTTAAAAATTAACTAGTTAGTTAATTAACAAACAGCTGAGGATGCCCCAAGTGCTTGGGCCACTGCACCCACATGAGAGACCCTGGCTCCTGGCTTTGGAACAGTCCCACTCCGGCCATTGCGGCCATTTGAGGAGTGAATCAGCAGGTGCAATATCGATATCTCTCTCTCCCTCTCCCTCTCTAACTCTGCCCTTCAAACAAATAGATCAATCTTGGGGGAAGTAAAGGAAAAAAGGTTGTTCATATTAATTTCCTACTGCTGTTCCAACAAATTACTACAGATACGGCAACCTACAACAATGTGAACTTTTTCAAAATCAAGAGGTCAAAACTTCTACATGGGCCTTCACTAGACCGAAAGCGCTAGAAGCTCTAGGGGCGCCAGCTTTACCTTTTCCATTTTCTAGGCTGTCCACATTCATTAGCTCTGGCCCATCACCACTCATACCTCTGCTTCTCCATTGTCACAGCTCCTCCTGTGACCCTCACTCTGTCTCCCTTTTCCACTTACCAGGACCCTTGCAATCACACTGAACATCTGGATAATGCAAGAGAACCTCTCATCTCAAGGGCCTTAAATAACCATGCAGGCAAAATCACCTTTTCTATATAACACAGCATACTCACAGATCCTGGAATTGGAATGTAGATACAGGGTGGGAATGGACACCGTTCTACCTGCCAAACTATTTAAACAGTCAAGTAATTCTCTTACTTACACACACATACACACACACACACCCCAGGGGGATGCAGATGATGAACCTATAAAGAAATAAAAATGGCAAATTTGGATACTATCACTTAATAGTTTGCTTTTAAAGATAACTAATGTTGGGGCCAGTGCTGTGGCACAGCGGTTTAAAGCCCTGGCCTGAAACGCTGGGATCCCATATGGGCACCAGTTCTAGTCCCACCTGCTCCACTTCCGATCCAGCTCTCCGCTATGGCCTGGGAAAGCAGTGGAAGGTGGCCCAAGTGCTTGGGTCCCTGCACCCACGTAAGAGACCAGGAAGAAGCTCCTGGCTCCTAGCTTCAGATAAGCGCTATTGTGGCCATCTGGGGAGTGAACCAGCAGATGGAAGACCTCTGTCTCTACCTCTCTGTAACTCTTTCAAATAAGTAAAATAAATTTTTAAAAATTTAAAAATAAAGATAACTAATGTTTTGTGCCTTCAGTCATCAGTAAAATACCTCTAAAGAAAATCAGTAATTTTGGGGCCAGCGTTGTAGCACAGGTTAGGCTGTAGCCTGCAACGCCAGCATCCCCGTGAGGTCACTTTTGTGTTCTTAATGATCCAGTCCTGATCCAGCTCCCTGGTAATGAGCCTGGGAGACAGCACAGGGTCCAAATGCTTGGGTCCCTGCACCCATATGAGACACCTAGATGAAACTGCTGGCTTCAGTGTGGCCCAGTGCCAGCCGTTGAGGCCATTTGGGAAGTAAACCAGAATATGTAGGATATATCTAGTTATCTATCTCTCCCTCCCTCTCTCCGTAACTCTGGCCTTCAGATAAATAAATATTTAAAATAAAAGACTACCACTAATTTTTAAAGGTAAGGAGTACTGAACCAGAAAACAGAAACCTCCTCTGGTTTTTTTTTTTTTCCTGCACAATCAGTTCTATGCCCTGAGTTTCCTCTGAAGTTAAAATGTCAGTCCAAAGATGTAGCAAATGGTAAGATCACCACTGTGTCCGAGGCAAGGATTTCCTTCTGTTTTGTTTTTTGAAAGGCAGAGGGACAGAAATCTTCCATTTGCTAGTTTGCTATCCAAACGCTGACAACAGCCAGAGCTGGGCCAGGCCAGAGCCAAGAACCCAGAGCTCAACTCAGGTCTCCCACGTGGGTGGCAGGCACCCAAGAAATTGAGCCACCACTGCTGCTGCCCAGGGTGCTCACCAGCTTGAAACTGGAATCAGAAGTGAAGGCAAAACTGGAAGCCAGGCACTCTGGCCATGGTGCCCCACATGGCATCCTCACCTCGGCACCACTTATCCACCCCTCCGGTTCTGTGTTGATGTAGGAATTTCTCTGGTATAAGTCACCTTATGTTTCCAGTTCATAGTACTACCATCTCTCAAATATAAACCTATACAACTTCTTCAGCTGAAGTTTTGTCTTGATTATTGTACAACACCCCCTTAATTTGATCAGATATATGTGTCAAAACTAAGACATAAAACAACCAGATTGTATTTGTAATAGTTTGATTTTTCCACAAAGAGGGAAAAAACACTAATTAGTACTGATACCAAAACAAACTGAAAAGAATATTCTAAAAATGTACAAAACATATATACAAAGGTACTTCAAAAAGTTTGTGAGGAAATGTTACTAAAATATGTTTTGGTGTAAAAAAATCCTGAAATCCATGCATAGTATTTTCATAACACACAGTTTCCATGAACAGCTTTAGAGAGAGAAAAAAAAAAAAGGGATTTGTTTATTTATTTGAAAGGCAGAGTTCCAGAGAGGTAGAGGCAGAGAGAGACCTTGGTTCACTCCCCAAGTGGCCGCCAACAGTCAGAGCTGGGCCGATCCGAAGCCATGATGCTTCTTCCAGGTCTCTCACATGGGTGCAGAGGTCCAAACACTTGAGCCATCTTCTATGGCTTTCCTAGGCCATAGTAAAAGAGCTATGGCCTAGGACTAGAGAGAAGTGGAGCAACCGGGTCTCGATCTGGCCCACGTGGGATCCAGTACTGCAGGCGGTAGCTTTACCCGCCATGCCATAGAGCCAGCCCTTCTATGACTTTGTATTTTTTTAGAGATTTATTTATTTATTTGAAAGGTGGAGTTACAGAGAAGCAGAGGCAGAGAGAGGTCTTCCATATACTGGTTCACTCCCCAAAAGGCTGAAATGGCCGGAGCTGGGCAGATCCAAAGCCAGGATCCAGGAGCTTCTTTCAGGTCTCCCACATAGGTGCAGGGACTCAAGGATTTGAGCCATCTTCCAACTGCTTTCCTGGGCTGTAGCAGAGAGCGAATCGGAAGTGGAACAGCCAGGTTTCAAAATGGCACCCATAAGGGAGCTGGCACTGCAGACAGCAGCTTTACCGCTACACCACAGCGCAGGCCACCCATGATGTTTGAGGATCACCGGGAAGGATTTCAAATTTTTTTGCACCAAAGTAATTATCTTTTAATTCCATTTTCCACAGACTTACTGCAATGTACTTCTATCCTGATAATTTCTGTTAAAAATGAAGAAAGAACGCTAGTAAAACCAAGTGGCAAATATCCATGCATGCTCACCACCATCCATGTTTCATTATGTCTGCAGTGAGATCTAGCACCCTACAGTGGACAAGACGTCACTGACACAACACACAGGTTCTGGCAAGGGAACCAAAATGCAACTGGCATCAATATGGAAAATGCCTGAAGGGCCAACGCTGTGGCAAAGCAGGTAAAGCTGCCAGCTGCAATGCCAGCATCCCATACGGAGGCCAGGTTTGAGTGCTGGCTGCTCCACTTCTGATCCAGTTCCCTGCTAATGCGCCTGGGAAAGCCTGGGTGCTTGGGTCCCTGCACCCATGTAGGAGATCTGGAAGAAGCTCCTGTCTCCTGGCTCTGGGCTGGCCCAGCTCCAGCAGTTGCAGCCATTTGGGGAGTGAACCAGCTAATGGAAGATCTCTCTCTCTCTCTCTCTCTAATTCTGCCTTTCAAATAAATAAATCTTTAAAAAAAAAAAAAAAGAAAAGAAAATGCCAAAAACAATAATTTTCAACACAACTAAGATTTGAGAAAGGAGATAATATTAGATCAAATGTAATGATATGTTTGCAAACAACTTGACAGAGATTTCCAATATATTTTCTACAATTTAAAAATCATCTGATTCTCAACAGGGGTGCCAAGGACACTGTAAGTCACCCCAAAGCTTCAAAGCACAGGGAGACAACACATTCTCTACAGTGAAAGGTGCCTGAGCCACCACTATGGGACTGAACATTTCAGCATAAAAGTTCCAGTTTCGGCATGTTATATCAAGTTGATTTCTTTCTCCTCACTTCTCAGCACCTCTACCAAATCTCAACTCTTTCCCAACTTCATTAGCAGGAGTACTGCACCAGAAAAATATAGCCAGTATTTATAGAATAAGACAAAATGCCAATTACAAAGCAGCATGTCCAATGACAATTGAATAAAATATTCTTCAGGTAAAAACTATTTGACAGAACCCTAGATAGAACACATACAATGCCTTTTTAATCAAATATTCCATTAACAAAAGTAGGAAGATGAAGAACATAAAGAAACCTGACTTCAGATTTTTCATATCCATAGAATGCCAAATATAAGGAAGCTGAGGCCTCTCTAATCTTCTCAATACGACCCTATCACATGGGGCTGGCATTGCGGCAAAGCAGGTAAAGCCATCACCTGCAATGCTGGTATTCCATATGGGCACCAGTTCATGTCCCAGCAGCTCAACTTCCAATCTAGCACCCTGTTAATGGCCTGGGAGAAGCAGCAAAATATGGCCCAAGAGTTTGGGCCCCTGCCACCCATGCAGGAGACCCAGATGAAGCCACCAGCTCTAAGCTTTGGCCTGGTCCAGTGCTGGTTGCTGCAGCCATCTGGGGAGTGAACTAGTGGATGAAAGACCTCTCCCCATTCCCCCCACCCCTTATAACTCTTTCAAAATAATTAATTAAAAAAAAACCCTCTCATTAACACTACAACTCAGTCTCATCATGCCAGCCAGAAGCTGAAGTTGTTCCACTGGGCTGGATCTCACAAATTCCGTAGTAAAAAACAGAGAAATTCAGAAGAGCAGGATAAGGCTTATCTGTCCAAATCCTAGTTCCTAAAGGGATTACCCAACAAATACTTAAGTTCTCAGGACTAGGATACAGCAGAAGCAAACAGGTAAAATTCCTGTCCTGCCCACAGCTTAAATTGGGGGGGGGGGGGGGGGTGAGTAATAAAATGACTAAGTGTATTAGAAGGTGACAAGTATTACAAAGAAATTAAGACTGGAGGCAGCAGTATAGGACAGGGATGAAATTTTAGATACAGCAGGCAGGGAGGGCCTTAGTGAGAAGGCAACATTTGGGTAAAGAATTGAAGGAGGTAATTGAGCAAATTTGCAATCTAGATAGAGCAATGCAGGCAGAAAATAGCACAAGCACACAGCCTTCAGGCTCATCTGCAGAAGAGAAAGGCAAAGCTGCCGGGGTAGAATGAGCAGGTGGAGGGCAGAGGCGTTCACAGGTAAGCAATGTATATACAAGGGCGGGGATGCAGGACACAACTCTGGGTGGCCTTGTAGAGTCTTCAAGTACTTGGCTTTTACTGAGTGAAACAAGCCATCACTAAAGGGTTCAGAGAAGAGTTTAAAAACACACACACACAAAAGTCCTCGGCCGGCGCCTCGGCTCACTATGCTAATCCTCCACACCCTGGGTTCTAGTCCCAGCTGGGGCACCGGTTCTGTCCTAGTTGCTCCTCTTCCAGTTCAGCTCTCTGCTGTGGTCCAGGAGTGCAGTGGAGGATGGCCCAAGTGCTTGGGCCCTGCACCCGCATGGGAGACCAGGAGGAAACACCTGGCTCCTGGCTTCTGATTGGCGCAGCGTGCCAGCCGTAGCGGCAATTTTGGGAGTGAACCAACGGAAGGAGGACCTTTCTCTCTGTCTGTGTGTCTGTCTCTCTCTAACTCTGCCTGTCCAAAAAATAAAAAAAAAGTCCTCCATGTTCACAGCAAATCTAAGGGAGGACAAGGGAAAGGAGACAATCATGGTTTGGCCAGGGTGGAGAGAAGTCAGATTCTGATTTTCTGATGAACAGGAATAGGATACAAGAGAAAAAGAAGAGAATCAGGAGTGACTGCCATTGACGGAGAGGGAAAACTGTGAGCACAGATTTGAACAGACCGTTGTTCAGTTTCAGCCTCACTCAGCTTGAAATGAGTTTGAAATGTCACACACTCACAGAGAGATGCTGAGCAGGCAGCTTGGCTATGTGAGTCTAGGGTTCAGGAGTATGAGTTATAGCACAGATTCAATTTGAGGTTCTTTCCTGACTCTTTTTAGGAGTTCAACTTGGATCAGAGACAGAAATGTAATCTCACAGGACACCTGACTCAATACAGTATCAGAACCACAGTGTATTAGCTAATGTCACCCTATTCCTAATGGGGGTGGGGGAGGGCACTTGTGGCAGTTCCAAGGCATTTATCTGGGCAGATCCAGCAGGGGGTACTGCACACAGAAAAACGTGTTGGGCCTCTGTTGTAGCCATTTAGGGAGTGAACTAGTGGATGGAAGGTTTGTGTGCATGTGTTGTGTGACTGTGCCTTTCAAATAAACCATTTAAAAAGAAATCATAGCCACAAAAACAAACATGTTGATTTAACTTGTATGTTTCAAGGACACAAAATATTTCTAAGCAGTTGTTGTCCTATGATCCAGTGATTTTATGAGTCCTCAATTTCTAAAGCGTACCATGATCCCCAAAGAGGTCAGGACTCATTGCAACGAAGTTTAGTTCACTTCCACCTGCAAACTTATATGTAGTCAAACACAGCCTTGTGGGAAAAGCATGCACAACACACTACTCTGTGCAAAAATGATTTTAAGAGTGTTCCAAAACTACACATGTAATTAAGAGATAATCACAAGAAGCACAAGCAGTCATATGATGTAAGATTCCATTAATACAAAATCTTCAGAACAGAATAAGACAGAAAGGAAACTGGTTGCAGGGCAAAGAGAGTGGGAACAGTTTAATGGGTTTTCTTTTGGGATCATGTTTTGGAACGAGACAGAAACGGTGGTTGCACAACCCTGTGAAGGCACTAAATGGTTCATTTTACGCTATATGAATTTGACCTCAATTAAAAAAAAGGCAGTAAAAATACTCCTTTGTATTTCCTGTTTACAAAGAGAAAATCACATCACCTGTGGACCTCCAATTTGGGAGATGGGGTAGAAATCCACAAGCTGAAAGAGGACAACAACACAGACAGAAGACGACCCAGGACATTTTCATCCCTAGACCTAAGGACAGGAGGAAACAGGAACTGACAGCTAGCTGTTACGTGTCTACTACATCTGGAGTTCAGAAGGGCTCATCTGCTGGGATATTCTTTTTGTCAAGATAGAGCTAAAACAAAAACCAAATTTTTTAATTCTACTCTTAGGACTTGCAGGTTCATACAGCAAACCCTGAGGGTACAACAAGGGGGATAAATAAAATAAATCAATACTGGGAAAGAAAAAAACTAAGCCATGTTTTAGGCTTCGCTGCAATCCAAACTTCAAAACCTTCGTAATCACTCAAAATTCCCTTTATCAAACTGAATGTCAAAATAGGCACTCCACGTAGATAATTCAAGTAATAAAATCCAAACATCTAATTTACTCAGAAAAAAAAAATTCTAAAGACTCAAGTAACTGCTTCTGTGAATTAGATCACACATAACTAACTCACAAGGTCATTAACTGGAGAAAAACATGTCTCTGTCTTTAACAGCTCTGAGCTAGTAACTGGGACCAACATTCAAAATTTCCTTAGAAAAATACTAAAAACAATACATACAAGTCATGATTTGAAGTAAAGAATTCACTGGTTATGTGAATTAAGTTCCACAAAGTTTGTAAATATTTACTACATGGCATTCATAATAAATTAACATCCATATTTTCAAGGTCAGTATGATGTTTGTCCAACTTCTTGGAGTCACACATTTTTGTGATATTTTTAACAACTGACTAAAGCCTCCACCATCACAAGACGCTCACACTGTTGACAAACACTCAGAAACAGCAGCTGGTGTTGCTCAGTCACCTCTTGTTACAATAAACAGAGTAGATACTTCACTAGTGATAGGTAAAAACTCCGCTTTAATTTGAAAAGTTTTCTCCCAATACTGGAAAGAGACATATGCAATTAAATGTGGACAATTCAAAGCAAAGTTATAACAAGATCAGAATTCTGAGACTGTCATGCATGCATACCTAAGAGTACAGCGATCATGCTAAATTTAAATAGTGAAATAGTACTGACATCTTTACATCTTCTTTCATGTAATTTTTAACACCTTTCTCCGGTTCAATCAAAAACAGAAAACAAAAACTTACCCACACAAGCATTGAGGAAGAGCCAATCTGTCTTTTTCATTCTATTTTTAATTTGCTTTAGTTTCTTGAAGTCCACTTCAAGTTCCTCCTTACTGCCAACAGCACCAGCCAACTCAATCCTCTGAAAATCCATTTTCACTTCAGAGTCCCGCTTTGCAGTGGGAGGCGATCTTCTTTGGCTATTACCACTACTGCAGCTTCCCCTCCACCGAGCTCTGTCCTGCTCATTTATTATTGAAGAAGCCTCTTCAGTCTCTGCCAACTCTATTGCTTCCATGTTATTAGGTCTGGGATGGTCACAAACAACACACTTTTTAGCCTTGGCCCAGTTTTCATATGTGCAAATAGAACAAGTCCAATGCTGGGTCCTTGTGTTCAATTTGTTTCTATCATTGTATTCCTCACAAGGATCAACAGAAAAAGCAACTGGTCTTGAGCCAGATCCTGAGGATTGAGGAGACTCTGTGGGACTCCTGGTCCTACGCTGGGATAAGCACTGGGTACACCTGATTGCTCTTGGCCAGTTCAAATATGTGCACATATGGCATGACCATTTATTTGCATTTTCCATGCTATATGAAGACTTAACCCTTGGTCTTGCACTAGAGTCTGGACATATCAAAGGACTACTTCCTCCTTCGGTGCTGGAAGGATCCCAGTCTCTACCAACATCACTTGAACCACTTTTAAATGGGTCTTCTGTTATAATTGTTCCACTAGGTCTTTGGGCACGACACATAGTACACTTGATTGCAGATGGCCAGTTTTCATACGTACAATATTCACAAGCCCACTTGATTCCACGTTCTGACATTGTGCACTTCTTGAAGTGAATTATGTCAGGCAGGAAGCTACAAATAATTAGGACATGATTATTTAGGATACAGTTATTAAGACAATAACTATTATATCACTAAAAACATGCCAAAAAACAAATGTACCCTTCAACTTTTAAGTTCTCCAAAGATTTCATGTAAGATTTCATACTGAATTGTCCTAATTTTCTTTTTTTGTTTCCATAAAGACATTGGAAATTAATTCCCTAAAAAAACTCTTGTACCTTGAGATTCAATGAAATTGTTTTGTGGATGCAAAGAGGGCGGCAGAGCGAGGTAAGGGGATAAAGGCAGATTTGTTCTAAGAGGAAAGAAGAATAAAACAAGGAAGCCACTAATTCTAATTTTAGCCAGGCCACTGCCAAGAGTTAAAAGACTCAAAAAGGGGTCAGCACTGTGGCATAGTGGGTAAAGCTGCTGCCTGCAGTACCAGTACCCAACATGGACACCCATTCGAGTCTCGGCTGCTCCACTTCCAATCCAGCTCTCTGCTGTGGCCTGGGAAAGCAGTAGAAGATGGTCCAAGTCCTTGGGCCCCTGCACCCATGTGAGAAACCCAGAAGAAGCTCCTGGCTCCTGGCTTCAGATTAGCACAGCTCTGGCCACTGCGGCCAATTGAGAAGTGAACCACTGTATGGAAGACCTCTGTCTCTGCCCCTATTTCTCTCTGTGTAACTCTAATTTTAAATTAAATAAATAAATCTTTTTAAAAAAATCTAAGTGATCTTTAAAAAAAAAAAAAAAACAAAACACTCAAAGGCAGGGGCCAGCGCAGTGGCACAGTGGGTTAAAGCCCTGGCCTGCAGTGCCAGCATCCCATATGGGTGCTGGTTGAAGCCCCAGCTGCTCCAATTCTGATCCACCTCCCTGCTAATGCGCCTGGAAAAGCAGCGGAGGATGGCCCAAATGCTTGGGCCCTTGCACCCACATGGGAGACCCAGAAGAAACTCCTGGTGCCTGGTTTCAGCCTGGCCCAGACCCAGTTATTGCAGCCACTGGGGGAGTGAACCAACTGATGGAAGACCTCTCTCTCTGTAACTCTACCTTTCAAATAAGTAAAATAAATCTTAAAAAAAAAAAAAAAGACTCAAAGGAAAGGAAATCAAATACCACAAATACCAGCACTGTCAAATTATAAACACAGATTATGCCACCTAGGTACAGCATCTAATGTCTGATTTGTAATACCCAAATTTTGAAGATCAAAGTCAATTCAATCATTCTTGCTAAGGGAGAAAAGCATCTTAAAAGTGCTAATTATCCATTAATTAGCACAGGGTAAAAATGAAAGATGTTGAAGAGTAATCATTACAAATAACAAGGCAACACTATGAAACAGACACTTTCAGGGTGGCATTGTGGTACAAAAGGGTAAGCTGCCACCTGTGACAGCAGCATCCGATACTGGTGCTGGTTCCAGCCCCAACTGCTCCACTTCTGATCCAGCTCTGCTGGTGGCCCGGGAAAGCAGAAGAAGATGGCCCAAGACTTTGGGCCCCAGTACCCATGTGGCAGACCTGGATGAAGCTCCTGGCTTCGGCCTGGCCCTGTCCCGGACATTTCATCCATTTGCGGAGTGAACCAGTAGATGGAAGAACTCTCTGTCTCTCCCTGTCTCTCCCTGTAACTCTACCTTTCAAATTGGTAAAGTAAATCTTAAAAAAAAAAAAAAGAAAAGAAAAGAAACAAACACTTTCTTGTTACCCTGAATCCTCAAAATCTAGTTTCAGTTGGAGCATGGAGAAAAACCACAAATACCATATACTTGAGAGAATCAAATTGACAGAACATCTCAGAAATAACTATTGTATAATCATTCCCATATAAATTTGAATGTTCATATTCAAAACAAAATATTTTGAATACTAAAAAATCAATTCTTTTCAAAATCTATTCACTATTTAAAATATTCTGAGGAGTATGTGTGGGCTTACTAACACTACACTATCATAGAAACTATTATCTAGTGACAACTAGTTCACAAATCAAGCAGCTTACATAGCAAATTTAATGACATTTTTAACGGTTTGAATTTAGACATTAAAGCCAACCTCTCCATTTCTTAAATTCCTTCATAACTCAGTATCATCCCTCCACTATTTTTAATCAGGAAAGAAAAAGAAATGGCAGGCAGAGTAACAGAGCTTTTTACTTACTTTCTCAGAAACTCTCCTGACCTGGACAGCTGCATCTTTACTCTGGAAGTCTATCATGTTCCTGCCTGCCAAGTCTGCACTCCACTGATGGTGCGAATGCTGCTCAGAGGACAACTTCACTCTAAGAATGGCTACTATTGAATAACTAAAATAAAAATCACTTACTACAATGTCAGTTTCCATTCTATAACCTTCACCTTGCACATGCTAAGAATCAAAGCTCAGCTGTGAATCAGACCAAAGACAAGATGCAGTCTCCATGCTGGCTAAGAGCCTCACTTCCAGGAGATACTGCAAACATGGTCAGTGTCTGACTCTGAAAAGCTATTCCTGGGGCCGGCGCAGTGGTGTAGCGGGTAAAGCTGCCGCCTACAGTGCCGGCATCCCATACGGGCACCGGTTCGAGTCCCGAATGCTCCACTTCCGATCCAGCTCTCTGCTATGGCCTGGGAAAGCCGTAAATGATCCAAGTCCTTGGGGCCCTGCACCTGCGTGAGAGACCTGGAAGAAGCTCCTGGCTCCTGGCTTCAGATTGGCACAGCTCCAGCCATCGTGGCCAACTGGGGAGCGAACCAGCGGACGGAAGACTGTCTCTCTCTCTCTCTCTTTGCCTCCTCTTTTTCTGTGTAACTTTCAAATACATAAATCTTAAAAAAAAAAAAAAAAAAAAAAAAAAAGAAAAGAAAGAAAGAAAGCAAAGCAAAGCAAAGCAAAGCAATTCCTGTAAAGGAGACCAAAACTGAGTTTCACTTGAAGCCTGCTACTTTATCCAAAATTATTTTTTTAAAGACTTTAATCAATTCTCCATTTAAATCCTACTAGTTTTAATGATGGACTACTATATTTAGAATTTTAATTAAACATAGCAATAAAATTAGCTAACTGAATAGGCTGGTCAGCCAAAGGAAACATGGGAAAGATATTTTTCTGTGTAACCTCAACCATCTGTATGTGCACAGCCAATATTATTACTATTAGCAGTACTGAGTAAATTCCTCCTTGTATTAATTAAAATCTTATTACTCAAAGGAGAAAGGTGGTATAGTTCAAATGAATAGAAAATGCAGAAAAACAACTACTTGTATGTAGCTCTGAAATCTTCTCCTTCAGTAAACTACATTTTTCCCTTTACCCTGGTAATTTACATGATCTTGGTTAGATTTTTAAGTTTGGGGACTGGCAATATGACACAGCAGGTTAACACCCTGGCCTGAAGCGCCAACATCCCAAATGGGTGCTGGTTCGAATCCTAGCTTCTCTTCCGATCCAGCTCTCTGCTATGGCCTGGGAAAGCAGTAGAAAATGGCCCAAGTCCTTGGGCCCCTGCACCCATGTGAGAGACCTGGAAAAAGCTCCTGGCTCTTGGCTTTGGATCAGCGCAGCTCCAGCCGTTACGGCCAACTGGGGAGCGAACCATCAGATGGAAGACTTCTCTCTCTGCCTCTCCTCTGTTAACTTTCAAATAAAAAAAAAAAAAAAAAACTTAAAAAAAAAGATTTTTAAGTTTATATAAACTAAGATCACACATGGAAAATAATCATAAAGTGTGTTAAAGAGCAGAAAACTTAATCATATAAGCTTCCATCAAGTAGACGATAGATTTAATGGCAATTCATATTCATTAGTTAGCTTCATTCCTTTCTCAAAAATGAAATACAAATATATTACTTGCTCATGCTACTAGAAATTAAAAAGAGCAATAAAAATGTATAATAAGAACAAATTATATAATGAAGATATCCCTAGCTATTCTAAACCATTTCAAGGCCGGCACCACGGCTCAACAGGCTAATCCTCCGCCTTGCGGCGCCAGCACACCGGGTTCTAGTCCCGGTTGGGGCGCCAGATTCTGTCCCAGTCGCCCCTCTTCCAGGCCAGCTCTCTGCTGTGGCCAGGGAGTGCAGTGGAGGATGGCTCAAGTGCTTGGGCCCTGCATCCCATGGGAGACCAGGAGAAGCACCTGGCTCCTGCCATCGGATCAGCGCGGTGCACCAGTCGCAGCGGCCATGAACCAATGGCAAAGGAAGACCTTTCTCTCTGTCTCTATCTCTCAGTGTCCACTCTGCCTGTCAAAAAAAAAAAAAAAAAAAAAGAAAAAGAAAAAGAAAAAGAAAAAGAAAAAAAAAGTCAATGGCTAAACCATTTCAGACAGCGTGTGGCATAGCAGGTTGAGCTGCCACCTGCACTGCCAGCATCCCATATGGCTCCAGTTCCAGGCCAAGCTGCTCTACTTCCCATCTAGCTCCCTGCTAACGTGCCTGGGAACGCAGCGGAGGATAATCTAAGTGCTTGGGCCCCCGCACCCACGTGGAAAACCTGAATGAAGCTCCTGGGTCCTGGTTTCAGCCTGGCCCACCCCCAGTCATTGTGGACATTTGGAAAGTGAACCAACAGATGGAAGATCTCTGTCTCTCCCTTTCTTAACTCTGCCTTTCAAATAAATCTTTGTTTGTTTGACAGGCAGAGTGGACAGTGAGAGAGAGAGAGAGAGAGACAGAGAGAAAGGTCTTCCTTTGCCGTTGGTTCACCCTCCAATGGCTGCCACGCTGCGGCCGGCGCACCGCGCTGATCCGATGGCAGGAGCCAGGTACTTATCCTGGTCTCCCATGGGGTGCAGGGCCCAAGCACTTGGGCCATCCTCCACTGCACTCCCTGGCCACAGCAGAGAGCTGGCCTGGAAGAGGGGCAACCAGGATAGAATCCGGCGCCCCGACCGGGACTAGAACCTGGTGTGCCGGCGCCGCAAGGCAGAGGATTAGCCTAGTGAGCCGCGGCACCAGCTTCAAATAAATCTTTAAAAAAAAAAGTACCCTCTAAAAATTTTTCCAGTATTTTACTTAAAATATTCATATTCAGATAATCCAGGCTTGCTTTCCTAAGTCTTACTTTGACATGTATGTAGGCTTGACTAAATAACCTGTTACTTTACTTTATCTTATATAATCTTCGTGGAACTAATATACCAGCATGATGTATTTAAATGTCCATGGTTGACAAAAAAAGTCAACAGAAACTGCCACTAAAAACAAAAAAAAATCACTGTCAGTTTTCTCTGCAAAAATAATGGACAATAGCTGCCTACTTATTCTGCATCTTATGAAAACCCAAGTAATTAAGCAAACTAAAACCAAGCTCAGGAGTTTTGAGATAAGTGCATTATATGAGATAATAATGCAGAGTACCCACTCTATAAGGAATTAAAACTTGTTAGGGATATTGTTTTTTAATAACTGAAAGCTAAAATTCACTACAGAGGATTATCTGAGAGAGCAATTCCTACCTGTGGTAATAGGTAAATGACAGAAAAAAGGGTAACATCAACTCAACTATGTGATTCTGCATTACTAAGAAGAAATCAACATTGAGCACATTTCTTCTAGATGTCAAACCATCTCAAAAGGTACATAAAATTATTTTCAAAGCAACCAGTTCAAAAACTAATGCCCTACCCTGAAATAAAATTGTTATTAAACATCATTTTAAGTTAACACATATTCATAAACCCAAGTAAGTTTAATTTATATATCTAATTCTGCATGCAACACAGATTTCCAAATTCTATACAAGGACTCATACTTCAATTAAGCGGTACAATAAAATCTGCATAATCTTAAAATCTTTAAGGAGAATTGGTCACAAATGCTACTCTTAAATATCCCTTGGTTCAAACGCAATACTAACAGTTTCCATTCCGTGGACCAGGAATCCAAGCTCTACCTATGAAATGAATAATGTCTCAAAATATAGCAACCATTTTCTATTACTAAATTCACAACTGCTTTCAATTATATACTTCCCAAATAATAAGAACAAGAAATTATGGTATATATAATAATGGCTTGGGAAGAGAAAGGGCTAGCATTCTTTACACTGTCATTTAATGATTAAATCATAGTTGTGGCACATTACTGAGCACTATTTAAGAAATTTATCTATGCTGAATTCTTCTAAAATAACCTCTGAAAAGCAACCAGAAAACTGAAATAACTGAAAAATGAAATAATTCTCATAGAGTACAAATTTCTTAACAAACAGAAATAAGGTCAGTTGCTGGTAAATTCCAAACAATAGAGGTTATTACGTCAGTTACTTTAATGATGAGAAGTTATCCAAAGAAAGAACTGATCACAGCTATCATACAGGTTTTTTTTCTTAGCCTCTTAGTAAGTATATATTTATTAATAAAATTAATAAATAAAATTAATAAATCTGTAGATTTACAAATCTATGGAGACAATGCTCAGAGAAGATCTTCAAGAAATACAGATGAAACCTAAAACAAAACAAAACAAAATTCCAAACATGCTGAAATTTCAGGTTCTGTTAAATTAGGTGAGGTAATTATGAGTTATAAAACTTAGTAAACTAAAAATCTGAAAGTACTACCAAACTCTTAAGCCGAAACTCTGACACAGTCACTTTCTTTTTTCTCATGAGTATCTTTCTATATCACTACCTTCCTCACAATAGCCAAAAGAAAAACCACCCATCCTAGTAGGATCCCGGAGAGTGATGATGCAGTGAACCCACAAACACGACCTCAGTTCAGGGTTCCAGCAACTTAAGACATCCTCAACTAAACCCCGATTCTTCCTCTCACAGCAAACGCCTATCCTGACTTCTCCAGTTTCCACTGATGACACCATTAGTATCCCTACTCCCAGCAAAGAAACTGAGTTACCTTGACTTCTGCCTTGTCTCCACAGACCCTTCCTGGTGGCTTCCATGTAGCCAACCTCATTTTCCTCCATTCCCATCGCCATTAATCCTTTCTTGGTTCAGGTCAGAACTACTGTAACAGCGTCCTAAAGCGCATTCTCTAAATCCATCCAGCTGACTGTTACCAGAACAATCCTCTTTCCAAAGCTCTTCTGCAACAGTACAAACTCAACTCCTCCCAGTCACACACCCACTGCCACACACCCCCAACTCCCCACGGCAAACAGCCACAGGCACTGCCTTGGACACAAGCACCACAGACACACACGCTTACTTCTAGCAAGTCCTACCCTTCTCCAAGGCTCAGCTCAAGTCTCATCTTCAAGTTTCATGAAGTAATTCAACCACTCCATGCAACCATACTTTAACAGGCATTTGACGCTTACTGTCTTTCTTCTTGTGGCTGGTTTCTGGAACAGTAATTCACGTATTTTTCCTATGTCATTCCTTCCCCCTCAAATTTCAATCAGGCAGTCACACATTCAAAAATCATGGCTCCGGGATTCCAGTGGCATGGAATGAGGACCAACACCGTTTATTTAATAAAACTCAAGAGCGTAATAAATGACTTTAAAAAGAAAGGAATGGAGCTTTTGAGAAATTTTAGAGAGAACAATCTACTGCAGAGGTGGCAAGACTTCAGTAAAATGTGTCCACAAGATGCCAAGCCATATATATATTAGGGACCCACAACTGGTAGCAGAGCCACAAGAACTTTAAGGAACCCTTTGGAGTGCAATCAAAGACATTGTAGGGGCCGGCGCTGTAGCACAGCGTGCTAAGCCACGGCCTATAGGGCTGGCATCCCATACAGGCACCAGTTCAAGTCCTGGCTGCTCCACTTCTGAACCAGCTCCCTGCTAACGTGCCAGGGAAAGCAGAAGAGGATGGCCCAAGTCCTTGGGCCCCTGTATCCACACAAGAGACCCAGAAGAAGCTCCTAGCTTCCACCTCGCCCAGCTCTGGTCACTGGGGCCATCTGGGAAGTGAGCCAGCAGATGAAAGTGTGTACTCTCTCCTTCTTTCCCTCTCTAATTCTGCCTTCCAAATAAATAAATATTTAAAAATTAAAAACGACATATCATAATCACAGCAGGCAAAACCTGAACCATATTCACACCAAACCTTCCGATGAGATGAGAAGAGGCCCCAAGGATGACTGGGGTTGAACTTCCTGCTAAGGGAGTTCAGAGTTCAAATCAAGCTGATTTAAAGAAAGCACCTTCTCTCTACCAGCTTTTGGACTAAGACTCATGTTTCATGTATCTGTGACATCTTCCCATTTCCCCAACCGGATTATAAACTAGGCAAAGCTTCCCCTCATTTATATCAGACTATTAGGTCCAAACTTACATATGTAAATAAACAAACATCTAAAATATTACCCAGCAAGTCATGACCTCTAGTGCACTTCTATTCTACCCTCATTAGAAATACACTACATGTAACTTAATCAAATCTACAAAACTGTAAAACATGTTTGCCTCTCCTGGTTTGGCACATGCAATAAAAAGAACTCAAACCAAAACATGAAACATGACAATCATTGAATTCTTTGGTAAACAGCTTAGTCTGGAACCCTCTGGTTTCATACTCCATAATTAAACACACAGTTTTCACCTGGCCTCAAGACATTCTAGTCTTCATCCATTCTCCTAGCTGTTCTTCCTCATTCTTCTTTGCTGACTTCCATGTATTCCTGATTTAAAAAATGAGGCACAGGAGCCAGCGCTGTAGCATAACAGGTAAAGCCGCCGCCTGCAGTGCCAGCATCCCATATGGGCGCAGGTTCAAGTCCCGGCTGCTCCACTTCAGATCCAGCTCTCTGCTATGGCCTGGGAAACCAGCAGAAGATGGCCCAATGCACCCACATGGGAGACCTGGAAGAAGCTCCAGGATCCCAGCTTCCCATGAGCCCAGCTCTGGACACTGCAGCCATTTGGGGAGTGAACCAGCAGATGGAAGGCTCCCCCCCTTCCCTCTCTTCCTCTGTAACTCTGCCTAAAAAGAGCCTAGTACAGGGTGGGTATGGTGACGCAGCAGATTCAGTTACTGCTGGGGACACCCACATCCCATATCTGAGCAACAGTTAGAATACTGTGGTTCTGATGCAGCTTTCTGCTAATGAGCCCGAGGAGGCAGTAGACAATGCTGGGTCCCTGCCACCCATGGAATCTTGGCTCTGGGCTTTGGCCTGCTCCAGCCCTGGCTGTCGCAGGCATTTGGAGAATAAACCAGCAGATGAGAAACCTGTCTCTGTCACTCTGCCTTTCAAATAAATATTTAAAAGAGGGGTTTGGGCAAAAATGCTGTAACGTTCCAAGGCTCAGTCCTCGTCTTCCTAACCACTAACTCTCTTAACTCTCAGAGACAAGGAGATCCCCCAGCTGCTGGTTCACTCCTCAGATGGCTGCAATGGGAAGAACTGGGCAGGGCAGCCCAGAGCCAAGGACTAGGTGGCAGGAACCCAATTAACTTCCTGTGGATGGCAGGAATTCATGCTGCTACTGCCTCCTGGTGATCTGAAGTAGCAGAAAGCTGGAGTGGGAAGCAAATGCATTGCTACAGTGTGAGACACAGGCACCTTGACAGCAAGGCTACATAACCACCCAGTCCCTGGACTGTGAATGCTGACGACTCTGAAATTTATAGCTCCAGACTGGATTTCTTTCCTAATCAAGTGACTTGTGAATTCAGCTGCCTGATATCTCTATCTGGATGTTTAACAAACATCTCAAACTTAACCTATCCAAGAATGAATTCCAAATAAATATGTCCTATTTCTTTAAAAAAAAAAAAAAAAGATTTATTTACTTACTTATTTGAAAGGCAGAGTACTAGTGGAAAAACAGAGATCTTCCATTCACTGGTTCACCCCTCCCAAACAGCCACAATAGCCAGGGCAGGGCCAAGCCAAAGCCAGGAGCCCAGAACTCCACCTGGGTCTCCCACCCAGGAGGCAGAAGCCCAGCACGTGGTCCATCATCTGCGACTTTCCCAGGTACCGTGCCAGGGGCTGGCCTGGAAGTGGCGCATCTGGGACTTGAGGCAGTGCTCCAACGCAGGATGCCAGCGTCACAAGCGGTGACTCACCCTACGGCACCGTAAGACCAGCCCCCAAAATGTCCTACTTCTGAGCCTCAACTCATCTACAAATTGAAGGCATTAGATTAACAGCCATAAAACTTTGAATAAATGTTTTTCCTTTCCTCACTACTCTGAAAATCTATCATCCTACATTAGACTTACACACATTCCAAATCCGAGCGACCTGAGCTACAACAATCTACAAGTTGGCTAATGATTCAAGATCTACTACATAAAGAACACAAGCACAAAGTTTTGCAACCATTAACTATCCTCTAAAAGTAATAAACCTATGTAAGTTGAGTATAGATAATCAGTAATTAGCAGCTGTCAGACTGAGCTGGCCTTCCTGGACAGAGGTCACTCCCGCCTCTGGAATCTATGCCGAATGAGTATACCTGAACCAAACCTACTTGCCGAGTCTCCTTTCCAGGAATTTGTGAACAAGTTGAGCAAAGTAAACTTAAATAAAAGAGCCAAGACCATGAATTTGGTCTTCTAGGCATACGACTTAATTAACTGAAACAATTATCCCTATAATTTAACTTCATTCCAACCAAACCTAAGTCCCTGAAATATAACAAAGAACTTATAGTTTACAATTTAATCTTCCAAGACTGAATTAGAAGAACAACAGGAGCCAGCGCTGTGGTGCAGTAGGTTAATCCTCCGCCTGCGGTGCTGGCATCCCATATGGGCACCGGTTCTAGTCCCGGCTGCTCCTCCTCCTGATCCAGCTCTCTACTATGGCTAGGGAAGCAGTGCAGGATGGCCCAAGTGGTTGGGCCCCTATACCTGCATGGGAGACCTGGAAGAAGCTCCTGGTTCCTAGCTTCAGATCAACGCAGCTCCAGCTGTTGCAACTACTTAGGGAGTGAACCAGCAGAAGGAAGACCTTTCTGTGTGTCTCTCTCTGTCTCTCTGTCTGTAACTCTACCTCTACCTCTCAAATAAATAAAATCTTTAAAAAAATAAAAATAGCATTCACAATTAAATGGGTCTTTTTCCTTTTAAATCATTAATCAGCAATCCAATGATCAGAATAAAAGATCTAGAAGACAGTTACTTCCAGTTATATCAAATTCAGTATGATTTTCACCTGTCTCTACTCTTTACATCCCAACTTTCTCTACTTAAATGTTTCAGTTCAAGGGCCGGCGCCGTGGTTCACTTGGTTAATCCTCCACCTGCGGCACCGGCATCCCATATGGGCGCCAGGTACTAGTCCCAGCTGCTCTTCTTCCAGTCCAGCTCTCTGCTGTGGCCCGGGAGGGCAGAGGAGGATGGCCCAAGTGCTTGGGCCCTGCACCCGCATGGGAGACCAGGAAGAAGCACCTGGCTCCTGGCTTCGGATTGGCGCAGTGCCGGCCGTAGCAGCCATTTGGTGAGTGAACCAACAGAAGGAAGACCTTTCTCTCTGTCTCTCTGAATGTCTATAACTCTACCTGTAAAAAAAAAACAAAAAAAAAACACACAACTTCAGTTCCTGGACAACAACAAAGGGAGGAAGAGTTATGCCTGAGCTATGGTAGAACGCACTCTAGCACAGTTCCTTTAGACACTTTCAGAAACATTCCTGGGTCAATCATGCACCTCAAACCATAATCCCAAACAGTGCTAACAGTAGTGACAGCCAAGGACAATACTGCTCTACCAGGCACTTAGAAATGGGGAGCAAAAAAAAACAGTAGATAAAACAGTGTTCTAGTGCTCGGGAAACCTGCAATCTAATTAGATGAAAGGCTATGGCTTTCTTAAAC
This sequence comes from Oryctolagus cuniculus, assembly GCF_051225735.1. Classification (NCBI taxonomy): domain Eukaryota; kingdom Metazoa; phylum Chordata; class Mammalia; order Lagomorpha; family Leporidae; genus Oryctolagus; species Oryctolagus cuniculus. The sequence goes on from NC_142881.1 coordinate 6,525,565, forward strand.
ACATAAGGAGGGGCTGGAGTTGTGGCCTAACAGGTACAGCCGCCACCTGCAACACTGACACTGAGTCCCAGCTACTCCACTTCCAATCCAGCCACCTGCTAATGTGCCGAGGAAAGCAGCAGAGGACAGCTGAAGTGCACAGGTCCCTGCACCCACGTGGAAGACCTGGAAGAAGCTCCTGGCTTCAGTCTGGCCTAGCCCTGGCCGTTGTGGCCATTTTAAGAGTAACTCAGTACAAAAGCAGAGTTCTAGAGAGAGGAGAGACAGAGGGAGAGGTCTTCCATCCACTGGTTCATTCCCCAAATGGCCATAACAGAAGGGGCTAGGCCAGGAACTTCTTCCCGGTGTCCCACATGGGTGCAGGGGCCCAAGTACTTGAGCCATGTTCTGCTGCTTTCCCAGGTGCATTAGCGGGAAAATGTTATCAAATGTTAATAGTGTTATCTATGTGAAAGCAGCAGCAGCAGAAGTCTGAAACCTTTCAGTTATGATTTAAAAGAAAGAAAAAGCAATGAAAAAGCAACAGAACCAAATCGATGAACTATTTCAAGGCAATACCAACATACACATACAATTTGGCCCAAAAAATAACTTTTTCCCCATCTCTCAATGCTGTTCAAAATCTTTTTTTTGTTTTTAAAGATTTATTTATTTACTTGAGAGGCAGAGTTATGGAGAGAGAGAAGTCTTCCATCTGCTGGTTCAGCAACAGCTGGAACTGGGCTAATCTGAAGCCAAGAGCCAGGAGCCAGGAGCTTCTTCTGAGTCTCCCACATGGGTGCAGGGGCCCAAGCACTTGAGCCATCTTCCACTGCTTTCCCAGCCCATTAGCAGGGAACTGGATCTGAAGTGGAGCAGCCGGGATTCAAACTGTATCCACAGGCAGATGCTTAACTTACTACACCACAGCACCGGCCCCTCAAATCAGGGTCAGTATTGTGGCACGGCAGGTAAGAATTTGCAACATTGCCACTCTACAATTCAAGTCACCATTGCTGTGACTATGTACAGAGCAAACCAGCAGATGGATGAACAATCTCTCACTCTTACTCTCCCCATCCCCTGTAATTCTGCCTTTCAAATAAATTAAATAAATCTTTGAAAAAGAAAGAAACCTGTTATCTGAATCAGAGTACTTGGGATAGATACCCACTTTGGGCAGCTAACCCAGCCTGGAGCCACCACAAGCATTCAGGAGTATACTCTCTTCCTCTCACTGTCTCTCAAATAATTTTTTAATTTGGGGGAGACAGGCATTTGGGCTTAGCAGGTTAAACTGCCACTTGGGATGGCCAGATCCTGCACCCCATATCTGAGACTGGTTCATGTCACAACCACTCTGTTTCCAATACAGCTTCCTGCCAATGCATCCTGGAAGGCAACTGATGATATCTCAAGTGCTTGGGCCCCCACCACTCAAGTGGGAGACCAAGACTGGGTTCCAGGCTCCTGGCTCAGCCCTAGCAGGCATTTGAAGAATAAACCAGCAATTAAAGATCTCTGTCACTCTGCCTTTCAAGTAGATGACAAAATACACATTTATAAATTTTTTAATTAAAAACGCTATCATCTACCCACAAACTATACCACCTATGCATTATCCGTGACAATAACAGTTATTAAACCGGAATATAATCAAGCCTCTAGATCTGACTACAAGTCTACAAGATACAAGGAAGAGAGGCACAAAACTGTTACAGTGCAGATGCAATCAGCAAATTCTAGTGATAGAGATACAGAGCAAGAACAAGGGAAATCTGAACATTGATTTGGTATTACAAAATTATTATTTTTAAGTGTAATAACAAATGTTACCCATGTTCTTAAATTTTTTTAAATATTTATTTTATTTATTTGAAAGACAGAGTTACAGAGAGAGGTAGAGACAGAGAGAGAGGTCTTCCATCCACTGGTTCACTCCCCAGAAGGCTGCAATGGCCGGAGCTGTGCCAATCCAAAGCCAGGAGCCAGGAGCTTCTCCCAGGTCTCCCACGTGGGTACAGGGGCCCAAGGACTTGGGCCATCTTCTACTGCTTTCCCAGGCCATAGCAGAGAGCTGGATCGGAAAAGGAGCAGCTGGGACTAGAACCGGCACTGGCACTTCAGGCCAAGGCTTTAACCCACTGCACTACAGCACCAGCCCCACCCATGTTCTTTAAAAACAGTCTCTCTCTAAGGCAGATACAGAATTATATTAGCAAAAGAATGAAGGGGGCGGGGAGAGAAGGTGGGCCTTGGCCCAGCAGCAGTCGTCACCACCAGCATTTCAGGAGTGAATCACTGGATGAGAGGCCTCTCTGTGTTTGTCTCTGCCCATCAATTAAGTTTTAAAAATATGTACTTTAACAACCTGCCTTCTCATTATCTCTCACAAATACAGATGCGAAACTCCCCTACAAAACAGTAGCAAATCAAATTCAACAAAGTATAAACAATATATAAATGTATAAGTACAAGCAAGTGGGATTTATCCCAGGTTCACAAGGCAGGTACAATGCGCAAAAATCAATTAATGCGGGGTAGGCATTTGGCTTAAAAGTTAAAATACTGCTTGAGGGGCCGGCGCTGTGGCGTAGCAGGTAAAGCCATTCTCTGCAGTGCCAGCATCCCACATGGGCACCGGTTCGAGTCCCGGCTGCTCCACTTTCAATCCAGCTCTCTGCTATGGCCTGGGAAACCAGCAGAAGATGGCCTAAGTCCTTGGGCCCCTGCACCCATGAGGGAGACCTAGAAGAAGCTCCTGGCTTCGGACTGGCACAGCTCCGGCAACTGCGGTCATCTGGGGAGTGAACCAGCAGATGGAAGACCTCTCTCTCTCTCTCTCTCTCTCTCTCTGCCTTTCCTTCTATGTGTAACTCTGGCCTTCAAATAAATAAATAAATATTTTTTAAAAATAAAATACTGCTTGAGATACCCACACCCAGTACCAGAGCACCTGGGTTCTCAAGTCCCAGCTCTACTGCCAATCCCAGCTCTTTGGTAATGCAGGGGGCAGCAGGTGATCGGTGAAGTAGCTGGGTCCTTGCCACCTCTGTGGGAGACCCCAAATGAGTTACAGGCTTCTGGCTTCGGCCTGGCCCAGCCCTGGCTACAGCAGGGATTTAAGGGGTGAGCCAGCAGATGGGAGATCTGTGTCTGTCTTTAAATGCTCTACTTGCAGTCCAGCTCCCTGATAATGCACCTGGGAAAACAGCAGAAGAGATGGCCCAAGTGTTTGGGCTCCTGCACCCATGTGGGAGACCTGGATGAAACTCTTGACTCCTGGCTTCAGCTTGCTAGTAGGGCAGCTTGGCTCCTGGACATTGCCACCATCTGGGGAGTGAACCAGCAGATGGAAGAAACAGCTCGCTCATTCGCTCTCTCTCTCTCCCCCCTCTCTGTAACTCAAGACTTTCAAATAAATAAATCTATTCTTAAAATTTGTTTCTAATCAATTAATGGAGGCAGGCCTTGTGGTGCAACAGTTAAGCCACCACTTAGGAGTGCCAGCTTGAGTCCCAGCTGTTCCACGTCCAATCCAGATCACTGCTAATGTGCCTAGGAAGCAACAGATGACCTGGACACAGTTCCCGCTGGTAGCTTCAGCCTGGCCCAGCCCTGGCTGTTGTGGGCATCTCAAGACTAAACCAATGGATAGAATATCTCTCGTTCGTTTGTTCTCTCTCTCTATCAATCTGCCCTCCAAATACATAAGTCTCCTGTTTAAAGATCAATATAACTATCACATCAATAAGCTAAACAAAAATCACAGCAAAAGACATAGAAAAAGTGCTATTTGGGACGCATATATCCCCTGAGAGAGTAATTCCAGTTTCCTGCTCCTAATTCCAGTTTCCTGCTAATGCACATCATGAGAGGCAGCAGGTAATGAAGTGGGTGGATTTCTGCCACCTGTGTGGGAGGCCTGTATGGTTCCTGGTTCCTAGCTTTGGCCTGACCCAGACCTGGCTGCTGTGGGTATCTAGGGAGTGAACCAGCAGATGAAAGACATCTCTGCCTGTATCTCTTTCTCTTTGCCATTAAAATAAATTAAACTGGGACCAGCACTGTGGTTAAGCCTTGGCCTGCAGCATCTGTTCATGTCCCAGGTGCTCCTCTTCCAATCCAACTCTCTGCTATGGCCTGGGAAAGCATTAGAAGATGGCCCAAGTGCTTGGGCCCCTGCAACTGCATGGGAGACCTAGAAGTTGTTTCTGGCTCCTGGCTTCAGACTGGCCCAGCTCCAGCTGTTGTGGCCATTTGGGTAGTGAACCAGAGGATGGAAGACCTTTCTCTCTGTCTCTCCCTCTCTCCCTCTACCTCTCAAAATAAACAAAATCTTAAATTTTAAAACTCTCAGAGTAAGAATTCCTCAATAATAAAGAATATCTGCAAAAGAATCTACAGTTAACATCATGCTTGACAAGAAACTTGCTTTCTCACTAAGACAAGGAAAAAGGTAAGAAAAGTCTTAATTACTTATTCAGTGGGTTATGGTTTATTTCTAACACTAAACTGTGAAAAATTCACTTAAGTCTCTACAAATGGTGTCAGTATGTGCCAGTTTACTAATTATTTAGACAATAAGAAGAAATTCAATATTCTATAGATAGCAAAGGATAATATTCAAAAAAAATGTTTAGTCAAAAATAGTCTGGAATTGGCAATGGTTCCCCGTATTTAAAGATAAAGATATAAATTTAAAGATTTATATCATTAAATATCAACACATGAAGCTAATTACCCATACCAACCAAAAAGGGACAGGATCTCGAAGTGTATTAAAAAGCACAGAAATGATGTCCTGTTTTCAGAATTCCAATCACAAGCACATCACTGCAACTTAATGTGCAGCAGGAAGTAAAGACAATTTTTCATCCTCTGCAGAATACGGGCAATTTCTCTGTATCCAGGAAAGGCTGCCTTGCGATAATCAACTTAGAGTTGAGAGCAATTATACTGTCCGGGCTAAGAAATGTCAATGGATGGTGGTGAATGACTGGGTAGTCAGTTGCAGTAAAATTGGGCTGAAACCTGCCACAGTTAGATATGGCATACAATATCCCCTAAAGGTTCCTATGATGAAAGTTTGGTCCCCAGTGCGGTGATGCTGGGAGACAGTGGGGCCTTTAAAAGGTGGGACTTAGTGGGGGGTAATGAGATCACTAGGGGTGCTGCATCAGAAGGGATTAACACTGATCCTGAGGAGTCGGTGAAAAACAGCAAACTTGAACCACCACCACCACCGAATCTCTCTGCTGCCTGTCTGGCCATGTGATCTCTCCAGCAGGCATCTGTCATGTTCTCAACATAACAGAGCAGAAGCCAGCGCCATGCTCTTGAACCTCTAGAACTAAGACTTATACAAACCTCTTCTCTTTATACATAACCCAGCCTCGAGTATTTTATTTCAGCAATAGATAATTGAGTATTCTATTTCAGCAACAGACCAATACAGACCCCTACCTCATATCACATACAAAAGTTAACTCACAATGATCACAGACCTAAACTTAGGAGCTGAAATTATAAAAACGTTGGATGGAAACAGAAATCATCTTTGGATTAGACAGACACAAAGAACAAAACAAAAATGAGTTGGGGTGTGGGGAGCAACTCGGACTAGACTGTTACTGGAATTAAGACTTATTCTATGCATCTGCTCTCCCACAATATGGCGCTGAGAAGGGAGTAACAACTTCTATGCAGCTGCCTCTCACCAACTTGAGTGATGACCTGCAGGAGCTGATCCTGCTCCTGATTGGAGGAGAGCAGCGTACTCGGCGTGTGGGCAGCCGAGTTGGGATTGGTGGAAGAGGACTATAAAGGAGGAGAGAGACAACATGCACCAGGAACATCTAAGGGGAACATCTATCTGAAGGAACACCTGTGCAGCCCCCGAGAGAGCCGGCCGGCGGTGTGCCGCTCCCCTGCGGAAGTGGGGAATGTGGCAGGGGGAACCGCCCTTCCACGGAGGTGGAAGTGACGGTAGCCAACCCGGGAAGAACCAGCAGAAAACCCGGGGAGGGCCGAGCAGACAAAAGAACAGCGCAGGGTCCTGCGTTGTTCCTCCACGAAGACGGGGAGTGACATAATGATGCCGTGACTCGGATAGGAAACCTAGGCAGGGTTTAGTGTCGTTCCTCCGCGAAGAGGGGGAGCGACATTGGAGGACTGGCACTGTGGCACAGCAGCTTCAGCTGCTGCCTCAGAAGCCAGAGTCCCATATGGGTGCCAGTTCAAGTCCCAGCTGCTCCACTTCCAATCCAGCTCCTTGCTGATGTGCCTGGGAAAGCAGCAGCAGGACCCACGTGGGAGACCCAGAAGAAGCTCCTAGGTCCCATGTGGCCTAGCTCTAGCATTTACAGCCATTTGGAGAGAACCAGCAGATGGAGGAGCTCCCTCTCTCCCTCCAACTCTGCCTTTCAAATAAAATAAGTAACTCTTTAAATTAAAAAAAAAGTGATGAGAAATGGTACTGGGACAAATGTAAAATGGTGCAATCACTTTGGAAAAAAAGCCGGAAGTCTGTCAAAGATTAAACATAGTTACCATATGATCCAGCAAGTCCACACCCATGGAAAATGATACTCCTCACAAAAACCTTTGTATAAATGCTTATGACAGCACTTTTCCTAATAGTTAGAAAGTAGAAATAACCTAAATGTCCACAATTAATTAACAAAATGTGGCAAAGTACAATAGAACATTCTTCAGCCACAGAAAATAATGAAGCACTACACAGGCTACAAGTGAACCCTGAAAACATGCTAAATGAAAAGAAGCCAAATGGTCACATTAATATAAAAATCCAGAAAGACAAATCTCTAGAGACAGAAAGCAGGTTCATGGTTGCCAGGAGACGGGCAGAGGAATAACCACTAGTGAGTACGCGGCTTCTCTGTGAAATAACGAAAACGCTCTGGAATTATACACAAGGTCTTCAGAAAGTTCACAGAAAAACAGAACTGACAGACAGGTTTAACGGGACAGGCATTGTGGAGCAGCAGTTAAGCAGCCATCAAGTCCCAGCTCCTCCACTTCCAATTCAGTTTCCTGTTAATATGCGTGGGAGGCAACAAATGATGGCAAGTACCTGGGCCCCTGCCAACCATGTGGAAGACCCATGGAGTTCCTGACTTCCTGCTTCTGCCTGGCCCAGGCCTGGCTGCTCCAAGTATCTGGGGAGTGAACCAATGGATGGGAGCGCTCACTCAAGCCCACGCATGTGCACGCTGCCTCTCTCTACACAGATAGATTCACACGCATTTTTTTAAAGATTCATTTATTTATTTGAAAGGCAGAGTTACAGAGAAAGAGGGGGAGGGGGAGGGGGAGGGGGAGAGGTCTTCCATCTGTTGGTTCACTCCCCAGATGGCCGCAACAGCCAGAGCTGTGCAGATCTGAAGCCAGGAGCCAGGAGCTTCTTCCGGGTCTCCCACACAGGGGCTATAGCCCAAGGACTTGCTTTCCCAGGCCATAGCAGAGAGCTAGATCACAAGCGGAGCAGTCGGGACTCGAACAGGCGCCCATATGGGATGCCAGTACTGCAGGCAGTAGCTTTACCCACTACACCATAGAGCCAGCTCCTCAATATATTTTTTAATGTTTATTTATGTATTTGAAAGGCAGAGATGCAGAGTGTCAGGGAGAGACAGAAAAGGGTATCTTCCATCCACTGATTCACTCCCTAAATGGCTACAACAGCCCGGAGCCCCATCCTGGTCTCCCACATGGGTGGTAGGACCCGAGCACGTGTACCATCCTCTGCTGCCTTCCCAGACATATCAGCAGGAAGCTGGATGGAAAGCAGGGGAGCCAGGATCCCCTCATATAGTAGTGTTGCCTGCAAAATTCTGCGAATATGCCAAAAACCACTGAACTGTATACTTTTAAAGGGTGAATTTTTTGGAATAGGAAAAATACCTCAATGAAGATGCTTTTTAATTAAGTTTTTTTTTTAAAAAATGGGAAGATATGCAACTGAATCCACAAACACCTTATCCATTTAATCATTTTTATTTATATGAATTAACACCATTCACATAAAAATGATTTAACAAGGGATGAAAAATCAAAAATTACTATGATGGGGCTGGCACCGTGGCTTAGCAATTAAAGCCACTGCCTGCAGTGCCAGCATCCCATATGGGAACCGGATTGAGACCTGGCTGCTCCACTTCCACTGCAGCTCCCTGCTGTGGCCTGGGAAAGCAGCAGCAGATGGCCCAGGTCCTTGGGCCCCTGCACCCACATGGGAGACCTGTTAGAAGCTCCTAGCTCCTGGCTTTGGATGGCCCAGCTCTGGCCACTGTGGCTATTTGGGGAGTGAACCAGCGGATGGAAGACATCTCTCTCTATATATATGCTTCTCTGTAACTCTTTCAAATAAATAATACTTATTTATTTATTTATTTTTGACAGGCAGAGTGGACAGTGAGAGAGAGAGACAGAGAGAAAGGTCTTCCTTTACCATTGGTTCACCCTCCAATGGCTGCCGGCACACCGCGCTGATCCGAAGCCTGGAGCCAGGTGCTTCTCCTGGTCTCCTCCCCCCAAGCACTTGGGCCATCCTCCACTGCAATCCCGGACTACAGCAGAGAGCTGGATTGGAAGAGAGAAAACCGGGACAGAATCCGGTGCCCCAACCGGGACTAGAACCCGGTATCCCAGCGCCGCAGGCAAAAGATTAGCCTATTGAGCTGTGGCGCCGGCCTCAAATAAATAAATATTTTTTAAAAATTACTGTGTTGGCTGAGGAAGGGATACGGTAGACTGTGTTCTATATATCAGCTACAAAAAAAGGAGGTTCACGTTTATATTACCAAGAAATTTATTAAGCAGGAAAAACATTGTCAACTTCAGATCCAATTTATCAGATCTACTTCCACGTTAAAATTCAAACCGATGGCCCTTGTCAAAAACCACATCTTAACCCAAATACCACCCACCCAGAAAGCAAGGATGCTTACAGATTTTTTCTCAAAAGTGGTAAAATTCTAGTCTAATTCTATTAAAGTGACAAATACAAGTAGCCTAAGTAAAAATGTCGAATAGTTCTGAAATGTGTAACAGATTTGTCTTTGCTTTAGTTCTGCCGAAAAGGGCATATGAAGTCTTGAAAAAAAAAGTTTATATAAATACTTTCTAATAACCAATTTCAAGAAGAAAAATATTTTGATGGAATAGAGAAAAGAGAACAAGTGTCCCTGTAGATGCGATGGGTAAGGCAAGACGGTTTACTGCTCAGAAACTGCATCCCTGAAACAGCAGGCCTCCTACTCACACACAACAGAAACAGACACACCTGTTTTGCACATGCATCAGCAACCACCCAGGCACCACATAATTACACATATTATCCTCTGCATACAAAGATACTATGGACTAGCTTGCTGTGTTTCCAACATTGTTGCTAACAGGCAGCCGTGAATCACACACCCTCTAACTCATTTGCCTTATGATCAGTGCCACGAGCTCCAACATCCGAGGTTAAGAAAGCAAACCTGAGACTACAAATGATTTCCTCCTTCCTATGACACTAGAGGCTTCTACACACCAACAAGGAACAGGAGGCCATAAGGCCATCACTGTGGCCAAACTCCACCCAGGTAACTGCCTCCAGTCTCAAATCTGGAGTAAACCACAGAACTGTGGCTCTTCTGTTTAACAATGTGACATCATTATCAAAATGCTGAGCATTCCCTATAGGCAGAGAACTGTGCTAAGAGTAGTTAAGAGACACACAATTTCAAATATGGTCTCATTAGCTTTCAAAGTCTCAGAAACTCCAACACTAGAAGAGGACCAACTGCACATCCTACAACACCTCTCCTACTAGCAACGTTTCATCAGACCCTGTATCCACATTTTCCCGACCAAATATGGTCACCACATTTATAGGGTATACGGTTCAAACCCACCTCAGAGGTCGTAACCTATTCGGGAAGCAGAATGAAAAAAATACACTGAAATCAGGCTAGCATATACCAAGAAGAACAATCCCACAAGAGTAAGTAGATCTCTCCGGCTTCACAGAAGAGGCGGGGCTCACCTGGGCCCAGAGTAAACAGAGTATCCGCGAACACAAGCAGGCAGAATCTCCCCCAAAGAACCACACTAGGGCCAAGGCAGGGGCTTCAGAGGAGCCGCACACCAGCTGGCTCACGAAGGGAGCAGGAGCTACCACCGAAGAACGGATCGGAACCGGACTCTACAGAGAAGCCTGCACGCCACCCGGAGCCTGGACTTCACTGTGCAAGCCAGCGGGCCGAGTTTCGGCACGTCTTCACGCTGCCATGTGAGAAAGCTGGTGTTCATACATGCAAGACACTATCTACCCAAAGCGTAAGAGGCACACCAATGTTTCAAATAGAGCACCCATGCCTGGGGAAAGGGCAGACGCCGCCCACACACAGAGGAGGAGGGGAGGCGAAGGGGCGCACACACGGGCCAAAGGAGCCGAGTTCAGGACACCACAGCCAGCCACCTGCACATCTACCCTGATCGGAAAGGCAGAGTGTACGCACACGCTGCAGCTCTCACCGCATCAGGCACAGAAAGCAAGCTGCCTCGAACACCCCCGGCAGGGCCCTGCGTCCCCCACGCCGTCCACCCTGACTCCACTGGGTACCCCATGACCCCCCAGCGCCCGAGCCCGGATCGCGGCCACGAGTGGGTTCCTCCACCAACCCGGCACACGGCAGGAGTCAACAAACCGCTCACGACACTCGACAGCATCCTCCCGCCACCGGCACCTCCAGCAGCCCGTGACACCACGCTAGGAAATTTCCGTACCAGGCGGAAACCGCCCAAGCCAGAGCTCACGCACGCGGGGACAGGGCTCTCATCGCAACCACCACGGAGCGGGATCCAGGGACCCCCGCCGCCGGGGGCAGGGGCTTCCCCGAGGCTCGGCCAAGCCAACCTGCAATCCCGCCGGCAGCCCCGGGCACCCAGGTGCGCTCACCGCGGAGGACCCCCGGGGGCAGCAAGCGACAGCGTCGGCCCGGGGAGAGGAGCCCCTCGCGCACCGCAGCACCGCGGCCGGAGTGTCCGGACCCCAGCGAGCCTCCGCGATGACGGGCGCCCGCGGCGAGCGCCCCTCGCAGCCTTTTGTCTGAGAACGCCCCGAGTCGCCGGGCCGGGCCGGGCCGGGCCGGGCCGGGCAGGGAGACCCCGGCAGGCGGCGGCGGGGAGAGGAGCGGCCGAGCGGCCGACACCCAAGTTTGGAGCCCGGCACCAACTTGCGGCGAGGGGCCCAAGTCTCGGCGGCCTGCTGCGGGGCGGGCGCCAGACCCCGGGCGCCCCGGCGGGGTGAACAGGCTGCCGGACCCCAGCCCCCCGGGCCTGCTCCCGCAACCCGGCGCCCAAGATGGACGCGCGGCCGCGGCTGCCCCGAGCCCCGGCCTGGGCGCCTCCGGGAGCGAGGGGCCGGGCAGGCCGCGAGGGGCCTGCGGCGGGGCGCCTCCCGGGCTCGGTTACCTGGCGGCGGCGGCGGCTCCTCCAGCTCCTGCGCCTCCTCCCCGCGCGGCGCTCGGCGCCCGGCGGCGGCGGCGGCGGCGACTCCCCGCACGGCCCGCGGCGACGAGCCGAGCCCGGCCCCTCTCCGCCTCCCCTAGCGCCGCCGCCCGCCCCGCTGCGGCCGCCTCCGCCCGCCCGCCTCAGTCAGGACATGGTCTCCGCGGGCCGCGCGCGGCGCCCGGCTGCCGGCGGCGGGGGCGGAGGGCGGCGGGCAGGCGCGGAGGCGGGGGAGGGGGCGGCGGGGAACGGGCGGGAGTTTGGAAGGGGGAGGGCTGCCTCGGGCGCTGCGGACTCCTAATGGCGGCAGCTGGACCCGGAGCCAAATAAACCCCGCGGCGAGCAGCACAACGTCAAGGCCGGACCCCGCCGCTCGCCGCCCCGTCATTGGCCCCGAGGCCGCCAGCGGCGCAGCCAATGGGCGGCCTCCTCTTTCCGGGCGCAGGAGGCGGGTCGCGGCGGGCTGACGTCACCGACGCGCGGCCCCGATTGTGAGGCGGCGGCGCGCGCCTGGCGCGCGGGCTCGCGGGGACGCGCGGAGGGCGCCCCGGGGCGGGCACGAGGGCCGACGGCGGCCGGGAGGGCGTTCCGGGCGGGCGTGGCGCTGCGCGTCTGCGGCCGTCGGGGCCGCGGGCGGACGGGGCCGCGAGTCTCTCTCGTGGTCTCTGTTTAGCTGCTGTCGCTCTCTGCGGCGGCTTCAGGCCCGGGGTGAGGACGCAGGGGAGATAACGTGCCTGGTACCTGAGGGTGCTCATCGCCTCGTGGGCCCCTGTCCGGCTTGGGTCAGCCCGACTCTCTCAGGGTTGCAGAGGAGCCTGACCCGTCCTGGGCTGTGAGCTTCCCCCAGCGCCAGCTCTAGCCAGGAGAGAGGACGCGACGATGTGGCCGTAGGCAGACCCAGCGGCCGGCCGCCGAAGCACTAGCCGTGTGTGGGAAGATTCTCTAGCAGACAGCGGCTCCCCCCCGCCCTTGACCTTGCAGCCCTCGCCCTCCCTTGCGCTTGATGCATCTGGAAGGTGGAAATCTCCACCAGCCCCTGCGGCGCCCACCCGGGACGTGGGAGCCACAGTTTAACCCCGCGCGTAAGCGCGGCTAAGACATCCGCACTGGGGACCGCGTCCCAGCTGCACTCCCAAGTCCAGCTCCGGCCACTGAGCAGGAGGTGATGGCGCGAGTCCTGGTGCCCCGGCCACCCCGGGGAGACCCCGGCTCCAGCTGGCCCGCCCGGCCCCATCGTTGCAGGCACTGGGGGACTGGACCCGCAGGTGGGAGAGCTCTCTCTCTAACTCTTAGTGTTTGAAAAACTTGCGGTGAGATGCCACTTAGTGAACCCGCTCCCCGTGCTCAGGGCTTCTCTCCGAATGTGTGCGAAGCTTCGCTGTGACCAACAAAGGGCAATTCTCTGTGCAGATCCCCCTCCCCAGCGAAAACATGACCCACAGCCGCTGGCCTGAGACTCATGGCCGACTGCCCCTTCTCGGGCCCGGTCAGCTGCTCCAGGACCGGCCGGCAAGTTAGATTTAACTATCGTAGTCTTTTGCCCACAAAACGTCACACACATTCTAGAGCATATGATGAACACAATCGCAGGTCTAATCGTACACCGTTTGGGACAGACAATCGTTAGGTGCACACTTCAGTGGGAGACGTTTTCCTTAGGAGCTGCTGAGGCCTCCAGCTGTTCCTTTGTGAATGGAAGCTGAAGAGCTCAGCGGCAACCAACCAGGTGCACAGACCCAGGTGCCTTTGTTTACTCTGAACCGCACCAGAGACTGTTGGATGGAAGACCTCGCTCGCTCCCAAGTAAAAAACTTTGAAAATAATACTAATAAATAAAGCCTTCCAGTTTAAAAATAAAAGGCTTTATTAGCTCTTTACTTGATTTAGTCACTGCTTGATGAATATCTACCACACAGCCAGAAGCAAGTGAGACGCGTGACAGCAAAGCAGGTGAGACGGAAATAGCCGTGATTATCACACAGTGGAATGCTAAGTAGATGCAAGTGAGGATCACCGTGTCGTTGAGAGGAAGACGTTGAGAGGAAGACAGATCCCAAGTGACGCGGTGTTAAAGCAAGAAGGATGCTGCAGATCAGTCCAGTGAGCCTCAGCCTTGGCCAGTTCCTGCAAGTGTGGACGTCTGGGCCCCACCCCCAGGACCTGTTGCAACAGACACTGGGTGGGGAGAGGGAAGGCTGGACTTTAATGCTTGCAGCACACTCTCCAGGGACTATAATGTGCAGCTTTTTTTTTTTTTTTTTTTTTTTTTTTGACAGGCAGTGTGCTCAGTGAGAGAGAGAGAGAGAGAGAGAGAGAGAGAAAGGTCTTCCTTTTCCGTTGGTTTACGCCCCAATGGCCGCTGCGGCTGGTGACTGCGCTGATCCGAAGCCAGGAGCTAGGTGCTTCTCCTGGTCTCTCATGCAGGTGCAGGGCCCAAGGACCTGGGCCATCCTCCACTGCACTCCCAGGCCACAGCAGAGAGCTGGCCTGGAAGAGGAGCAACTGGGACAGAATCCGGCGCCCCAACCGGGACTAGAACCCCAGAGTGCCAGTGCCACAGGCAGAGGATTAGCCTAGTGAGCCGCGGCGCTGGCCTTTTTTTTAAAAACTTCTTTTTTTTTTTTAAGATGTATTTATTTACTTGAAAGGCAGAGTTACAGAGAGGCAGAGAGAGAGAGAAAGAGAGAGAGAGGAGAGATCTTCCATCTGCTATTTCACTCCCTAAATGGCTGCAACCACCAGATTGGGCCAATCAGGAGCCAGGAGCTTCTTCCAGGTCTCCCACATGGGTGCAGGGGCCCAAGGACTTGGACCATAATCTGCTGCTTTCCCAGGCACGTTATCAGGGAGCTGGATCAGAAGTGGAGCATCCGGGACTTGAACCAGCACCCACAGGGGATGCCGGCACTGCAGGCAGTGACTTCACCCGCTGTGCCACAATGCTACCCCCAGGGGTGAGAACTTCTGATACAGTCCCACCCCCAAAGCTTGCTGATGTAGAAAGGCCTAGAGGTGTGAAGTGACTTAATAAAGACAGAGCAACTGGGCCTGGAACTAGAGCTCTTGGTTTCCTGCTCGAATGTTCTTTTCCCTGACACCACATTTGAGAGAAAAAAGGTTAACAAATACAGCAGTTAAGGAACGGACGCCTGCTGCTTGGCACAGAGACTGAACTACCAGTCTACTCACATACATTTGGGTTCTGAGAAATATTTGCTGGTAAACATCTTCTGTATTTTTATTTGTTTTCTTAGGACCCCTAGCCAAAGGGTAGACAGTACAGTCAGTCTAGTTTTGCTGACACTTAGATTCTTCTGGCTTTCATGTCAGTGGTTTCTCACACCACCTGTAGAAGATTTAGCTCCAGTTTACATGGTCTGCCTACTGGGAAGGTCTTAATGCCAGATAATGGGTCTGTACCGAGTTGAATTAATAGCCGAGAGCCAGAAAAGGGTGAGGTGTCAGTACTACACCTTTGCCTGCAATGCCTGTGGGACCAACAAGGATGAAGCTAAAAGTTAGGACGGAGAAACCAACGTATAGACGCTAAACATACAGGAGCTAAAACCCAAAGGAAGCTGTGGAAATGAGAAGGAGGGGGCACGATTGGAGGAGGACCACGGTAGAATCTCAGGGTTTGCCAGTGACAGGATCCAGGACAGAAGGAAGAATCAAAGGGTAGGAACTCTGGTGGCAAGATCAACCATGGGACACACCAAAGAGTCTCTAGTGGAGAGGCCGGGCACATGGAGCTCCTGGGCTCAGGGAAATGTGGCTAACGCAGGTCAGCCATGGAAGCCCCCAGAGTGGGGGTGGGGGGGTGGGGGGATGTTCAGAAAGATAGGAGATGAGAAAGGTGGCTCTATGTCCTGGACACTTGACCTCAAGGTCGTGGCCATCAACAGTCCCAGCCTTTGCAGACTTGGAGAACAGTCAGAATGCAGGAAAGGTCACTGGATCGACAAACGAGAGACTCAGTGACCTTCTGGACAATAGTTCTGCATGGCTGGGGAGGAGAGAAGCCAGATTTCCAAAGTGGAAGTCATGCGTGGGCTTTGGAGCATTGACAGCCAGTCCAAGGGGACTGACAGCGAAAGGGGGGCAGGAAATACAAGAATAGACCCACACACGAGGGGGAAAGATGGAAAGGCTTTGCATTGTTTTTTAGGTTTTTATGAGAATGGGCACATCTGAACCCTTCTCTGTAAACAGGAGAGAAAGAGCAGGGGTGGGGGATGGGCTGGTGAAATGCTTGCAGTCCAGGAGGGAGGCAACACTCAGAGCGCAATCCTCGGTGTGGGCAGGCAAGGGAGACCTGTCTCAAAGCAGGTGCATGGAGAGATCCTGGCAGGTGAGGCGGAGGGGATGGAGCGGGCTTCACACCCTTTTCCTCCTTGGGGATGCACGTGCAAGGTGCCCTGCCAACGGCTGCATGGGCAGCCAGAGGAGAAAAGCCAAAAGAGCAGGCAAAGGAACAGCAGTAAGGAGCCACTTCCTCCTGCAGGGTGTGGAGGCCCAGAACCTGGTCCACAGTGGGGAGGTCAGCCCACAGGGGCTCCCTGCACCCGGACACTTCCCCATCAGGAGAGTGAAGGGATCTTTCAAACGGAGTGGCAAACAGGCCCAGCTGGCTTAGGCAGAATCTGTGCTTCTAGAAGGGATAGTTACAAAATGAGTTTCCCTCAAGAGAAATTCAACAGATGTTCGATTGTTGCAAGGACAAATTCTCAGACGTCTTGCACAAAACGTCAGTCACATGAGAGTACTTCAGGAGTTTACGGATAGATGAGTGTTGTGGTGCAGCAGGTTAAGCCGACGCTTGCAACACCAGCGTCCCATACTGGGGCACTGGCTCAAGTTCCAGCTACTCTGCTTCCAATCAGCTTCCTGATGAGGCACGTGGGAAGTCAGTGAAAGATGGCCCAAGTACTTGTGCCACTGCCCCAATGTGGGAAACCCAGATGGAGCTCCTTTCTCCCGGGCTCAGCTTGGCCCAGCCTTAGCTATTGCAGTCATTTGGGGGAGTGAACCAGCAGATGAAAGATCTCTCTGTCTCTCCTTTTCTCTGTAACTCTGCCTTTCAAATAAATAAAGAAATCTTTAAACATTATTTAATTGGTTGAAATGTATGTTATGGATACTATGCTATGCAAGGATTTCTTTTTTTTTTTTTTTTTTGCACCAACATAAACTTATCAAATCAGATCAGGCGGTGGGCACAGCAGTTAAGCCACAGCTTGGGACACCCCTATCCCATATCATTATACCATGTTCCAGGTTCAAGTTCCAACTCTGCTCTGCATTCCAGCTTCCCGCTAATGCACATCCCGGGAGGCAGCAGGCAAAGGCGTAAGCACCTGGGTCCTGCCACCCTGTGGGATTCTTGGATTGAGTTCTGCGTTCCTAACTTCAGCCTGACCCAGCCTGGGCTGTTGCAGGCTCTTGAGATGTCTGTCTCTCTCTCTCTCTCTCTCTCTTACTTTTCCACTATTTTTTCTGTTCCACTTTCCATGAAATTGTTGAAGTACCCTTATAAAATACAAAATATCTCCACTGGCCAGCACGTGGCTCAATAGGCTAATCCTCCGCCTGCGGCGCCAGCACACCGGGTTCTAGTCCCCGTCAGGTCGCTGGGCGCCAGATTCTGTCCCGGTTGCCCCTCTTCCAGTCCAGCTCTCTGCTGTGGCCCGGGAGTGCAGTGGAGGATGGCCCAAGTGCTTGGGCCCTGCACCCCATGGGAGACCAGGAGAAGCACCTGGCTCCTGCTTTCGGAAAAGTGCGGTACGCCGGCCGCAGTGTGCCAACTGCAGCGGCCATTGGAGGGTGAACCAACAGAAAAGAAAGACCTTTCTCTCCATCTCTCTCTCTCTCACTGTCCACTCTGCCTGTCAAAAAAAAAAAATCTCCACTTACTTTGTCCAGTATACCTGGTTCCTCGGTGGGGGAAAGACTCTTCCAATAGCAAATACAAATATAATGCTGCCTGACCCATCCCATCCAACAAAGGGTGCTGTTGAGTGGAACAACAAACCACCCAGTGGCCCCTCAGCACCTGTCACAGACCTGCCTGTAAATAAACACCCCTTATGAAGAGCACAGTACACCTGGGGAGCATCACACAAAATAGGGCTCATTTGGCTTTTCCAGGGCTAGGAGTGTTGTCATCTCAAGAGGCAGGAATTGGGGGCCAGCGCTGTGGCGTAGCAGGTAAAGCCACTGCCTGTAGTGCCGGCATCCCATATGGGCGCTGGCTCCAGTCCCGGCTGCTCCATTTCTGGTCCAGCTCTCTGCTATGCGCCTGGGAAAGCAGCTCCCACGTGGGAGACCCCAAAGAAGCTCCTGGCTCCTGGCTTCGTATTGGTGCAGCTCTAGCTGTTGCAGCCAATTGGGGAGTGAACCAGCGGATGGAGACCTCTCTCTCTCTCTCTTTCTCTGCCTCGCCTTCTCTCTATAACTCTTTCAAATAAATAAATAAATCTTAAAAAAAAAAAAGAAAAGAAAACATTTCCTTAAAAAAAAAAAAAAGAAGCAGGAACTGATGTTCTCTGAGACAAAGTCACCCTGTGCCTAAGAGTTTCCTCCATCTTCATCCGGGGCTCCCTGTACACCACACTCACCTGATTATGAAAAAATCATTGACCTTTCAGTGAGTCTTTTTTTTTTAGATTTATATATTTATTTAATTGAAAGGCAGAGGCAGAGGGAGAGAAAGAGATCTTGTATCTGCTGGTCCATTCCCCAAATGCCCACAACAACCAGGGCTGGGCCAAGTTGAAGCCAGGAGCCAGGAATGTCATCAGGTTCTCCTACACGGTGGCAGGGACTCGAGTACACGGGCCATCCTCTGCTGCTTCCCAGGCGCGTTAGCAGGGAGCTGGATAAGAAGCGCAGAGCCGGCACCCACCCAGTGCTCTGACTTGGACGCCGGCATCCCCAGCAGTGGCTTCACCTGCTGCACCACAGCACCCCTCTTTCGGTGAGTCTTTTTAGGAAGTCCAGACACATCAAGGATCTGAAGCTTCGCTTCTGTTGTTACCTGCACTTAGGAAAGTTTGGCAACACAGTGAGTGGAAAGAATGTGGACTTTGGAGTCAAACAGTCCCAAGTTCAAGTTGCGCTCTGCCGCAGAGCTCTCCTGAGTCCCAGTTTCCTTCTCCACAAACGGCAGGAAAATGTTTCCTTTCGGTTACAGCGGATTCAATGGGGCAAGAGGTGATAAAGCCTGGGCGCGCTCGTGAGGCCTGGATAGATTCGGGTGTCCTTTTCTCTAGGTGACATTGACCGAGGAAGGACTGCAGGTCAGGCACTGTGCTGAGCAGACAATGCAGACAAAGCAGGCTGCCTCTGCCCCAAGGGGTTCATAGTCCGGGGTCCCCCTACCACCTGGGAGGCCCTGAACCCAGACGGGAATAAAACGGTCTATTCCACCAACCTTTAACTGAAATGGTGCATTTACACCGATTATCAGTGTAGTCAGCCAAACCACAGTATTAACAACCTGTGACTCCCGCACCAATAGAAATCATAAATTTTGTGGATAACACTATGGTTGTAGAGGTCTCAAATATAGTCAGTGCTCATCACCGTTGCCAAATCATGGTGACTATTAGACCCACCACTGGCTGTTATTATTTAATGTGTTATTAAAGAAGTACTTAAATGGATAGTACTTTTTTTTAACATATTGGTAACTTTGCAGGTACTTCAAAAAATTCATGGAAAATTGAATTAAAAGACAAGTTTATGTTGGTGAGAAAATTTTGAAATCCATACACAGAAGGAAGTTCCCAAAAGTTCATGGGGTAGGCATTTGGCCTAGCAGCTACACCAGCAGGTGGGACACCGACAACCTACATAAGAGTGCCAAGAACTCCATTCAGGTCTCCCACATGGGTGGCAGGGACCCACACACTGGGGCGCAGAAGGAACCCTGTATCCATTAGCCACCCTGTCCCCAGGCCTGAGCCACCACTGATCTGCTTCCCGTGGCTGTGGGCAGACCTGGTCTGGACATTCCGTGTGAGTAGAACCACATCCTGCGTGGTCTTTCCTGCTGACCCCGTTCCATCTGCAGCATGTTTCCAGGTGCATCCACATGGTGGCGCGTGTTTGACCCTCACTATTCCCTAGGCTGGTGTTTCCAGGTGCACCCACTCTTCCCTAGGCCAGGTAAGATCCTATTTCAGTGGACAGCATTGGGCCTATGACTGGGACACCTGCATCCCATCTCGGAGTGCCTGGGTTCAGGTCCCAGCCCTACTCACTCCGAATTCCAGCTCTTTGCTAATGTGCACCCCAGGAGGCAACAGGTGGTGGCTCCAGCGGTTAAATCCCTGCCACCCACCTGGGAGACCTGGGTTGAGTTCCTGGCTCCTGTCTTTGGCCTGACCCAGCCCTGGCTGTTGCGGGCATTTGGGAAGTAAACCAAGATCTTTCTCTTTCTTTGTCACTCTGCTTCTCAAAAATATGAACATAAACAAACATCAAAATAAATAAAGTTCATGGAAAATGTGTATTATGAAAAATCTAGGCCGGCGCCGCGGCTCACTAGGCTAATTCTCCACCTTGCAGCGCTAGCACACTGGGTTCTAGTCCCGGTCGGGGTGCCGGATTCTGTCCTGGTTGCCCCTCTTCCAGGCCAGCTCTCTGCTGTGGCCAGGGAGTGCAGTGGAGGATGGCCCAAGTGCTTGGGCCCTGCACCCCATGGGAGACCAGGAGAAGCATCTGGCTCCTGCCTTCGGATCAGCACAGTGTACCGGCCGCAGCGCGCCGGCCGCGGCGGCCATTGGAGGGTGAACCAACGGCAAAAGGAAGACCTTTCTCTCTGTCTCTCTCTCTCACTGTCCACTCTGCCTGTCAAAAAAAAAAAAAAATCTATGCACGGATTTCAAAAACTTTTGCACCAAAATAAATCTCTCGTTCCATTTTCCCATGAACTTTTTGAAGCAAATGCATAGATTCCAATTTAACTAATTTCCTTGAAACTTCATTTATTTTATGCACTTAAGCAATTATTCTGAACTGGCTGTGTCACATTAAAAGTTTTCAAACTCTAGTCCCTTCTGAGGGAGGTTGATCTCTATTCGTTTTTCTGGACAGAGAGGCAGACTCTATCAAGCACTAAGACTGCTAACGTTCCAGCATA
The DNA here is from genome assembly GCF_051225735.1 of Oryctolagus cuniculus. Lineage (NCBI taxonomy): Eukaryota > Metazoa > Chordata > Mammalia > Lagomorpha > Leporidae > Oryctolagus > Oryctolagus cuniculus. The sequence goes on from NC_142881.1 coordinate 6,546,209, forward strand.
GGGCATGAGGTAGCCACGCAATCCCCCTGGAAGTGGGAAGTTGTAGGAAGCCAGAAAGAAGAGAAAGCAGCCGGAGACGCATGGGAAGGGTGAGCACTGGGCTAAGACGGCGTCACCAAAGGTGGAAGCAGAACTGGCGACCCCACCCTCCAGTATGTGCTAGGTCTAACCACTGAGCAACCCCAGCTGAACAACCTCAAAGGGCACTCTGCCCCACTGCTTTTATTTTTTTTTTTTAAGATTTATTTATTTATTTGAAAGGCAGAGTTACAGAGAGGCAGAGGCAGAGAGAGAGAGAGAGAGAGAGAGAGGTCTTCCATCCACTGGTTCACTCCCCAAATGGCCTCAATGGCCAGAGCTGGACTGATCTGAAGCCAGGAGCCAGGAGCTTCTTCCAAGTCTCCCATGTGGGTGCAGAGGCCCAAAGACTTGGGCCATCCTCCACTGCCTTCCCAGGCCACAACAGAGAGCTGGATCGGAAGAGGAGCAGCCAGGACTCCAACTGGTGCACATATGGGATGCTGGCACTATAGGGAGCAGCTTTACCCGCTACACCACAGCGCCGGCCCCGACCCTATTGCTTTCATAAACAAACCTCGACCAGGTTTGGTGCTGAGAAGATGACGTCTATATCATTCCCAACACACACAGACACCACACACACACAGACACCACACACACACAGACATCACACACACAGACATCCCACACACACACAGACACCACACACACAGACACCACACACACAGACACCACACACACACAGACACCACACATACACAGACACCACACACACAGACACCACACACACACAGACACCACACACACACACAGACACCACATCACACACAAACATCCCACACACACACAGACACCACATCACACACAGACATCCCACACACACACAGACACCACACACACAGACATCACACACACACGGACACCACACACACAGACACCACACACACAGACACCACACACACACAGAACACCATACACACACAGACACCACACACACAGACATCACACACACACGGACACCACACACATACAGATACCACACACACACACAGACACCACACACAGGGACACCACACACACAGACACCACACACATACAGACACCACACACACACAGACATACCCACACACAGACACCACACATACACATACCACACACATACAGACACCACACATACACATACCACACACATACAGACACCACACACACACAGACACCACACACACACAGACATCACACACACAGACATCCCACACACACACAGACACCACACACACACAGACACCACACACACAGACATACCACACACACACAGACACCACACACACAGACACCACACACACAGACATCCCACACACACACAGACACCACACACACACAGACACCACACACACACAGACATCACACACACAGACATCCCACACACACACAGACACCACACACACACAGACACCACACACATCCACACGAACATCCACACACACACAGACACCACACACACAGACACCACACACACACAGACATACCACACACACACAGACACCACACACACAGACACCACACACACAGACATCCCACACACACACAGACACCACACACACACAGACACCACACACACAGACATACCACACACACACAGACACCACACACATCCACACGAACATCCACACACACACAGACACCACACACACAGACACCACACACACACAGACATACCACACACACACAGACACCACACACACAGACACCACACACACACTCACATAAACATCACACACCACACACACATACACATACCATCACACTACTCATACACATACCCACATAAACACGTATATACATAATACAACGCACGTCCACATATATACCAGACACACCACACGTACCACACACACTCCACATATACCACACATACCACACAACCTCATAAACATGCACAAACCACACGCACACCACATACATACCATACACACAACACACACAACCAATTAAAACTACATATACTGTACACATCACACATACACACACCATACACAGACACCACACACACTATATACACACATATACAGTATACATGTATCACACAGACTCAACACACATATCACACATACATTTACATACAACACATAAACAACACACATGTATGCCCACACAAACAACACACATGTATGCCCACACACATCTAGACATACCACACACACATACACACATATCACACACACACCATACTCATGCACACACATAATACACATGGATCCCATTCACATACACACACACACACACACCCGTTCTCTCTTTCATGCAGGGAGAAAACACGCTGCCCCAGACTCCAATACTTCATCACATCTTATGATGTAATCCTTACAGAAATGAAAATATTCTGCCGCTTGCCAAACACGAAAATGACAAATGAGCTAAAAGTCATTTCAAAGCACTAAAGTTAGGAATGCCTCAATATTTTTCATTCCTTTCCTTCTAGTCATTCCAGAGACCACATAATCTAAAAATATTTCAAAATATTTGAAAGTATTCATGATGTCATTCAAGTCTATCTTAAATTAACCAAAGTGATTCATGCAAATGATTTCCTTTGCTTCAAAAACAGGCTGCAAAAGTGGGCAGCTGGCCTAGCGCTGTAAGACGCTGTTGGGCCACCCGCACTCCGTATCAGTGTGCCTGGGTTCAAGTCCCAGCTCCGCTCCTGGTTCCAGTGCTCACTGTGGGAGGCAGCAGTGGTGGCTCAGCTAACTGGGTCCCTGCCAGATGAGACCCAGATGGAGCTCCTGACTTTGCCCAGCCTACCACCAGATGCTGCAGGCATCTGGAGAGGGAACCAGCAGTTGGGAAACATCTGTCTGTCTCTGACTCTCAAATAAAATATATAAATAGATTTTTAAAAAAAGTAAAGAAATGACAACCTCCAAGTTCAAACCATAGAGCAAAGTGAATGCCTTGCAAGGCAGCTGAGGTGGGACAATGGCAGAAAAACAGAACAAGGGATAGTTTTTGAAATTTGTCCAGGGTGTGGTGGTCTTCAGAGGGTGCATGGATGCCTTGAAATCGTATGAGAACATCCTCTGGATGCTTCCACTCTCACAATGCATTTATGCCCTAAGATTTGTTAAGAACCACTGGCTTGGGGCTGGCGCTGTGGTGCAACAGGTTAAACCCCCAGCCTGCAGCGCTGGCGTCCCATATGGGCGCTGGCTCGAGTCCCAGCTGCTCCACTTCCAATCCATCTCTGCTATGGCCTAGGAAAGCAGCAGATGAAAGTCCAAGTCCTTGAGCCCCTGTACCCATGTGGGAGACCCAGGGAAAAAGGCTCCTGGTTCCTGGTTTCGGGTTGGCCCAGCTCCAGCCATTGCGGCCATCTGGGGAGTGAACCAGCAGATGGAAGAACTTTCTCCCTCTCTCTCTTAAAAAAAAAAAAGTGTGGTAAAGGAACTGGTGCTGTGGTGCAGTGGGTTAAGCCGCCAGCCGCCACCTGCAGTGCCAGCATCCCATAAGGCCACCGTTTCAAATCCCAGCTGCTCCAACTTCCAATCCAGCTCCCTGCTAATGCACCTGGGAAAGCAGCAGAAGATGGTTCAAGTGCTAGGGCCCCCTGCACTCATGTGGGAGACCCAGATGAAGTTCCAGGCTGCTGGCTTCAGCCTGGACCACTGAGGCCATTTGGGGGAGTGAACCAGCTGATGAAAGATCTCTATCTGTAACTATTTTTTCAAATAAATCTTTTTTTAAAGTTGTGGCAAATCCTATAAACTATGACTTTGTGGTAAATTCTATTTGTGAAAATTATTTATTGATAAAGCCAACTTTAAAAGTAGAGAAGGCAATGATATTCACTGTTAACCCACAAATCACTTATAAAAACTTAAGTTAGTTCTATGTCTTGTGGGTCCCAGCCAGGCAGATGGGAACATCTGGGGGGAGGGGGCCACTGGGTTAGGACCTGTGGGGTCTGTACTCTCGTCCTTGAGATCAAGTCCTGTAACTTGTCTGTCCCTTGACCTTCCCTTCAGTCTTGGAGATCACATCAACCTGACAACAACCTTGCTTTGGGAGCCTGGTGCAGTCGGCACAGAGAATGCAAGGTGGCTGGAACCGGGTGTGGAAGCCAGAGGGCTGGGCTTAGCCGGAGCTCACGCTCCCAGCAGGGTCGGTCAAGGAAAGGAAGACGCTGGCAGGATCAAGGCCGCTCACCCCCACCTTCACCTGACCACTGCGTGTGAGTCTGGGTGCCCCAGCGAGGTGTGAGCGGAGTGGGGAGGGCTTCCCCGAGAAACCCGGTGCACGGCCTCTCTTCCGTTCTTGTGAAAAGTGTAAACACACAACTGAAGTTGAGCAAAACAGGCAGCAGGGGAATCTCCATTTCCCCCAGGGCATTGCTTTAAATCCTATTCATGACCAAATATTTTCTGAAAACAAGCCATGGGCACAGTAACCGCTGCCCCCAGCCCCCATCGTGTAAGGCTGCCAGTAGAGGGTGTGCATTACCGGTCGGGGTCCCAGGTTCAAAGAGCCGGCACGCTCCAGTGGGACCGTGGAGATTCCTTACAAAGGTGGTGGGTATGATGGAAGACAACACACCGCAATGGTGACAGAGCCCTGAGCTGGCAGTCTGGGAAGCCGTGACCAAATCCTGTAGAGTGTGGTTGCTGGCAGGCAGGGCCGCCTGGCTGAGGCACGGCCTTCCCAGAGAGAGGCCACCAGGGCCACCAGGAGGGAGCCAGCCAGAGCAAACATTCTGACTTCCCTCCCCTCCCCGCCAGTCTCGGCCGGGGCCTCCCATTGGCCACACCAAACTGGTGACCAGAGGGCTCAGGGACTGGTGACCTGCAGTCTTTGCAGGTCAGTGGGTCCCAAGGAGCACAGAAGAGGAGACAGCGGATGTGGAGGGACACGGGAGGCTCTGCAGCCCTCAGAAACTAGTGCAGAACAAATGCAGAGGCATGCATGTCTCCAGGGCCTCACGTGGAGGACACAGCTGCTGTCATGATGAGTCCCTTCTCCTCAGCAAAGGGTCTTCCACCAAACTCAATGTATCTGGGGGCTGGCACTGCGGCGCGGCAGGCTAAGCTGCCACCTGTGATGTCTGCACCCCACATGAGTGCCGGTTTGAGTCCCCACTGATCCTTTCCGGGTCCAGCTCCCTGCCAAAGTGCCTAGGAAAGCACGTTGCAGGATGGCCCGGGTACTTGGGCTCCTGCCACTCACACAAGAGACCCAGATGGAATTCCAGGCTCCCAGCTTCAGCCTGGCCCAACCCCAGCCATTGTGGCCAAGTGGGGAGTAAACCAGTGGATGACAGAGCTCTGTCTGTTTCTCTCTAACTCTGCATTGCAAGCCTTAAAAAAAAAAAAAAAAGATAATGTGTTCTAAGAATATCCAATTTTTTTGCTTTCTGCTACAGGCATAAAAAGAATTATGCTAATCCAATCTATCCACAAAATTGCAAAAGAGGAATGTCAGAGTGGTGCAGAAATGTTCCAGTGAAATAATGGAGAGACATCAAGGAATTGCTTCCAATGGCAATAAGTAGGAGTAGAGTATGAGCCTGTGGAGTGGACTGGTTGCCCATCTCTGGAATGAGATGACGCATCACAAAAGATAAGGTGGTTGGAGCCTACGTTGAATTCAACACCAGTCACCCTCCCATCTGAAACAAACTGTAGTGATGCAGCTGGGGGAAATGCTAGACTTTTACGATGCTGGAATTATGGTGTAGAGTTGAGTCTGTCTGCAGGATTTCCACCACTGACATCAGGATTAGCGAAAAAGGAATCTTCCTTATATTAGTAAGTAGGAAAGAAATGCATTAAGAAGCCAGTCCTGACTCCGAGATAAACACATTTTGATAAAGCAGAGAGATTTATGGATGACACGTAGCTTTGTGTTTAACGTAATGCCCCTGAAACCTCTCTGCTCCTAGGGAAAAGCCTCCCGCCAACAACATAGGAGCAGCGCAATGCCCGGGTTGCCAGGCACAGAGGATCTCTGCCACGGCGCAGAACCGGGGCAGGGGGTGGCTCCCGTGTTGCTCCGTCGGCAGACAACATTGTCACCAAGAACAGAAGGGAAAGGCATCTTCAAGAGGAAAGTATACAAGAGCTAAGAAAACAGAACTTTTTTTTTTTTTTAACATTCGTTTTCATCAGAAAGCCACTCTTCCCGTACAAACTGCCTGAGCGGACACTGTGCCGTGGCGTGGGTCGGCAAGAAAGCGCTCTCTTTGTTGGCGATGACTTTCAACAGAAAAAAATATGTAAGATGTTCATTTGGGAATGCTTTCTGTAGAACTCACAAGTGAAACTAACATCATTATTCGTTTCTCAAAGACCTGTTGAAGACATTAGCTTGTCTCAGAAAGCACAAAGCTCGGCACTGCTACATCGAAGTCCTCGAACCGGTTCACTGCTTCCCTGCTTACAATTCAAAGACAGGTGCAATAGTAGCACACAGAAAATAATACAGGCCAGATAGACGAGTCTCTCACTGCAGTTTTTCTTACGAACTTGAGAAAGGATGAAGACAGTTTTAATTCTCAAGGAGTGAGGAGACAGGTATTGATTTATTTTCCTGAACGTATAGCCTCCATAAGCTTAAAAAGGAAATAGAGTCCATGGACATGGAAGACACGGTGAAAACCTCCCAACTCCCGTTCCCACCAGCCGCTCCGGCTACATACAGAGCACGGGTTTCTAAAACAACGGTTGCCTTTACTGTTTCCAATCCTCTGTCCTGCACAGGGTGGCTCTGTGACTCAGTTCTGGCCCATAATGGATTTATGGTGTAAATCCAGCCAAAATATTATTGGAGTGACCAGCGCTGTGGCGTAGTGGGTAAGGCTCTCACCTGCAATGCCAGCATCCCACAGGGGTGCCAGCTCCTGCCCCCACTTCTGATACAGCTCCCTGTTAATGCCCTGGGGAAAACAGTGGAAGATGGCCCAAGTGCCTGGGCCTCTGCACCCACATGGACACCCAGATGACGCTCCTGGCTCCTGGCTTCAGCCTGGCTCCACCCTGTCCATTGTGGCCTCTTGGGGAGTGAACCAGTGGATAGAAGATCTCTGTCTGTCCTCCTTTCTTTGTGATTCTGAATTTCAAATAAATAATACATCCTTTTAAAAGATGTTATTGTAAAGGATTTTATGAAAATTTTCTTTCAAAGGGCAAAAATGGGCCATCTACACCCCCGCCCATCTTCCTTTATGGCCTATGGATGTGATGGCTGGAGCCCCTGTGGCTATCCTGAACCAGGACGGTAGGTAGCATGGAAAGCTGGGAGCTGACACTGATGGTGCCTTGGAGCCCTCAGGGTGCAGTCACACCAGGGCTGCCGTACCTGGGCCACACACGTGAGGAAGACACTGTTGTCTGGAGCATAGCCTGACAGAATGGCGCTCCACTTCCTGGTGTGGAGAGATTGCTCACGCTTCTTCCTCATTCTTCAGCCTGCAAGTTGTTAAACACTCAACTTTGCCTTTTATACGAATTGTTTACATTTTTATTTATTTTCATTTTATTATATATTATATATATATATATTTTACAGGCAGAGTTCGACAGTGAGAAAGACAGAAAGGTCTTCCTTTCGTTGGTTCACCCCATAAATGACTGCTACTGCCAGCACTGCGCCAATCCGAAGCCAGGAGCCAGGTGCTTCTCCTGGTCTCCCATGGGGTGCAGGGCCCAAGCACTTGGGCTGTCCTCCACTGCACTCCCGGGCCACAGCAGAGAGCTGGACTGGAAGAGGGGCAACCGGGACAGAATCTGGCACCCCGACCGGGACTAGAACCCGGGGTGCCGGCGCCGCTAGGTGGAGGATTAGCCTATTGAGCCGCGGCGCCAGCCTATTTTTATTTTAGAGACAGAGAGACGAGATGGTGACACTTAGAGAAACAGACAGGGAGAGATCTTCCATCCACTGATTCATTTCTCAAATGCCTGCAACAGTCATGGCTAGGCCCAGCCAAAGCCAGGAGCCTGGAACTCGATCCAGGTCTCCTATGTGGGTGGCAAGGACCCAGGTACCCAAGCCTTCAGCTGCTGCCTTCCCAGGATAGGCACAAGCAGAAAACTGGATCACCAGTGGAGCCAGGACTCAGACAGGGCTCTCCAATATGGAACAGAGACATGCCAGGCATTCCTCACTGCTGTGCGAGAGCCTGTGCCTTGCCTTTGCGTTTGTAGGGAGGAGCCTCATTGAGCAATGAAAGAATGGGGAGCGTAGAGAGCATTGCAGCGAGCAAGAGAACATGACGGTAAGCATCATACAAAAAATCCCATGGGCTGCTGGAGAGAGATCACAGGCCAGAAAAGGAGAAAGGCTGGTTCCCGTTTTTGAACAAGGAGCCCCCCATTTTCACGTCTGGCCTTGCCTGACACAGAAACGAAAGGAACAAAGGGACAGAAGGCGCAGCAGGGCCTGTGTGCGGTCCTACCCAGCCTTGCTGCCGGAGCAGGGTGGCCTCTGAGGGGTTCTGAGCTGCAGCCCTCTCCACACCAGTGCTGCGTGGCCATCGCGAGCTCAGGACGCGAGCAAGGAAGGCTGTGCTGGTCTACGTGAGAAAGCCTGGAGCCCCTCCCGCCCCAGCACCTCCGTCACCCTGACGCTCTTCTGGGCCAGGCTGTGTCTGGCTTGCCAGGCCGGAGCAGCGGTGTCCTGGGCAATGTTTACCCATCAGCTCTCCAGGGTCAGGAGCCCCGACGTGTAGTGTTTGCTTATTGCTATGTTGAAATACTCCCTGGGGGCTGGTTTGTGAACTATTGATATTTGCTAATCAGCTGGCCAAATTCTTGAAATTTTAATAATTGACTCCTGTAAGTTGATGCAAGAAAGATTTACTCACAGTGCTGCACCCTACCGCTTGGCGAGAAGAGGAAAGAAACGACTCAGGGTGATTTCAATAGAAACATAACTCACAGGAACAGGAACCTGAATAACCAGCAGTGTGAAAAGATGCTGAGACTTGCCAGGGCTGGGGATAATGCAGGTGAAAACAAAGAGGCAACGTACCACTTCTTAAAATCAGGTGGATAAAAGTCTCAAGTTCTGGGGAGACGCATGACTGATGGGAGGGTCGATTTGCACAGACCCCTGGGAGAGCGATTTGATAGACTCTAATGAAATTCCAAGTGTGCCTAAGCCCATCAGTTCCTCCTCTGGGCTTGGAGAAATTGCTGCCTGGGTACAGGGATGCTCACCGCGACGTTAGACTCATAATGAGCTCCATGTCCCTTCACCCAGCTTCAACAATGATCAACTCATGGCCAATCTGGTTCCAATTTATCCCCATCTGCTTCTCCACTTTCTGTATTATTTGAAGTAAATCCCAGACTTCCTATCATTTCATCCATAAATATTTCCATATTTCTGAGAATCAAACTCAAGCAAGCGAAAAGCGTGGGGCAGGATTTTTCCTGGGTATGGGAGAGAGATTCCTGCAGTCACCGGGGCAGGGCAGATAAAAAGGCAAAGGTGGTTTCAAGACAGCTATGGAGCCTGGGTCGTCGGAGAGCAGTAACCCACCTGCACTCGCTGAGCAAACAGCCCCTGCTCCCTCCCAGAAGCAGCCCGCAGGGATGGCCTTCTGTTGCTTGGCAGGATTGGAGGTCAAATAGAATCTGTGCTTGATAATCTGCTTAGTGGATAATACACTAAGAACTTACATCTGCGCAGGGCTTGTACACTCCCCACGCAGGAGGCTGCCTGGCAGCTCCAGGAAGTCCCCCTCGAGTGTGCATTTCACCATTACTATGTGGAAATCCGCACCTGATTAGTTATGCCTGTACATAAAAATACCGAAAATATGAATAACCACGTGTCTCTGAAATGACAGTGGCTTTGATTGCTACAATCACTCCCAGGTCTAAAATCTTGTTTCCATGTAAATTTTCCTACAGGAAAAATGCAAAATCTACACCAACAGCAATGGCTTTCTCCACTGTTTAACCTTAATCAAAGTAGGTCCCCTCTCCGGATTGCTGCTCTGCTCTGTGCTTTGTGAAAGGCGCTTTAGAATTTGGTTTTAATCCACGACCATCAGTAAGAGAGATCGAAACATGGAAAAGGGAAAGCACGTGGCGTTTTTTAGAGCTGTATCAAAACCTCAGTAAGCCACTCCACACGGGTTTCCGATTACGTGCTAGGAACGTGCAGGAGACAACAGAGGAACAACCCCCTCACGGAACATGGCTGCATAATTCCAGCACACTACACAGAATTCTGCCCAAGTTCTTTCCCTGCTCACCTTCAATCAGCAAAAATTACTACTCACTCATTAGATCACGCACAGCAGGCTGCTAGGAACTGTGTAAGAGTGTGAAAGAACTGTGTCTCACTGGAGAATTTTTTTTTCCTGAGTTTTGATGAAGACGTCCCGAAAATGCCGAGATCTGGTTGGTTTTCCAGTGATGAGTCAGCACCTAAGGTTCACACTGCTGTCATTGAACCTTCATCCAGAACCGTGGCTAAATTGAAGTAAAGTTACTGGCACAGAAATGAAAGGGACCAAGGAACGGAGCATTGCTGGATGATGAACAAACGCCAGTATCTCCGACAACGGAAAAGGTGGAGCCTGGGGGTGGGTGTGCAGCACAGTGCGTAAGACATCACTTGGGAGACCTGCGACCCACATCCCACCTCCTCTATCAGAATGCCTGGGCTGAAATCGCAGATGCTGGGCTGGCGCTGTGGTGTAGCAGATATAGCTGCCACCTGCTATGCTGGCACCTCCTGTGGGCGCCAGCTTGTCGCTCAGCTGCTCCACTTCCGATCCAGCTCCCTGCTAATGGTCTGGGAAAAGCAATGGAAAGTGTCCAAGTGTTTGGGCCCCTTTCCTTATGTGGGCGATCCAAACGCAGTTCCCTCCTGTTGGCGTTGTCCTGGCTCAGACCTAGCTGTTGCAGCCATCTGAAGAGGGACCCAGTAGATGGAAGATCTCTCCCTCTCTCTCTCCCTCTCTCTCTCTTTCAAATAAGTGAAATCTCAGTTCCTCTTCTGATTTCAGCATCCCTGCTAACCAGCTGGGAGGCAGCTGGTTCACTCCCCAAAAGGCCTGCAATGGCTGGGACTAGGGTAGAACAAAGCCAGGAGCCGGGAGCTCAACCCAGGTCTCCCGGGTGGGTGGCAGGAACCCAACTACTTGAGCCATCCCTGCTGCTCCCCAGAGTCTGCATTAGCAGGGAGCTGGAGTCAGGAGTTGGAGCTGGGAATTGAATCAAGGCAGCCTGGTAGTGTCTCTCTTTTTTTTTTTTTTTTTTTTTTTTTTTTTTTTTTTTTTTTTTTGACAGGCAGAGTGGACAGCGAGAGAGAGAGACAGAGAGAAAGGTCTTCCATTTCAGTTGGTTCACCCCACAATGGCCGCTGCGGCCGGAGCACCACGCTGATCCCAAGGCAGGATCCAGGTGCTTCTCCTGGTCTCCCAAGGGGTGCAGGGACCCAAGGACTTGGGCCATCCTCCACTGCACTCCCTGGCCACAGCAGAGAGCTGGACTGGCAGAAGAGCAACTGGGACAGAATCCAGCGCTCTGACAGGGACTAGAACCCAGAGTGCCAGCGCCGCTAGGCGGAGGATTAGCCTATCAAGCCGCGGCGCCGGCCCTGGTGGTGTCTTAACCACTAGCTTACACTCACCCTATGAGAAGGCCATTCCAAGATGGCCGCTGACAATGGAACCTGCCCCTCAACAGGCTCTGATTGGATGGCTTCAGAAACCACATGACAACAGAGCTGCCTGGCAACAGGCTGTGATTGGATGGCTTTGGAAACTGCCTGGCAACAGGCTATGACTGGTTAGAGCATAGACCGCCCCTTGACTGGATTGGCTACCTTGGCTATTTAAGCTGCTGTACAAACTGAAATAAATGAGTCTGCGGGCTGCTCACCTCTGGCCTGCTTTCACCGGCTCCCCAGGGTCTGTGTGGTGACTCCACGCCTCTTGCCCCCTCCACGCTCCTCCTCTCTGAACAAATGCACCTCAACACATTAGCAGGAAGCTGGAGTCAGGAGTTAGAGCTGGGAATTGAATCAAGTCAGCCTGGTGGTGTCTTAACCACTAGGTAAGGCTCACCCTATCCCTGGGTTCTTTGAGCTTGTACCTGGATTGACTCTCTCTTGCTAGCCTATTTCCATCATTGATGCTTTGGTTTGCTGTGCCATTTTCCTGGGAACCTGCTTTCAGATGAGAAGCACTTCTAACCCTGGCCTCCCAGAGATCACTCCCTGCTCACTCAGGGCCCACTGGACAGACTGCTGCTTCTCTAGAAGAAACACAGACAATGGTAGTGCAGTACTGGAGTCAGCCCCGCGGGACGGAAGGTGAAGCCACGGCCTGCAGCCTGGCATCCCGCAGAGGAGCCAGTTCGAGTCCCAGCTGTTCTGCTTCAGATCCAGCTCCCTGCTGTGGCCTGGGAAAGCAGTGGGAGGTGGCCCAAGTCTTTGGGCCCCTGCACCCATATGGGAGACCAGGAAGAGGCTCCTGGCTCCTGACTTTGTCCTGGCCCAGCCCCACCCATTGTCGACCTTTAGAGAGTGGATGGACGATCTCTCTCTCTCTCTCTCTCTTTCTGTAACCCTTTCAAATAAAAAAAAGATCTTTAAAAAACTAGTATCATTATTAACAAAATACTTGGAAAATATAGAAAAGAAGAAAGTAAAAAGTACTCATTTCCAAGCCAACAGAGATAAACACAGACAAAATTTGAGTATCTCATAATTGGACTTGGTTTGTGTGGTTTTATTGTCCTATTTTAAACTCACATTTATCATTTCTGTATATAATTGAATGTGTTCACATACATAAATGCATACATTCACACAAACCAAGTCCTTAACACTATTATAAACAATACTGCAGTGAACATCCTTATACTGAAATTTTTAAATTGTTATTTTAAAACATTCCTTATCAACATGCAAACATGCTAATGAGTCATCTGGTAAATATTTCCACTTCCAAACCCCTGGACATTCTCACGGACACAGGATGTTGCAGAAATCAACATGGAATCTTGAATCAGAATTCCCGAGATGGGGGAGGGGCTGAAGATGCCGCTTGGGGCCCAAATCCCATATTGGAGCTGGATTTGAACCCAGCTCTGCTTCTGACCCAGATTCCTGCTAATGCAGACCTGGGAGGCAGCAGCGATGGCTCAAGTGATGCAGTCCACCCACCTTGAGTTCTGGGCTCCCGGCTTTAGCCTGGCTCAGCCTCTGCTACTGCGGGTATTTGAAAACAAACCAGTGGGTGGAAGATCTCTCTTTCTCTCTCTCTTTCTCCCCACCCCTTCAAAGAAATAAAAAACAAAAATTAAACAAAGCAAAGAAGTCCTGAGATGGTTTGGCGGCACCAGCAACTACTTTCTTCGGCAACTCACTGAATCTCTGAGCTGCACTTTCCTCGTCTGTCACGTTGCTATTGCGGTAATGAGGACAGTGCAAGCCGGTGACACCTTGTGGGGCTATTGTGAGAAGCAAATGGGATTACAAGGAAAGATGAGTTTAGGGGAGTGCCTGAGAAGGACAGCTCGCTATCCTTCAAAAGAGCACTCCACGTATTTGTCTCTATTTTAGCTCAGACCTTTGGTCTCCAGGAAAGTTGTTGAATGCTTTGCTACACAGGAAAACCCGTCCAGAAAGCTTAGATGGAGAACCATTCTCCTCTAATTCATGGTACTAGTTATTTACACATGACAACTTCTAATAAACAGAGTTTGGCAATGGATTTGGAAAGCCCTGTGCTCATCTGCCTGTGGCCATTTTTCATCATCGAATTTTCATTTCCTGGGAAATTATTTGAAATATGTGTCCTGGCTTTTATTTAGAAATATTAATGGTCTATTTAGCAATGTATACCTCTGCATTTCACATATGAAAAATTAGAGAAATACTCTCATTATTTTAGCCAATGCATTTGGGTAGGTAAGGTTCTTTTTTTTTTTTTTTTTTTGAGATTTTATTTATTTATTTATTTTGACAGGCAGAGTGGACAGTGAGAGAGAGAGACAGAGAGAAAGGTCTTCCTTTTGCCGTTGGTTCACCCTCCAATGGCCGCCGCGGCCGGTGCACCGCACTGATCCAAAGGTAGGAGCCAGGTGCTTCTCCTGGTCTCCCATGGGGTGCAGGGCCCAAGCACTTGGGCCATCCTCCACTGCACTCCCGGGCCACAGCAGAGAGCTGGCCTGGAAGAGGGGCAACCGGGATAGAATCCGGCGCCCCAACCGGGACTAGAACCCAGGGTGCCAGCGCCGCTAGGCGGAGGATTAGCCTATCGAGCTGCGGCGCCAGCCAAGATTTTATTTATTTGAGAGGGGGAGACGGAGAGAAAGGTCTTCCATCCTCTGGTTCACCCCCAACATGACCACAGTGGCTGGAACTGGGCTGATTTGAAGCCAGGAGCTTCTTCCAGGTCTCCCACACGGGTGCAGGGGCCCAAGGACTTGGGCCACCTTCTACTGCTTTCTCAGGCCACAGCAGAGAGCTGGATCAGAAGAGGAGCAGCCAGGACTAGAACCAGCCGGTGCCCATATGGGATGCCAGCATCGCAGGCGGAGGTTTAACCTACTGCGCCACAGCGCCAGCCCCCAGGAAAGGTTCTTTCTTCTCCTGTTAAGGCTTTGCAAAAAAAAAAAAAAATCTGCTAGAGAAATAAGTAATGGATGGAGCCAGCGTCGTGGTGCAGTGGCTTAGCCGTCGCTTGTGGTGCTGGCATCCCAGATGAGCACAGCACTGGTTTGAGTCCCAGCTACTCTGCTTCCAATCCAGCTCCCTGCTGATGCACCTGAGAGGGCAACAGAAGATGACCCAAGTCCTTGGGTTCCTGTCAGCCACGCAGGAGACCTGGATGGAGCTCCGGGCTCCTGGCTTCAGCCTGGCCCCAGATTTAACTGTTGTGGCCATTTGGGGAGTAAACCAGCAGATGGAAGACCTCTCTCTTTGTCTCTATCATCCTGCCTTTCAGATGAACACTATAAATCTTTTTTTTAAGATTTATTTTATTTATTCGAAAGGCAGAGTTACAGAAAGAGAGGGAGAGAGACAGAGAAAGAGAGGTTTTCTTTTTTGTTGCTGTTGTTGTTGTTTTTTGACAGGCAGAGTGGACAGTGAGAGAGAGAGACAGAGAGAAAGGTCTTCCTTTACCGTTGGTTCACCCTCCAATGGCCGCTGTGGCCAGTGCATCACGCCGATCCGAAGCCAGGAGCCAGGTGCTTCTCCTGGTCTCCCATGCAGGTGCAGGGCCCAAGTACTTGGGCCGTCCTCTACTGCACTCCCTGGCCACAGCAGAGAGCTGGATTGGAAGAGGAGCAACCGGGACAGAATCCAGCACCCCAACTGGGACTAGACCCTGGTGTGCCGGCACCGCAGGCAGAGGATTAGCCTATTGAGCCGTGGCACTGGCAGAGAGGTTTTCCATCACTGGTTCACTCCCCAAATGGCTACAAGGCCTGGGGCTGGGCCAGGCTGAAGCCAGGAGCTGGAAGTTCCACCCAGGTCTCCCACATGGGTAGTAGACTTGGGCCATCTTCCACTGCTTTCCCAGTTACATTAGCAGGGAGCTGGATGGGAAGTGGAGCAGCCAGGACTGGAACCGTCACCCACATGGGAAGGCAGTGCTGCAGGCAGTGGCTTAACCACAATGTCATACAACGATGTTGGCCCGAGAAATATTTTTTTTAAGAAAAGAAAGAGGCCGGCGCCGCGGCTCAATAGGCTAATCCTCCGCCTTGCGGCGCTGGCACACCGGGTTCTAGTCCCAGTCGGGGCGCCGGGTTCTATCCCGGTTGCCCCTCTTCCAGGCCAGCTCTCTGCTGTGGCCCGGGAGTGCAGTGGAGGATGGCCCAAGTGCTTGGGCCCTGCACCCCATGGGAGACCAGGAGAAGCACCTGGCTCCTGCTATTGGATCAGCGCGGTGCGCTGGCCGTGGCAGCCATTGGAGGGTGAGCCAACGGCAAAAGGAAGACCTTTCTCTCTGTCTCACTCTCTCACTGTCCACTCTGCCTGTCAAAAAATAATAAAAAAAAAAAAAGAAAAGAAACAAGTAATGCATAACTAGACTTATGATTTCAGATTTTATTCAACAATTAATTCTTTAAGCTAATTTGATTGAAATTAGTTTCTCTAGACAAAACGTAGAAACAAAGGTTGGTGCCATTTCAGTAAAGCTTGCCTTCTTCTTAAGTATTTTAACTTAATTTATTTATTTAAGAGGCAGAAAGGGGCCAGAATTATGGCGCAGTGGGGGGAAGTCACCACCTGCGATGCCAGCACCACATATCGGAGTTCTGGGTCAAGTCCCAGCTGCTCCACTTCTGATCCAGTTTCCTGCTAATGTGCCTGAAGAAGGCAGCCGAAGACGGCCCAAGTGCTTGGGTCACTGACACGCATGTGGGAAATCAGGATGGAGTTCCTGGCTCCTGGTTTCAGCTTGGCCCAGGTTGTTTCTGCCATTTGAAGAGTGAGCAGCAGATGGAAGGTATCTGTCTCTCCCCCTCTCTCTCTGCGTCACTCTTTCAAATACATAAAAATAATCTTTTTTTAAAAATGAAGAAAGAGGGGCCAGCACTGTGGGGCAGCGTGCTAATCCTCCACCTGCAGCACCAGCATCCCACGTGGACGCTGGTTTGGGTCCCAGCTGCACCACTTCCTATCCTGCTCCCTGCTATGGCCTGGGAAAGCAGTAGAAGATGGCCCAAGTCCTTGGGCCCCTGAACCCATGTGGAAAGCCTGGATGAAGATCCTAGCTCCTGGCTTTGGATCAGCTCAGCTGTGGCCACTGTGACCATTTGGGAAGTAAACCAACAGATGGAGAACTTTTCTGTCTGTCTCTCCCTCTCTCTGTCTGTAACTCTACCTCTCAAATAAATCAATAGAATCTTAAAACAAAAACAAACAAACAAACAAAAACTAGAGGCAGAGAGACAGACAGGGAAAGCTCTTATCTGCTGATTCACTCCCCAAATGCCTGGAACAGAAGGCGTTGGGTCAGGCCAAACACAGGGGCCAGGAACTGAATTTGTGTCTCCCACATGGCTGGCAGGGACTCAAATATTTGAGCCATCACCTACTCTCTCCCAGGACATGCATGAGCAGGAAGCTGGATCAGAAGCAGAGTATCTGGGACTCAGACCAGACACTCTGGTATGGGATGCAGGCATCCAAAGTGTGATCTTAACCACTGCCCCAAACACTCACTCCCAGGAGAACTTATCATTAGTGGTCCCGTACCAGGCCTGCCACGCTTGTTTCTTTCCATGTATTGACAAACACTATCACGTGTGTCCTCCCCACGCAGCAGACTCAACCCTTGCCCTGGAGACTCTTAGAGTCCTTGTCCAGTTCTGGCACCCTCTTTACTTACAGTAAGCGCAACCATTTCTTGCAGAGGCCTGATGTGGGCGGTCAGGAACCGGCTGTTCTTCCTCCCACTGCTGCTTTGCAAAGCTCCTCTGTTGACCCTCCCTGAAGACATTCCCCACAGGGCCACACCTGTCCAGTGGCTTCCAGGTGCTGGCCAGCAGTCTTCATTTTAGGTAATAAAGAAGATGGCCTGATTCAAATCAAAGCTGCAGCTGCACTGCCAGTTCAAACTTCTCCGCGTTCCTCAAAGCAAGCCAAGGGGCGAGGTCCCTCTTCCCAAACGTGCGCATCCCAGCTGCTCCCCAACTGGCTAACAGCCGCCTGTGACTCCTCCAGGCTTGGGCCAGAGAGGAGGCGGGGGCAGGAGAGGAGTGAAGACACCTTTCCACTTGGCCTGTGCTGAAATGCCCTCTGTGACGGCAGACGTCTGGGTGGTGGCTGGTGACTCTCTCTTGGGGTGACTAGAGACCCACCCACTGTGCCAGCACCACCCCTGACATCACACAGGCCCCTGATGCAGCTGAGGCACTGTCAGGCTGACCTCTCCCTGGGCCCCAGCTCCCATGCCGCTGCCCCCCACTCCTCAGGGCTGGCTCTGGGCTCATCACTAGCGCACCGCTGGGGATCTCTGCAATTCTGAGGCGGGAACTGGCTGTCTTCCCTCCTGGCAAGTGCCCTACTCTCTTGGGGGAGGGGAGGATCTGGTTAATGCCTCCTTCTCTTGGCTTGAAGAGGGGAGCTATGGGGAGACACACAGCACCCGCTGCTCACTGTCCCACTTGTCCAATGCCAGCCCCAGCCCCTTTCATATGGGCTGAGGTTAGGAGTCAGGGCAAGCCTGCAGAACTAGTCTGTCTGTCTGTCTGTCTGTCTGTCTCTCTCTCTCCTGTTGCTGCTGTTATGAGTCCTCTTCCTTTCTCTAGAATGGGGGGACCCTTGTCACTGACCTCTCTTCCTAGACAGAAAGTTACATAAGCAAATGAGACCACATTTCAACCACTGCTGGGGGTCACTTCACTGCCTCATCACAGCAGTGGCTTTGTTTCATTGTCATTGTTGAAGCTGTTTTAATGGCTGCACACTAGGCCAGCAACCCGAGATTGCACTGAAGTGCCAGTGACTACGTGATCACCAGCCCCAGAATTCTGTTCCCAGCATGAAAGGGTGGAAGAGCCAGTAGGCAGGGCTGAGCAGGAGACCTGTTCCACAGGTCCAGCAGGACTGGAGGCGTGGCTGGAAATGACCTTGGGGGATGCCCATGGAGGGGCAGGGGAGGCGATCTTGGAGCTGACGACTCACTAAGTAGCACTCTTCAGGCCTAGTACACAGCAGGCACTCCAATTTTTTTTAAAGATTTTATTTATTTATTTGACAGGTGAGTTACAGACAGTGAGAGGGAGTGACAGAGAGAAAAGTCTTCCATCTGCTGGCTCACTCCCCAAATGGCCACAATGGCCAGAACTGGGCCGATCCAAAGCCAGGAGCCCCCTCCGGGTCTCTCTCCACCCTCCCAGGTGCAAGGGACCCAAGCACCTGGGTCATCTTCTACTGCTTTCCCAGGCCATCAGCAGAGAACTGGATAGGAAGAGGAGCAGCTGGGGCTAGAACCAGCGCCCAAATGGGATGCCGGAACTACAGGCAGAGGATTAACCTACTGTGCCACAGAACTTGCCCTGGCACTCCATTTTTTTGAGACCCACATTAGCATTGCTCTTTTTTTTTTTTTGAAAGGCAGAGTGGACAGTGAGAGAGAGAGAGAGACAGAGAGAAAGGTCTTCCTTCACCGTTGGTTCACCCTCCAATGGCCGCCGCGGCCGGCGCGCTGCGGCCGGCGCACCGCCCTGATCCGATGGCAGGAGCCAGGTACTTATCCCGGTCTCCCATGGGGTGCAGGGCCCAAGCACTTGGGCCATCCTCCACTGCACTCTCTGGCCACAGCAGAGAGCTGGCCTCGAAGAGGGGCAACTGGGACAGAATCCGGCGCCCCGACTGGGACTAGAACCCAGTGTGCCGGCGCCGCAAGGCGGAGGATTAGCCTAGTGAGCCGCGGCGCCGGCCAGCATTGCTCTTCAGATAACAGATACGGCAGTAGCATATCTTCCTTCCAATGAAATCGTGTGCAATTGTTATGAAGAATAAGCAAGAATTTTTAACATTCTTAAAATGAATTTTTGAAGTAAGAACATGAGAAATTTAGTAGAGGTGGGAATAACATTTTACAGGGGCCCACTTTAGATTTCCTGACTGTGCTAGCTTTGCCATGTAAGAATACAGACACAGAGAGGGCGCTGGGTGCAGCAGTTAGGATTCCGCTTCGCGGAGCCGGCATTGTAGTGCACCGGGTTAAGCTGCTGCCTGGGACACTGGGATCCCATATGGGCACCCGTTCGAATTCTGGTTGCTTCACTTCCAATCCAGCTCTCTGTTAATGACCTGGGAAGGCAGCTGAGGATGGCCCAAGTGCTTGGGTCCCTATACCCACGTGGAAGACCTGGAAGAAGCCCCTTGCTCCTGGCTTTGGCCTGGCCCAGCCCCAGCCATTGCAACTATTTGGGGAGTGAACCAACAGATGGAAGATTGATATCTCTCACTTTCACTCTGCCTTTTAAATAAATAAATGAATAACTATTTTTTCTTAAAAAGATGCCGTTTGGATTGCCCATGCCCCATGTTGGGGTACCTTGCTTGAATCTTAGATCTGCCTCTCTTTTCCAGCTCCCTGCTAATGCAGACACTGGGAGGCAACAAGCCACGACCCAAGTGCCTGGGTCCCTGCCACCCACAGGAGAAACCTGATTGAGCTCTGGGCTCCTGGCTTGAACCTGGCCCAACTCCAGCTGTTGCGGGCAACTGGGGAGTGAAGCAGCGAATGGGAGATCTCACTCTGTGTGTGTCCTTCTCTGCCTCCTTGCCTTTCAAATAAATAATTTAAGAGAAAAAAAAAAGAATAGAAGAATCAGAACATAATTTTATTTCATTCTTTGTGAAGAAAATAGAAAATTCAGGAGGACTTAGAGACCCAGAGGGTAGAAGCCTGATTCCCAGCCGTGTAGAAGCAGTGGGAGGCTGGGGCATGAGGCTTTGCATCAAGCGTTGATTGGCTTCTCTACTAGAAGACTGTGTCCTGGTGAATCTGGCTCACCATAAAGAAGTGCCAGGACTGGCGCTGTGGTGTAGCGGGTAAAGCTGCCGCCTACAGTGCGGGCATCCCATATGGGCGCCGGTTCTAGTCCCACCTGCTCCACTTCTGATCCAGTATTTTGTACTTTGTGTTTCTGTGTGGGTGCAAACTGATGAAATCTTTACTTAATATATACTAAATCGATCTTCTGTATATAAAGATAATTGAAAATGAATCTTGATGTGAATGGAATGGGAGAGGGAGCGGGAGACGGGAGGGGTGCGAGTGGGAGGGAAATTATGGGGGGGAAAGCCATTGTAATCCATAAACTGTACTTCGGAAATTTATATTTACTAAATAAAATAAAAAAATAAAAAATCATTTTAGGGGTTGGCATTGTGGAATAGTGGGTTAAAGCCACAACCTGTGGTGCTGACATCCCATGTCTGTCTGCCAGTTCAAGTCTCAGCTGCTCCACTTCCAATCCAGTTCCCTGCTAATGTGCCCGGGAAGGCAGCAGATGGCCCAAGTGCTTAGGCCCCTGCCACCCATGTGGGAGACCTGGCTGGAGTTCCAGGCTCCTGACTTCCGCCTGGACTGGCCTGGCTGTTGCAGCCATTTAGGGAATGATTCAGTGGACAGAGACTTCTCTTTCCGTGTGTGTGTGTGTGTGTGTGTGTGTGCGTGTGTTCCTCCCTCTGTCTCTCTCTGTCACTCCACCTTTCAAATAAATAAAATAAATCTTAAAAAATAAATTTAATAGACTTTGCATGTTCATGGCAGGAAACAAAATCCATTCCAACAATGAATTTTCATTTCACCCCGTCACCTGCTCAGTCTGCTTCCCACTCAAGTTTCTGCCGTATCTGCTTAGAGAAGCACACCATGCGTGTGTGTGCGTACACATGTGCATTTGTGTCATCTTTTTGGTGTTATTGCAGCCAGTGTTAGCATTGAATACACCAGCGCAAACCTTGACTTCTCACTGAGCCTCACTCCTTGGGGAATATTTCTGACGTCACTGCTTACCCCTGCTTCCTTCTGGGTTAGCCCACAACAAATAACCAGTCTGAGCCTGGCCCACATCTGTGCAGGTTCCCATCTTCGATATCACAGGCAGCGCTGCTAATACTATCCCTGCATGTGCACCATCCCCCAGGTCAGAGTGGATCTTCAGGAAAGATTCCTAGCACGTAAGTTGCTGAGTCCAAGGATATATGCATTTTAATTTTAATGAATCGGCCGGCGTCGTGGCTCACTAGGCTAATCCTCCGCCTGTGGCACCAGCACCCCGGGTTCTAGTCTGGTTGGGGCGCCGGATTCTGTCCCGGTTGCTCCTTTCTAGTCCAGCTCTCTGCTGTGGCCCGGGAAGGCAGTGGAGGATGGCTCAGGTCTTTGGGCCCTGCACCCCATGGGAGACCAAGAGGAAGCACCTGGCTCCCGGCTTCGGGTCAGCGCAGCGCGCCAGCCGTAGCAGCAATTTGGGGAGTGAACCAACCGAAGGAAGACCTTTCTCTCTGTCTCTCTCTCTCTCTCACTGTCTAACTCTGCCTGTCAAAAATTTTTTTTAATGAATCAGCAATTTCCCCCAAAAAAGGCACTATAAGCTACAATCCCAGCATCATATAAGTGCTATTTCCCTTGTTCTCACTAATGCATGGCATCATTTGGCTTTTTGTTACAGATTTATTTGTTTAGTTGGAAGGCAGAGTTAGAGAGAGAGAGAGAGAGATCTTCCATCTGCCAGTTCACTCCCCAAATGGCCCCAACAGCCACAGCAGGGCCAGGCTGAAGTCAGGAGCCAGGAACTCCATCCAGGTCTCCCACACAGGTAGCGGGAACTCGAGTCCTTGACCGTGCATCATCTGCTGCTTCCAAGGTGCTTTATTTTTTTTTTTAAAGATTTTATTTATTTATTTATTTGAGAGGTAGAGTTACAGATAGTGGGAGGGACAGACAGAGAGAAAGGTCTTCCTTCCATTGGTTCACTCTTCAAATGGTCACAATGGCCAGAACTGAGCTGATACGAAGCCAGGAGCCAAGTGCTTCTTCCCGTCTCCCACACGAGTGCAGGGAGCCAAGGACTTGGGCCATCTTCTGCTGCTTTCCCAGGCACAGCAGAGAGCTGGATCGGAAGTGGAGCAGCCAGGACTCAAACCGGAGCCCATATGGGATGGCAGCACTGCAGGCAGAGGATCAGCCTACTGTACCAGCCCCTCCCAGGTGCTTTAGCAGGAAGCTGGATCTGAAGCAGGGTAGCCAGGACTGGAACCAGCATTCTGATATAAGACACAGGCATTCCAAGTGGCAGCTTAGCCCACTGTGTGACAATGCCCACCCCTCATTTAGTTTTTTGTTCTTTGCCCATCTAATTGGTGAAAAACACCATATTTCATGGTATTTTAATTTTCTCAAATTATGTGTGAGCTTGAAGATTTAAAAAGGTGCATTTAATATTT
This sequence comes from Oryctolagus cuniculus, assembly GCF_051225735.1. Classification (NCBI taxonomy): domain Eukaryota; kingdom Metazoa; phylum Chordata; class Mammalia; order Lagomorpha; family Leporidae; genus Oryctolagus; species Oryctolagus cuniculus. The sequence continues at coordinate 6,569,171 of NC_142881.1, forward strand.
GGGAACAACTTAAGCAACAAAACAAATAGCATTGGATTATAACCCAAAGAATGAAATTTTGTAAAAAGTTTATTTATTTATTTGAAAGTCAATTACTGAGAGAGAGAAAGATCTTCCATCTACTGGTTCACTTCCCCAAAAGGCCTCAAAGGCCAGGGCTGTGCCAGGCCAATGCCAGGAGCTTTTTCTGGGTCTCCCACATGGGTTCAGGGCCCAGGGACTTGGGCCATCTTCTACTGCTTTTCCTGGAGCACTGGCAGGGAGCTGGATCAGAAGTGGAGCAGCCAGCACTTGAACTGGTGCCCATATGGGATTTGTCACTGCAGGTCACAGCTTAACCCTCCGAGCCACAGTGCCGGCCCCGGGAATGAAATCAATGCCCAGGAACCCATACTGCTGTAAGTAACTAACTCCACAAATAGACACATGGGAGAGAAGTGACAATTCTTCCTTAGAGACCCCCATTCCTAAAGTGGAAGCAGTGGGCGAGGGTTACCACAACACAAGCACAATCACAGGCAAAATTCACCAGTAGATGCTAAAATCAGCGGGCGGAATTTAAGCAGAAGCAGGATTTCTGCAGAGCCTCGAAATTGTCACACTCAAATTATTCAATAACTTCTAGAGGCAAAATCGTTTCTCTACAGCGGAGAAGCCCAGCGGACACCACCGTAGCCACACGATCAAGGTTAGCATTACAGGAAAACACACTGACGTCACGTGCGCAGATGACGTGGGAAGCAGGGTCCTTCCCTGCTGTGCCCAACTCCCGGTATTGCATGGCCCCCTCCTAATCACCAGAAAACACCAGACAAACGCAAGCAAAGGGGCCGTCTACAGTCAGCGAGCAGTGCCCGCCCAAAGGGTTAAGGATAGAGGACAGGAAAGACTGAGGGATTCTCCCAGCTAGGGAGAGACCCATGACCCGGCAAACGCAAGGAGGGATCCTAAACTGAACCCTGGACCAAGGAAGGGATTCCCGCGGAAAAGCCAGGGAGATCACATAAACTCTGTGCTTCAGTTAATAATATTGCAACAAGGTTCATTTCTTAGCTGGGTAATCATGCTATGTTTTCAAAGGAGAAGCCCGGTGATGGGTACACGAGAGCACTCTGTGCTGTCTTTACCTACCATCACAAAATTAAAAGTGGTTTAAAAAAAAAAAAGTACTTGTATTCTCTTTTGTGTGAACTACTGCTCAAGTACACCATTTTAAATTTTCACTTTATTTGAAAGGCACAGAGACAAAAGCAGAGAAAGATTTTCCATCTTCCGGTTCACTCCCCCAAGTACCCACAACAGCCAGGGCTGGGCCAGGCTGAAACCAGGAACCCAGAACCCAATCCAGGTCTCCAGAGGGCTGGCAGGGACATCAGTACTGAGCCGTCGCCGCTGCCTCCCAGGGTGTGCAGCAGCAGGAAGCTGGAATGGGACTCAGACACCTGACACAGGACATGGGCGGCCCTGGCAGCGTCTCAACCCTGGAGGTGCACTGTCGCGCCAAACGCTCACCTCACCTGCTTCCATGGTTTCTACAAGTAAGCGTTCAACAGTAGCCAAGGATGCGGGCGTTTAACCCAGCAGTCAGCACGCAGGTTAACATGTTAACATGCATATTCCACATTGGAGTGCCCGGCTTCAGTGCCCGGCTTCACTCTGATTCCAGCTTCCTGCTAGTGCAGACCTGGAGACTCAGGCAATGGGGTTTTTCCTCCCAGGTAGGGCACCCACACTGGGTTCTTAGCTCCCGGCATCAGCCACTGCCCAGCTCAAGCTGTTGCAGGCGTTTTCAGAAAGAACCAGCGGATAGGCACTCTCTGTCTGTCTGTCTCTCCCCTCTGTGTTTGTCTGACTGCCTCTCAAATAAAATTTTTAATAAAAGAAAAGCAAGGACAACTTGGAGAAGGAAGCGTGAGGCTGGAAGTTCCCCAGCGGGGTGTTAGAGTCCATTACAATGGCACTAGGAATTCTAATTGCATATTTCCTGGACTGCAAGGGCCGAGTCATCTCTGCATAGCACAGTCCTGGCTACACAGGAATCCCTAAGTGTTTGTTGAATGACTAACCGAATGAGTGAGCAGATGGGGCAACGTGAAGAACTGTTTTGAGAGCCTTCTTTGTTTGTCTTGGGTGCTTCACATACTCCTCCTCCCACCTCTATTTTTACTCCCCCTACCCTTTACTCCTTAATGGCGAGGCCAGGGCACACAGCAGGCAGTGACATGGAGCTGAGATGTGGCCTCCAGTCCCCAGAGTCTTAGAACGGTCTCACCTGCAGCTGGATGCAGCGTCCTCCAGCCTACCCACCTGGCCCAGGTCTTACAAAGCCAGCTCTCCTCTGGGGAAATGGAGCCAGGTTGACTAAGGCCCTGTCTGGGCTACTGACAAGGACTGAGCCGCAGACCAGGATCTGTGGAATCTTCCAGAATCCTGAGGTCCCAGCCTTCCAGAGGAAGAGCTGCTCCAGCCGAGGGAAGGGGCCCAGGGAGGTACGTGGCTGCCCGGTGAGAGGCTCCTGAGCCAGTGCTGGAGCCACGGGACGCCTACTGGGCCGACGAGGCTCTGGCCCGAGCCCACCTCTGGGCTTCTGGGGTGAACCCTCAACCTCGCTGAGCCTCATCTGTCAAGTGGGGGATTTCTCTTGATTGAGGGAAAATCTTCAAACAGCGAAAGAGACTTCACAGCACCACGCAGCGAGTTTTGGCCAAGTCCAACCAAAATCCAGATCTCCGTCTAGAGCGTTCCCCAACTCCAGCGAGCTCTCTAAGCCAGGCCCCTGTCCCTCAAGCCCATAGGCACGAAGCAGCTGCTACCTGAGACAAATGCTGCTTTTCTGGACTTCCTACAAACGGAATCCTGCAGCAGGTGCCCTGTTGCGTGCGGCGGCTTCGTTCGGCGTGATGCTGGTGAGACAGGCCCACGCCGTGGGTGCATCAGCCCTCTGTGCCTTTCCCTGTGCTTCCGTTGCAATGAGGCTGTGCCACCAGCTGTCCACCCCTCACCTGTCTCTGGACAGCTGTTTCCCATCGGCGGTGATTGAGATAAAGGTATGAAGAACAGTTCTGTAGGGCTGCGTGTCCGTTTCCCTGGGGTGCATACTTAGGAGATGTAACAGCACAGTGGCGGAGAGTGCTGGCCCATGCCTTCAAGAAGAGGGGCTTGGCCAGCGCCGCGGCTCACTAGGCTAATCCTCTGCCTATGGCGCCGCCACCCGGGGTTCTAGTCCCAGTTGGGGCACTGGTTCTGTCCTGGTTGCTCCTCTTCCAGGCCAGCTCTTTGCTGTGGCTGAGGAAGGCAGTGGAGGATGGCCCAGGTGTTTGGGCCCTGCACCCGCATGGGAGACCAGGAGGAAGCACCTGGCTCCTGGCTTCGGATCGGCACAGCGCCAGCTGTAGTGGCCATTTGTGGGGTGAACCAACAGAAAAGGAAGACCTTTCTCTCTGTCTCTGTCTCTGTCTCTCTCTCTCTCTAACTCTGCCTTTCAAAAAACAAAACAAAAACAAAAACAAACAAACAAACAAAAACAAAAGAAGAGGGGCTGCCCCTCTGCCTGGCCAAGACCTCCGTAGGGCTGTGCTGGTCCCTGTTCTCTTCCTGCCTCCCCCGGCCTTGCACAGGGGGGAGACCTGCATCTGTCCCTGGTTTCCCAGCACCTCCTGCTCCCCTGCCCAGCATGGGCCCTTCCTGCAAAAACTCCTGCATGTCTAACCCCGGGCCTGGGCTCTGTTCTTGGAAGACCCACACTGGCCCCACTGAGAGTGGAACTGCAGGCTCAGACACTACACACCCGTAGCCAGGACAAGCCTTGGGTGGGGAGCACCTGGTGCGGACTGGGTCATCCACCTGGTGCGGCCAGGCAGGTAGGTGAGTCTGTGTCGCTGCAGAGGGGCAGGAGATGAAGGAGACCCTTCCTCTCTTGTCCAGCAGAGCTGCGGGCAGGAAGGAACAGACAATGCCCGATGCTCAAGCAGCACTGGGTTCCCCCTGCCCTCGGCACCTCCTAGGAATCCCTGGAACGTGGGGAGACCAAGGCCAGACTGCGATCGTCATTCACGTGCGCTGCCCAGGCTGTGGCTGACCTGGGCAGTGGCACTGCCCCCCTGAGTTTTAGCGGGGCCCTGCAAGTGCGCGAGCTCTGGCTGCTGCAGCAGCTCCGGGGCACACCCAGCCCGCCTGTGCAGCGCCCCCCCCAGCAACTTCAAAGGCTTGAGTGAGAGGGACGGGGTGACGGTCAGCTGATCCCGGGGTTCTCTGAGCCGCATTGGGGAAGAAAGGCCAGGGATGAGGGGCTTCCGGAGGAGAGAGGGTCCCCGCCAAGGGCATTTGCTTTCCAGACTGAAGTGACCCTGGGATGTGGCTGGCACTAGAATGTGGTCTGGGGACTCCACTGGGAAAAAATGAAAGAGAGAGAGAGAGAGAGAGAGAGAGAGAGAGAGAGGGAGAAACAGGAGAGAGCGAGCGAGCACAGGGAAGAGAGAGAGAATTTTTTAATCTCCAACCCCTGTTCCAGTGCCAATGCCCTCTTCCACCAGGATGGTGTCAGGCCGCCTTGCCGTCCCCAAAGCTCGTGCCAGCAGGAGTGTGCCCATCACTCCAGGGCCCAGCAGCAGAGGCCCTCGCAGGCCAGTGAGTGGCTCAGGAATTTCCACAAGGCGGGAAGCAGGAAGGAGGGGACCAGCGGTTCAAGGAAGCCTAGAAAGTTGCAGGCTGGGATCAGGGGCGGTACAGAATGTTCTGGAACTCCCTCTGCCTCTACAAGGCCTCTGCATCCCCAGGTGGCTCCCTCCACCCCCTCAGAGGCTGCCAGGGCTGCCCATGGCGTTTGTGACTCAGTCACCCTCCCTAGAGAGGAAGCTCCCACAGAACAAGGGTGGAGCAGGCTGATGCCCCCTCCCTGACAGAAGCTACCCCCGGCCCGGCCCCCAGAACCTGTGAACTCCTCACCGGGAGGGACAGGACCTCGCTCAAGGATGCAGGGGGCTCACCCAGAGGGCTCAGAGGAACCCCAGCCCCTGTGAGGGAGAGAGGCTGGAGGATCAGAGAAGAAGTGGTCCTGGGGGGCAGCAAAGGACTGCTGGGACGGGAAAGTGAGGGGAGCCGGGAAAGAACTGGCAGTGGGGCTGACTGTGGACTTCGGTCCTTCCGAACTCTGAGCTCTGCACGAAGCCTAGAGTCATCTGGGCTCGTATTTATTTATCTGACAGTCGTTTGTCACAGCAGAAGAACAAAGCTCTGGACCCGCAGGCAGCCGCTGACCCTCACCCTCACCCTACACTTGCATCCTTTTGTGAAGGCAGGGGAGGGAGCTTCCAGCTGCCCCTGTCCCTGTCCCTGTCCCGGCGCGGTCATTCCTTGTGAAGTGACAGAGGTGACAAGGCCTGGCAGGGCTGACCCAGGAATGGAAGGGGGAGGTAGGTAGAGGAGGGGCATGGAGGCATGGAAAAAGAGCGAGGGGAACGCCACCCCGCCCCACCCCTCAGCTGAAAATAGGGCCCCCTTGGTCAGTCCCGGCCCCAGCCATGGCCTCCGGCCCTTTCCAGTGGCTGGGGAAGGCTGGCGGGGCTGCCTTGGGTCTGGCATCACAGGTCTGGCCCAGAGAAAGCCAGGCTTGCTGGGCTCAGCTGGCTCTCGCGCTCGGTCTCACTTGGGGAGGATCCCAGACTCCGGAGTGGGCAAGCAGGCCCCAAGAAGGACGCGGACAGGATCCATGGTCTGCTAGCCAGACAGCCACCGTGGCTGCTCCAACATGCCCCACGGGCGACACAGCCCAGTCTATTCATACACCGATTCCATTCTGTAATTGACTTCTTTCTTATTCTTTTTCTTATTCTTTTTAAAAGATTTATTTAGCTATTTATTTGAGAGGCAGAGTTACAGAAAGAGAGAAAGAGAGAGAGAGAGTCTTCCACCCGCTGGTTTACTCCTCAAATGGCTGCAATGGCAGGAACTGGGCTGATCCAAAGCCAGGAGCTTCTTCCAGGTCTCCCACATGGGTGCAGGGACCCAAGGACTTGGGCCATCTTCTACTGCTTTCCCAGGCCATAGTAGAGATCTGAATTGGAAGTGGAGCAGCCGAGACCTGAACCAGCGCCCATGTGGGATGCCAGCACTGCAGGCGGCAGCTTTACCTGCTATGCCACAGTGCCGGCCCCCATACACATTTTTCATGAACTTTTTGAAGACCACTTGTATGCGTGGATTTCAAACATGAAAATGAACTTTCAAGCACGTATTTTCCTTCTTTTCCCATAGAAAGGAAAGCATGTGAAACACACTTCTCCACTCCATGCTTTTTTTCTCACTTCATGAGAGGTCTCTACATATCAGTGACTGTAAACGTTAGCCACGCTGGCCCCTCACAAAGCAGGACTGTGTTCTGTGGTGCAGAGATGCCATCGCTCACCAATCGCGTCCTTGCTGAACGACACTGGCTGACATCACACGGTCACCTGTTGCACACAGAGAAGCAACTTCTCAGCCGCAGGCCATCAAACCGACCCAACTGAGAACATTTCCTGTCCACTTCTGGCCCCTTCTGCTGTGTCGAGTCCATGAAGCCTTGCGTGCAGGCCACCAGCAGGTACCCTCTTACAGGAGCCTGGGCCTAGGTTCTCAAAGGACCCATCTGCAGTTTGTCTATCAAAACCCACACTGAATAAAACGACCATGGAAGCAGCCTGTGGTCAGCTGTCCCGTGAGGTCAAGGCTCTTGCAATCACTCCAGCAGGCAGCCCAGCTCTGGGATGGCCCCACACATGCCAAGTTCATGACAAGTTAGAAAAAGGCGGGGGAAAAAATCTAGTTGGATCGGGGAGAGCCAAAATTGTTCAAACAGCTCACATGCAAGTAACAGTGCTTTCTGGAATGCTGGCTCGTCTGAAAAAGCAGTCACGGGCCTCTGATGCTGTGGCTTTGCCTCTGTAGTTACTGTTTAAGCCGAGTCCCCCATCCACCGGAAGCTGCAGTCTGAAGTCCGTCCCCTTCGCTACGTATTTCTTCCTGAGGGCACAGGCGTCCACGTACATTTGCATCCTACACCCAGGCTGGACTGATAGAGGCTTGGGAAGACCCAAAGTTCAGGAAGACCTGAACTTTCTGGAGCTGAAGGGCCTTGGCTGCCAGGCAAGGTCTCCCCGAGTGGCTGGCGTGAGAGAGGAGCCCTGCCCGGCCCACCACAAGGTCCAGGGGTGGGGATGTGGCAAGTGGAAGCCGTCTGGCCAAGAGACAGCAGCCGTGTGTCTGCGTCTGCTGACTCGTGTGGTGTCCCCAAGCCCCACCTCTCACGTTTCCTGTCCACGCAGCAGGCACTTTCCTGAGCAATCGCTTCCGGAACCACAGCGAGAAGGGAAGCGCCCAGGAATAAGGCCCATTTTGGAGGGAACGGGGTGTTCGGGGTGCATGTGACTGCAGGCCACGATGTCAGAGACCAAACCAGTCCCTAGGGGAAGGCGGTAAAATGCCCATGTGGGGGCTGCCTGGTGCAGGCCGCTGAGAGCTGATGCTTTGGGGGAGGCCCTTTTCCTTCTGGGCGCACCTTGCAGGGGATGGAGTGGCTAAGGTCCCAGGACCCGCAGTGAGGCTGCTGAGTTCCTGTCCTGGCCCCACGAGTCCTACAGCCTAGACACACGTAAATCATTTAGGTGCATAATCTCCTAGCTGTAAACGAGAACCTTCGGGGCTGCTCTGGGAGTTAAGGGAGACACACGCGTGTGAAGAGGTACGTGCCTGACCTTTCACTAGGACTCGGCCAAGGTCAGCTCCGGTTAGGATCCTGAACACACCGTCCAGGGCCTGACCTGTAATTACAACAGGCCAGGGGCTGAAGTGGGTGGAAGCCTCGGGTCAGATGTGCTTTGGGGGCCCAGAGCATTGCTTCTTTCCCTCTGGACATGCAGGACGTCAGCACTGTCCGGCCTTGGTGGTCGGCAGGCCAGGAGCCCCCCGCCTCACTATGCTTCAGGGGAGACTGAAGACGTCAAAATGCCAGCAGAACCCAAGGCCTCCACGTGGTCCTGATGAGTGGCCTGGGGTGCTCCAATCTTCCCCGAACTGAGGCTCACGGAGCAGTCACTTGTCCAAGGCACTGCAGGTGTTAGGTGGCCAAGTGGGGTCTGGCACCTGCCATCCGATCTCAGAGCCCTGAGGATCTACCTCAGAGCTCCCTGTGACCATGAGGCCATAGGAGAAAAATCAGTGAGGATTCTTTGAAACTTTTTTTTAAACAAAAATGTAGAAGAGTGCCATTCCTGACAGTATTTAAGCATAGTCCTTTAAAAGAAAGCGAGCGGTGGCACATGGCCTGGTGCCTGAGATGCCTGTGGCCCCTACTGGGAGAACACGGTTCTGATACCTGGCTGTGGCTCCTGACTCCAGCTTCCTGCTCATGCAGACTCTGGGAGGCAGCAGGTGATGTGTTACTGTTACCCACATGGGCCACCTGGACTGTGTTCCTGGCTCCTGGGCTACTGGCATCAACCTGGGGCTGTTGATTGCATTTGAAGAGTGAATCAGTGGGTAGGAGCTCTCTATCTCAAAGAAATAAATAACAAAACTTTAAAAAATAAATTAAGGCCAGCACTGTGGCATACTGCATAAAACCACACCTGTGACACCAGCATCCCATATGGGTTCCAGTTCACCTCCCAGCTACTTCACTTCCTAACCAGCTCTCTGCTATGGCCTGGGAAGGCAGCAGAAGATGATCCAAGTGTTTGGGCCCCTGCACCTGTGTGGGAGATCCACATGAGGCTCCTGTTTCCTGGGTTCAGAGTGGCCCACCCCAGCCATTGCAGCCATGTGGGTAGTGAACTAGTGGATGGAAGATCTCTCTCTCTCTCTTTCTCTCTGTAACCTTGACTTTCAAATGAATAAATAAATCTCTAAAAATAAAATATAGGGACCGGTGCTGTGGCGTAGCGGGTTAATGCCCTGGCCTGAAGCGCCAGCATCCCATACAGGCACCGGTTCGAGTCCCGGCTACTCCACTTCTGATCCAGCTCTCTGCTATGGCCTGGGATAGCAGCAGAAGATGGTCCAAGTCCTTGGGCCCCTGCAGCTGCATGGAAGACCCTGAAGAAGCTCCTGGCTTTGGATGGGCATAAGCTCCTGCCGTTGCGGCCAACTGGGGAGTGAACCATCGGATGGAAGACCTCTCTCTTTCTGCTTCTCCTCTCTCTGTGTAACTCTGACTTTCAAATAAATAAATAAATATTTAAAAATAATATAAATAAAATGAAAAATAAATTAAAGAGGAGCCGGCTTTGCGGTGCACAGGGTAAGCCGTTGCCCACTGCGCCAGCCTCCCATGTGGGCGCCGTTGAAGTCTCAGCAGATTCACCTCCAATCCAGCTCCCTGCTCGTGCGCCTGGGAAAGCAGTGAAGGATGCCCCAGTGCTTGACCCCTGCCCCCACATGGGAGACCCAGATGAAGCTCCAGGCTCTTGGCTTGAGCCTGGCCCAGCCTTGGCTGTTGTAGCCAGTGAGTGGAAGATCTCTCTGTCTCTCTCTCTCTCTGTAACTCTGCCTTTCAAATGAACAAAATACATCTTCGTTAAAAATTAAAGAAAAAGCAAACATGATGCTAATTTGAGCTGAACCCACATCGGAGCCTTAACCTGGCCTTGGGACAGAGTCCCTGCCTAGGCGCCTGGGCTGACAGCTGCTCAATTTGCAGGGCTGCTTCCCTGCCAGTCAGGAAGCTGCAAGCTCTCGATTCTCTCTTTTCAGGAAGGTCAACATCAGGTTGTTCCAACAGGGAGCACCTGGTGTCAGGGGGTAGCCAGGGTCTTCAATGCGGACATTTGTTCACGAGTGTGGCCCAGAGAGGAGGCTGGGGAAGCTCCCATCCTGCCTCAGGGTTTCCTGCACCAAGGACACGGGGCACTTGTCTGCCAGAGACCCCGAGAGGAGAGGAGCAGCCTTTGCGCCCACCCCTCCTGCAGAGCCCCGATTCTCTGCCGATGGGCCCCTCCCCTGGGAGGGAGGGGGTCAGGAAGGACTCAGGGGACATGCAGGCCTCGCAGGCGGGCAGCTCCAGGATGGCTCCTGGCTGGGTCACTTCCTTCCATGTGGCCCGGGCCAAGAGGGCCCGACTGTCATCGCCACGGAGTGTGGGTAATGCCACCTGTGCAATGTAGATAAGTGTCCGCCCAGAGCCTGGCAGGCGGCGGGTGTGCCAGGAGTGACAGCAGCTCTGGGCCCCAGGCCTGGCCTCCTCCCCCTGGCTTGACCTGTTTTGGGGCTCAGGTGCTGGCTCCCTGCCATGCTGTGCTGTGTTGTGCCAGGCCACGGGCTGGGCGGGAAAGCAGGGCCTCATTCTCTCTGTGGGAGACGAAGGCTGGGTGGCGGCTGCACCCTTGACTGACTACAGAGACTGTGACTGGCTGTCTTAACCCTGGATGCTCAATCAAATCACCCTGGGAGCCCAAAAACCATCCTCAAGGCCCTGGGACAGCAATGGCTGAAGCTCCCCAAGGGATTAAAACGTGTGGCCAGGGTGAAGAACCGCTGATAAATGTCCAAGTTAAAGACTGTTTCTCCAAGCTGTCCCACCTGACCTGCCTCCCTTTCCCGGGGAGCAGGCAGGCTGAGGAGCTAGGACTTCCCGGGAGTCTGCTGGGGCACCGGCCGGGCCTGACCCGGGCCATGATGGGGCTGTCCTACACATGCCCACAAGTTGCACCCAAAAGGGTTCTTGGCCCTGGCGCACACCCTGGGCTGGGAAGCGCAGGCTGAGCCCGCAGTGCCTCCCGCCTTCACGCAGGCCTCTTGTGGACCACGGAGACAGCAGCCTGCAGCCTGTCTTCCCTTCCAGGTGTTTGGTGATCTGTGGATGCTAAGGGTTGGGGTGCAGTGACTTTAACCACACCCTCACCAACATCATTACCCCATCATTTCTGGAGAGCTGGCTCGAACGTCTGCCCAGTACCACCCTGTTACATACACTAGCCGAGTTGTAACTCCCAGGGCAACGCAGTGAAGGAGGCTGTGGGGTCCTTATTTCATGGACAAAGGAAGGAGCTGGGTCCTCAGCTCAGTGCCACCAGGAGGAGAATGACGCGGAGCACTCCCGGCCTGACTGAGTGGTCCCAGGAAGACAGACGCACACAATCTGCGAAAGACATCTGAGAACTGAGACGGCCAAGACTGAGAGTAACAGTAGATTACTCCAAAGGTGGCGGGGGCGGGGAGAGAGAGAGAGAGAGAGAGACAGGGGCCGCCTGCACTGCATGTCGCAGTCCTGGTTCCAGTCTCGCTCCACTTCCAGTTCAGTTTCCCAATCACGCACACCCTGGAAGGCAACGGAGACGGTGCAAGGAGCTGGATCCCTGCCACCCACGTGGGCGACTCAGGTGGAGTCCCAGGCCCCCAGTCCAGGCTACTGAGTGCATTTGAGGAGTGAACCAGCGGATAGAAGATCTCTCCCTCCCCTCACCCTCCACCTCTCAAATAAATAAAATAAATAAGCATTAAAAAAAACAACAACAACAACTTGTGGTTTCAGAGGCTTGAGGTAGAATGGTACATTCTTAGGATTGAAGCCTATAAAACTCTCCCATGTAAGAATTTTTTTTAAAAGGACTTTGAAAGATATTGATCATTCTGGGCAGTAGTGAAATAGCAAGTCAAATGGGACATGTAGAGAAATCACGGCCTACAACACTGAAGGTTGAAAGTCGCCTCCAATCCCGACGCCAGGTGCACAGCAAAGGCAAGGAGACCATCATAGAGCAGCCAGAGAGAACAGACAGATGATGTTCGAGAACATTGACTGGCAGCAGGCTTGTGAAGACGACAGCAGCGGGCGAACACCTGCCTGGGGGAGGGAGGGGGACTGGCCTTTAGTTCTGCCAACCCAGAGTCCTGAACCCAGCAAAGGCATTTTTTTTCTTTTCTTTTTTCTTTTTTGACGGTCAGAGTTAGACAGTGAGAGAGAGAGAGAGAGACAGAGAGAAAGGTCTTCCTTCTGTTGGTTCACTCCCCTAATGGCCGCCATGGCTGGCGCTACGCGGCGATCCAAAGCCAGGAGCCAGGTGCTTCCTCCTGATCTCCCATGCAGGTGCAGTGCCCAAGCACCTGGGCCATCCTCCACTGCCCTCCCGGGCCACAGCAGAGAGCTGGACTGGAAGAGGGGCAACCGGGACTAGAACCTGGGGTGCTGGCGCCGCAGGTGGAGGATTAGCCAAGTGAGCCACAGTGCCAGCCCAAAGGCATTTTTCAAAGATGACAATGAGAGGCCTGGTGGTTAAACTGCCAGCATCCCTACCCTGGCATAGCTGGGTTCAATACCAAACTCCACTCCTGACCCCAGCTTCCTGCTAACGCAGACCCTGAGAGGCAGCACACGTCAACTCAAGAAGCTGGGCTCCTGCCACCCATGCGGGAGGCCTGGATGAAGCTCCTGGTTCCTGACTCCTGGCGTCAGCCTGGCCTGGCCCTGGCCATTGCAGGCATTTGGGGCGTGAACCAGGGGATGGGCATGCTCTCTGCCTCTCTCTTCTCAAGTAAGCAAAAAAGTAAGTAAGTAAGTAAAGTTTAAAAGGATGGATAGGAGAATAAAATCATTCAGATAAAGAAGTCTGGGAGGGGCTGGCGCTGTGGTGTAGCGGGTAAAGCCGCCACCTGCAGTGCCGGCATCTCATATGGGCGCCAGTTCTAGTCCCACCTGCTCCACTTCTGATCCAGCTCTCTGCTATGGCCTGGGAAAGCAGTAGAAGATGGCCCAAGTCCTTTGGCCCCTGCATCCATGTGGGAGACCCGGAGGAAGCTCTTGGTTCCTGGATTTGGATCGGCACAGCTCTGGCCATTGTGGCCAAATGGGGAGTAAACCAGTGGATAGATTTCTCTCTCTCTCTCTCTCTGCCTCTCTGTAATTTTTCCTTTCAAATAAATAAAATCTTTTTAAAAAAAACCTAATAAGGACATCATAGGAGAGAATTACTAATGAATTGCTTATATGAATAATGATGCAAAACCCCTTAGGAAAATATTAGCACACAAAATGCAGTGATATATAAGAGAGAGAGAGGGAGAGTCAGATAGCAAGGTCTTCCATCTGCTGGTTCATTCCCCAAATGGACACAACGGCCAGGGCTGGGGCCAGCTAAAGCCAGGAGCCAGGAGCTTCCTCTGGGTCTCCCATGTAGGTGCAGGGGCCCAAGCATTTGGGCCATCTTCCACTGCTTTCCCAGGCCACAGCAGAGAGCTGGACCAGAAGTGGAGCAGCTGGGACTCTAATTGGTGCCCATATGGTCTGCTGGCACTGCGGACAGCAGCTTAATCTGCTATTCCACAGTGCCAGCCCTAGATAAAATGATACATTCATCAAAGCACTAAAAGGAAATTAGGAATGGAAGAGTATAGAAAGATAGATCTTTCAATCTGATATAGTCTTTGCAAAAACCCACAGTAAACATCTTAGGGAATGTGAAATATTGAAAGCTTTCTGGGGCCGGCACTGTGGCATAGCGGGTTAAAGCCCTGGCCTGAAGCGCCGGCATCCCATATGGGCGCCAGTTCTAGACCTGGCTGCTCCACTTCTGATCCAGCTCTCTGCTATGGCCTGGGAAAGCAGTAGAAGATGGCCCAAGTCCTCGGGCCCCTGCACCCACGTGGGAGACCCAGAAGAAGCTCCTGGCTCCTGGCTTCGGATCAGAGCAGCTCTAGCCGTTGCTGCCATCTGGGGAGTGAACCAGCGGATGAAGACCTCTCTCTCTCTCTCTCTCTCTCTCTCTCTCTCTGCCTCTCCTTCTCTCTGTGTGTAACTCTGACATTCAAGTAAAATAAATAAATTAAAAAAAATAATGAAAGATAGCTGAGACCTCTACACAGAACACAAGTACAAGTCAGCCTTGTGAGAAGTGAATGAAGACCCACAGAAACTGACACATATAAGAATGTCTGGTTCATGGATTACAAGACTCAATACTGTAAATATGTTATTTATTCCCAACTGATATATACAGTCCATTTAATATTAATAAATAAACAAGCAGATGATATTGGGGATGCAGAATTTGAGAAACTGATTCTACAACTCATGCAAAAATGCAAAGAGCCAAGAAGAAGAAAGTTCGAAGATGTTTATGGCCAGTATCAACAGCTGTTGCTGACCCTCATTAAGATAGATGGGCTGGGGGCCGGCGCGTGGCGTGGCGGGTTAAGCTGCCACTCGTGATCTTGGCATCCCACGTGGGTGCCGGTTGAGTCCTGGCTGCTCCATTCCCAATCTCATTCCCTGCTGGTTGCCTTGGAAAGCAGAGGAGGATGATCCAAGTACTTGGGCTCCTGCACCCATGTGGGAGACAGGGACCCGAACACTTGGGCCATCATCCCCTGACTTCCCAGGAGGCTGTATCAGGAGCGGGGAGCTGGGATTCATCCTGGCACTGCAACATGGGATGCAGGCGTCCCGAGCAGCAGCTTAAACTGCTGCTCCACAATGCCAGCCCCAGGGATCATCTTCAGTAGCTGGGGTCAATCAACTGCACATCCATGGAGAAAAACTAAGCTCTGCCCCTTAGATCACAGAACATACAAAAATTTGACCCTTAATTCGTACCACACACAAACATCAAAATGTGAAAAGTAAATAATACTTTTAGCCAAAAAAAGTTTCATGACCTTGAAATAAGTATTTCTTAATTAAGATACAAAAATACTTCCCTCTAAAGGAAAGTAATTGGTCGGTTGGATTGGATTATCATTAAGAATTTTTGAGGGGCCGGCGCCGTGGCTCACTTGGTTAATCCTCCACCTGCAGCACCGGCATCCCATATGGGCGCTGGGTTCTAGTCCCGGTTGCTCCTCTTCCAGTCCAGCTCTCTGCTGTGGCCCGGGAGGGCAGTGGAGGATGGCCCAAGTGCTTGGGCCCTGCACCTGCATGGGAGACCAGGAAGAAGCACCTGGCTCCTGGCTTCAGATCAGCGCAGAGCCGGCCGTAGCAGCCATTTGGGGAGTGATCCAACAGAAGGAAGACCTTTCTCTCTGTCTCTCTCTCTCACTGTCTATCTCTATCTGTCAAATAAATAAAAAATAAAAATCAAAGATTTTTTTGAGCAGCACAAAACACCTTGCAGAGAGTAAACAGACAAGCCACTGACTGGGAGAAGGAAGATGTTTGGTGGTATACTCACATATGTGCATGTATGCACACATGCACACACTCACGTACACACATAGATCTTGGAATATAGAGGAACTCCTGCAAACCAGTAAGCAAAAGGCAGACAGCACAACAGGGAAAAAAAAAAAAAAGCAAAAGGCTCACACAAGAACTTCTCAAAAGGAGCTATTCAGATGGCAAAAACACACGGAAAACTGTTCAACCTCGCCAGTTGCCAGGGAAATGCAACTGTAAAACACGGCGCCCACAGAGAGAACGGCTCATGTGTCTCCTCTGACGCTACCAAGAGCGGGTGAGGGCAGGGTTCCTGGATCTCTCCTCGCACCAGGGGACTCGTGTGACTGTTGGCGGGACCCACCGAAGCCAAACGTTGGCGGAGTCCAGGGCCAGACCAGCCACCCACTCTCAGACACACGCCCCAAAGATGACATACGCTTACCAAAGCCCACCACGAGAGTGTGACGGGATGTGCCATTCGCATTCTCCCACACACCGAAAAGTCTCCAATATCCATCAGTGACTGAACACGTGCTGGACCTCACCAACACCACGCTGAGTGACAGGAGTCGACAAGTTAGCGACAGACCAGGTCACTTTATGTCGAGAGAAGGCAGGCATGGGGGGTGGGGGGCACCAGCCTGAGATGGGACAGGAAAGGGGACATTCCAGGATGCAGAGCCGTGTTCTGTCACTGCTCTTTGTGCCACTGATATAAGCAGGTTCACGTTGTGAAGAGTCCCCAAGTTATGCAGATCTGGCTTGTGTCCTTCTCTGGGTATACGCTACTCTTTGATAAAAACATTACTGCAAGAGAAGCAGAGGGAAGGGGGAGGGGGCAGTGGGGCAGAGAGACAAGCGCGGGAGGGGAAGGGGACGCCACAGAAAAGGGCTGACAATGGGTCCCACCTGGTCTCCGGGCGCCTGTGGCAGCCTCTCCCAGCACCTGCGTGTCCGCCGTTGCAAGGCGCGCTCACGGGGGTTGGGTCGGGAACAGATGGCCGGAGAGAGGTGCCAGGGCTCTCTGCCGCAGCACCCCTTCTCCGGAGGGCTTGGCCGTCACTCAGCCTCACGGTGACCGTGCCCACTCTCCCTGGGTGGGTGGAGATTTGAGTGCCAGCCTCCGGATAAAGAAGGGGATTAATTTGATCCTCCACCTGGGTACCTCCGGGTGGGCAGGCCAAGGGAGGGAGCCGGTGGAATGTGTGTGCGAGCTGTGGAGATGGCCTTGACCTCCCCATAATGCTGTCTTTCCTGTTGGAGCCAGGGCAGGGAAAGCCGTGTGCTGGTTGGGGCAGGGGTCAGCAGGATTGTGGCTGCCACAGAAGAGGTCCCCTTCCTCCTGCCCGGCTCCAAGGACACCACAAGGAGCAGTGCAGGCCGTGGTGCCAAGCCCTGCGGGGGCTCCGGAGCGTTTGCTCCAACCTGCTCTTTGTTTACTGCCTTCTCCTGTCCTTCCCCCAGCTGACACTCGGTCGGTCACGGTCTGGAGCAGACGCAGCTCCACGAGGAGGCAGGGGGCCTCGGCTCTGTTCCTGTCCCTAGCTCCGTGACCTTGGGCATCTTACTGTGCTACTCTGTCTCTACCATTTCCTGCTTGTGAAACAGGGGTCAGTGCCCCATGCTGCCCAATGTGGGAGCCATTAGCCACGCGGCGTGCAGCTACTGACACCTACATTTAAATTAGTCAGAACTGAGCAAAAATCTAAAACTCAGTTCTTTCGTCTTGCTAGCCACATTTCCAGCGCTGAGCAGTCACACGTGACTGGTGGTCCTGGGTGGTTTGGTGCAGCTGTAGACCACTTTCTCCATCACAGAAAGTTCCATTGGGTAGGGCTGGGCTAGACCCAAAGTCCGACGTAGACAACAGATACAATGAGGTGGCGGTCTGAGCCAGGCTCTCTCACGGGTCCCCCTGCACAGGGCTCTGACCACAGGGGCTCTAAGCGGACAGTGCCCACTTACCCAAGCTCCACACGGCTGTGCTTCTTGGACAAAGGCTTTGTTCCAGACAGCAGTAGCCACAACCTGCCATTGTTCATTGTCTTCTGGGCTCTGTTTGCAGGCTCTCTCTTAAGCCTCATGACACCCCTGCGAAAGAGGGATTACCATCCATCAGCGCCTACAGAGACTCAGAGAGGCTGAGCAACTTGCCTCCGGGCACACAGTTAAGGCAATGACAGAGCCGGGATTCAAACTCCAGGTGGATCTAACACCCATGCTCATTGTTCTCAACTAGCTCCAGAACTCGGGGGTGGGAGGTTGGGGAGGTGGCCCCGAGAGGCCCCAGAGGTCACCACTCCATGGTCTCCATTGCCATTAAACAAGGAGTGAGTTTGTGCAGAAAACTTCGGAGCTTCCCTGGAGAGCTGTGGGGAGGGGGAGCTTCAAGAGAGAAGCCAGGGCTGAGTGGACAGAGAACCTTCTAGCCAGACGGAGCTGATGGGCTGGAGAGGTGAGAGAGGGCAGAGAGTGCCTGTGCTCTGACAGGAAGGAGAGCGAGGTCTTAAATGCCCCATTTTTGCCCAGCTTACTCGGACGAGCCATTGGCTTGAGACATTCCGAGGCCAGCACTGGCTTCTCCACCGTCCTCCACCCACTACTCCCTGGGGGATTTCCTGCCTGTGGTTTTTCTTGAACCCAACGTCACTGTTCATGCAAGTGCATCCATTTCTCCTTGTCTATGTGGTCTCCAGGGAGCCTCAGCCAACCTGGAGTTCTACGGGCCCCAGCTGGCCCAGGTGCTACCAGATTTCTCAGTTTCTCCCATAGGCACCTTCCACGGGCCCAGCATTCCTCAAATGCCATTGGATCCTTGAGTTTATTTTATTTTTAAAGATTTACTTATTTATTTGCAGGGCAGAGTTACAGAGAGAGAGACGGACAGAGAGAGAGAGAGAGAGAGAGAGAATCTCTCATCTGCTGATTCCCTTTCCAAATGACTGCAACAGCCAGGAGCCAGGAGCTTTTTCCAGGTCTCCCACATGGGTGCAGGGGCCCAAGCCCCTGCTTGGGCCACCCTCCGCTGCTTTCCCAGGCCATTAGCAGGGAGCTGGATCAGAAGGAGAGCAGCTGGGACTCCAATTGGCGCCCATATGGGATGCAGGCACCACAGGTGGCAGCTTAACCTCCTATGTCATGGCACAGGCATAGATCCTTTCGTTTAGACAAGAGAGCATGAGGCTGGCGCTGTGGCACAGAGGGTTGACGCCCTGGCCTGAAGCACTGGCATCCCATATGGGCACAGGTTCGACTGCTCCACTTCCATTCCAGCTCTCTGCTGTGGCCTGGGAAAGCAGAGGATGGCCCAAGTCCTTGGGCCCCTGTGCCCACGTGGGAGACCCGGAGGAGGCTCCTGGCTCCTGGCTCCGGATCGGCACAGCTCCGGCCATTGTGGCCAATTGGGAAGTGAACAATGGGATGGAAGACTTCTCTCTCTCTCTGCCTCTCCTCTCTCTGTGTTACTCTGACTTGCAAATAAATAAATAAATCTTAAAAAAGAAAAAAGAAAAAAAAAAAAAAAAGACAAGAGAGCAGGTGACCAACGCCCTGGAGGAGTTTCCAGGGCCTGGGATTTGGACCAGGAGGTCCCCAGCAAAGCAGGGCGAGTGGGCAGCCCTCAGCAGGGGCAGTTCCTGCACGAAACTCCCCTCACTGTCAAGATGCCGCTGGACTTCAGCCCGAAGGCATTTGTGAGAAGTGTCAAGGAGCCTCCGGAGGAGGATGGGCGCGGTAGCCTTGTGTCCTTGCTGCGAGGCCTGGGCCAGGGCTGCAGAGAGGCCCCAGCCATCGGGTGTATGAAAACGCCCGCACATTTGCAAGGAACAGCTGCTGAGAGGGGAGGGCGGGCTCCCAGCGCACAGCAGGGGGAGGCCTTCATGGCCTAAACCTGGCTGAGCGCCCGTTCCGAGAGCCTTCGGGGCAGACCCACTAGATGTCGGTGGACCCTGGGGTGGGGAGAAGGTCCCAGGTGCCTGCCTCCCCTGGGAGCAGAAGTCTCTCCGTCTCTCTCTTCTTGGGAAGGCATCTGCTCTGGGCTTTGATCCGAGAACCCAGAAGTTAACCAACCAGAGGGGCAGAGTGAGGAGGGAAGGCAGGGCTTGCTGGGATAATGGTTCCTTCAGGGCACTGTGTGTGACTTTCACAGCCCTTCCCTTGGTCCTCTTGGAGTAACTGTCAGGGTAACCTTGTGAGGCAGGCAGTGCTGGGTGTTAGCGTCACCCCATTTTAAAAGTGAGTATGCTGGGGCCGGCACTGTGGCACAGCAGGTAAAGCCGCCACCTGCAGTGCTGGCATCCCATATGGGCACCAGTTCAAGTCCTGGCTGCTCTACTTCTATTCTACTTCTGATCCAACTCCCTGCTATAGCCTGGGAAAGCAGTAGAAGATGGCCCAAGTCCTTGGGCCCCTGCACCCATGTGGGAGACCCAGAAGAAACTCCTGGCTCCTGGCTTCAGATCAGCTCAGCTCTGGCCATTGCGGTCATCTGGGGAATGAACCAGTGATGGAAGACCTCTCTGTCTCTCTCTGGCTCTACCTCTCTATGTAACTCTGTCTTTCAAATAAATAAAATAAATCTTAAAAAACAAAGTGAGTAAGCTAAGGTGCAGAAGTTTGCATAACTCAGTGTTGGAATGCATGTTACACCCTGAAATATTTTTTTTTTATTTTCTATTTTTTATTTTATTTTTTGACAGGCAGAGTGGACAGTGAGAGACAGAGAGGAAGGTCTTCCTTTTTCCATTGGTTCACCTCCCAGTGGCCGCTGCAGCCGGCGTACCACGCTGATCCGAAGCCCGGAGCCAGGTGCTTCTCCTGGTCTCCCATGTGGGTGCAGAGCCCAAGCCTCCACTGCACTCCTGGGCCAGAGCAGAGAGCTGGACAGGAAGAGGAGCAACCGGGGCAGAATCCGGCGCCCTGACCGGGACTAGAACCCGGTGTACCGGCGCCGCAGGTGGAGGATTAGCCTATTAAGCCGCGGCGCCGGCCGAAACACGGTTTAAAGTGGGGTCTCAGGTCTGTGCCTCTATTCCCCCAGACCTAAGGACCAGGACCAGCCCTCATCCGCATTCAGCAACAGGGCCTCTCCCACCACAAATTATCCCCTTTCGCGTTCAGCCACACAACTGTGGGTCACCATGGATAAGCAAACTGTGACAGACAGCGGAATACTATTCAGCACTGAAAACAGATAAGCTCTCGCAGTCGACCTCGACAATCCCTATGCCCTAGCGCAACAGCGGCTGCCAGGGCTGCCCCACATTCTAACAACACAAATAGTTCTTTTCCTTCCTGTTGCACAGTTGCTTTTGCTAGCGAATCTGCTAAGCTGTCTTCCCAAGGTCCTTGACAGAACTGGACAGAACCAGCTGCAGCCAACTTTCACCCCTTCCCAGGCACATCAGCAGGGAGCTGGATCAGAAAGGTGCAGTGGATGAGATCAGGCACTCTGATACGGCGCGCGGGCATCCCAAGGTGGTGGCTTAACCACAGCACCACAACACCCACACTTTTGTTTATTTATCTATTTTTTTTGTTTGAAAGGCAGAGAGTTATGTATGTATGTGTTTAGAATGGCAAACAGACAGACATCTGTTGTCTGCTAATCCATTCCCCAAATGCCTACAACAGCTGGGCTGGACCAGGCTGAACCCGGGAACCTGGGATTCAACCCAGGTCTTCCACGTGCATGGGCAGGGACGCAGCACTTCAGTCATCCCTGCCGCCTCCCCAGGGTCTGCCACGGCAGGAGGCTGATTCCTGCATTAGCAGGAACAGGAGCCAGAGCTGGGAACAGAACCCAGGCACTCCAGGGTGGGATGTGGGGCCTTAACTAATGCCCATCCCTTATCTTTAATAGAACTGGTAAGAGAGGAGTAAACATTTGATAAAAGAACTGCTTGGGGACCAGCATTGTGGCTTAGTGGATAAAGCCACTGCCTGTAATGGCGGTATCCCACATGGGCACTGTTCCTGTCCCAGCTCCTCCACTTTTGATCCAATGCCCTGCTAATGGCCTGGGAAAAGCAGTGGATGACGGCCCATGTACTTGGGCCTCTGCCACCCAAGTGGGAGACTCAGAAGAAGCTCCTGGCTCCTGGCTTCCACTTGGACCGGTGCTGGCCATTGCAGCCATCTGGGGAGTGAACAAGCAGATGGAAGATCTCTCTCTCTCTCCATCTCTCTCTCTAACTCTTTCAAAATCAATCTTTTTTAAAAACAAGAAATATTTTTATACTTAAAGAGAAGTAGCTTTAATATTATTCCAACAGAGATGTTAGTACTTTCTTTAGGTCTGCAAGAGATAGATATTCTGATTATTAAAGTTGAAAAAGTAAAAATGGTTGAATGGGGCCAGTGTTGCAGTGTAGCAGGTAAAGCCGCTGCCTGCGATACCAGCATCCCGTACGGGCGCTAGTTCGGGTAATGGCTGCTCCACTTCCGATCCATCTCCCTCTAATGCACCTGGGAAAGCAGTGGAGGATGGCACAATCCTCCCCGTGACTCAGCAAGGTTTTCTAAAGGAGCTGACATTCGGGCTGGGCTTTAAACAACGGCAGGGTTGTGACAGGTTAAGAAGATGGGGAACTTTTCAAGGAGTCAGGCTGCATAAAATCCTTCTCTTCCCATCTCATGTACCAGAGAGCTATTTCTAGAGTGGTTACTTACTGTCCTCCAATCCCTCTGCACTCCCCCCAACACACACCCCGAAACTGTTGTCAAGCTCTTTTTTTTTTTTTTTGGACAGGCAGAGTGGACAGTGAGAGAGACAGAGAGAAAGGTCTTCCTTTGCCGTTGGTTTACCCTCCAATGGCCGCCGCGGCCGGCGCACCGCGCTGATCCAATGGCAGGAGCCAGGTACTTCTCCTGGTCTCCCATGGGGTGCAGGGCCCAAGTACTTGGGCCATCCTCCACTGCACTCCCTGGCCACAGCAGAGAGCTGGCCTGGAAGAGGGGCAACCGGGACAGAATCCGGCGCCCCGACCGGGACTAGAACCCGGTGTGCCGGCGCCGCAAGGCGGAGGATTAGCCTAGTGAGCTGCGGCGCCGGCCGTCAAGCTCTTTTTGATGCTTGACCACATCTGCTTCTTGTCAGCTGAGAGCCAGTGAGTGGCTCCCAACTCTGTCAAGCAGGGCCCACACGGGTTGGCCACAGCAAATGTCCCAGGCAAGCGTGTATTTGCTTGGGTGTCAAACACCTCCCAGTCTCATTTGTATGTGGACTGGATGAGTGGGGTCTGTACCTCCTAATACTTAATACGATCTAAGCTACCCCCAGCATAAACACACTGTGCTAAAGGCTAACAAACAGTAAGCACCATAAATGAATTGTGTGCAGTACCCCACAAGATGAAGGAACTCATTCTGACATTTTAAGAGTATGGCCCGGTGCTGTGGTGTAGCAGGGAAGGCCACTGCCTGCAACACCAGCATCCCACGTGGGTGCCAGTTGAAGTCCCGGCTGTTCCAGTTCCGATCCAGCGCTCTGCTGTGGCCTGGGAAATCAGCAGAAGTTGGCCCAAGTCCTTGGGCCCCTGTACCCATGTTAGAGACTTGGAAGAAGCTCCTGGCTCCTGGCTCCTGGCTCCTGGTTTTGGATTGGCCCAGATCTGGCTGTTGTGGCCATTTGAGGATTGAACCAGCATATGGAAGACCTCTCTCTCTGCCTCTGCCTCTCTGTAACTCTGCCTTTCAAATAAAGTAAATAAATATTTAAAAAAATATTTTAAGAGTAAAAATCCATGTTGTTCTAAGCACTCTGCCTTAGAGGAACTATAAATAACTGCTGCAGTTTGGAACCACCTTCAATCGCTAAAGGCATTTAAATGCTTCTTGGAAACTTAGGAACAGGATTCTGAACTAGGAAAACTTGAATTGGTTCCAGATTTTTGGAAAAAATAAAATTGTTGTCAATGCGAAACAAAATATAAGTGATTTTATCTGGAAATGAGGTAAAAATTTGACTTCATGGAAGTAAGCAGCCTCAATAAGGCTTTTTTTTTTTTTTAAAGATTTATTTATTTGAAAGAGACAGAGAGAGAGAGAGAGTCTTCCATCTGCTAGTTCACTCCACAAATGGCTGCAAAGGCTGGAGCTCAGCTCATCTGAATCCAGGAGCCAGGAGCTTCTTCCAGGTCTCTCTTGTGGGTGCAGAGGCCCAAGGACTTGGGCCACCCTCTGCTGCTTTCCCAGGCCATAGCAGAGAGCTGGATCGGAAGTGGAGCCCATATCGGATGCTGGCACTGAAGGCTGGGGCTTTAACCTGCTGCACCGCAGCGCCGGCCCCCAGCAAGGCTGATTTTACAGTGGCCGTAAATCTGGAAAACTGAAGTGTGGTGAAAAGACCCAGAGAACCAGGAAGATGTCTGGGTCAGCAATGCATGAGTCAATGACCCACCACTCCAGAAGTGCATTATGCAAATTCTCACTGAAGAAAAATCATAAAATGCAAATAAATGAAAGCTGGGGCAAAATCACCGGTGCTGCCATGACCCAGGCGAGTATCCACCCCTCCAGATCATCCCCCACAAAGAACAATCCCGTGTGGATCTTTCCCCCACAAATGTCAGATTGTATCTCCCATACTGTTTGGAAAACTGCTTCGTGTAGTGTATAGAAACCACCTTTCCAAGTTGAGAAATTTATGTGTGTGTGTGTGTGTGTGTAAACATATATGTATATAAATGTATTTGAAAGGCAAAGTAACAGAGAGAACCTTTCATCCGCTGGTTCACTCCCCAAATAGCTCCAGTGGCCAGGGCTGGGCCAGGAGTCAGGAGCTCCATCTGGATTTCCTACGTGTTGGCAGGAGTCCAAGCACTTGAGCCGTCTTCTGCAGCTTTCCCAGGTGCATTAGCCGGGAGGTGAATCAGAAGCCGAGCAGCAGAGACCTGAAGCAGTGCTAGAATAGGGGCGGCCAGTGTTACAGCTCAACCAACTGCACCACACGCTGGGCCCCATTTCAGTACTGTAATGGCTGCAGAGACTATTTCTGCTAAAGAAAGGACCGGAATCGAACCATTTCACTGTGCTTGGCATTCTTGTTACCTCCAGTTGGAGGCTATCAGAGACGTGCTGCAATGGTTTCCTTTTGCTAAATCTTTGCCCAGAGAAGGCTGCTTCTAAGTATTGTACGATATTGTGGACCACAGGTAACCTCTGGCACTCAGAGCGACAACTCCCTGTAGATATTCCAAGGCCTCGCTGCTGGAAGGTGCCCCTCTCCCGGGCTCCAGGGATCAGAACAACCCCAGAGAAGCCAGTTTAAATACATTCAATATCCCGACACACTTGTCTTACTTGGGATGTAGCAGAAAAGGAAGATGGTTAAGTTAAAAACCCGGAACTTTCCCGGAATCTGCTTGTCTTAACACTGAAAAGTAAACATTTTCCATTATTTATTAGCACCACATTTGCAGAACCATTCGCCTCCAGGCTTCCTGTCTGGCAGAATTCAAGTTTGTTGTGGGAAAGGATGAAGAACTTGTAAGACTGAAGATCTAGTAACTGGAATGAAACCTGCACGGCAAATCACACCCAGAACAGTTAACCACTATTTCTTTTTTCTATTGTATTTTTATTTTACATTCTTCCACTCCTTAAAATAACGGGCTCACAGACAGCCATTTACATCTCTTTATTAAAGCAGTTATTGTCACTGCCCCCACTGTGTCTGGAATTTAAAAATATATGTCCTGAATATCTGAGGACAAGATTCCATTTTTTTGTTTTCACTCAACTCCAGAAAAAAACAATTACAATGTGTAATTAAGCATTTCCAGACTTCTACTTAGAAGTTAAAAGAATCCAGTCTCCTTTTCTGCAAATGGTTGGAAACTAAATCCTGCTTAAAATGGGTATTTTGGATGATGGGAGAGAGACATCATTTAACTGGAATGGCTCCCACAGAATCCGGAACACTGGTGGCCAGCAGGTGCTTGTTCTAAGATGATCCCATAATTCCAAGGTGCCCTAGGAGCATCGACATCCACAACACCCCGGTGTTGGGTGCCCCCTGCTCACGAGCCACTTCAGACAAGATCAGTTTTTCTGTAAAAGGTATCTTTAGGAGACCTTCCCAAGACCCAGTTTTATACTTAATTCATATTTAGTTCTTTAGGCAACTTGGTATGCAACACACTCTCCCTGAAATCAACAGCAACATTTAGTAGGATGTGTTCCTGGATTTCCCCTAAACCCAGCCTGACAAGAAGTCTGTATCCAGATGAGATTTAAAGCCCTCTTTAAAAACTGTCACCTACTGCAGACTGGCAGAATGAGCATACCGAGACAAGACCTGGCCGGGTGCTGATTCAGACATTCAAACAATGGTATCATGATTAAATAAGTTTTTATTGTCACATTTAACTGCTTTGTCAGGTATACATTGTAGATCTTGGTATGGCATAAAAATAAAAATATTTTCCTGAATGTCAAAATCTGAACAGAGGAGATGGCAATGGCACTTAAAAAAATTAAATTCACACTGGTGCTAAAGCTTCTAGAAGGTAGCTGATAAAGACTGGAACACAGTTGCAGATAAGGGGTCTGCAATGATTCAAACCAAACGGCAGTGGTATAAGGCCAACAGAACCGGGACAGCAGGTAAGACAGTCTCCCAGAGAGTGGCAATCGAAGAGTGGCAGTGTTAGCATCTCATCTCAGTCCATATTATACCGTGTCACTTAGTTGGAAGTGGCGCTCAGCAAGTAAACGTTTATCCTAGAAAATGGAGCTACGTTTCTGGAACCAGATTTTAAGCCTCTCTAACGACCTCCTTATTCTTTCAGGTTTTAACTGGTCCTAGGGAAACGCAGTTACACAGCAGGGACTAGCTTCGTGGGCTGACCTTGTCACACACAGTAGGTCCTGTCATTTCTAAACTAGGAGCCCAACATGCTCACATCCCTCTGAGTGGTTTCATACATTCTGGGCAAAACTAGAAAACAAGCAGTAATTAAATAAAAATAAGTGCATCCCAACAGTCTCTACACATTCTACAATTATCCCCTGAGGGACAACTTAAAAAACTTAAGTATGGTTATTCAGATTTAAGATGAATCTTTATTCACCAAGATTCCCACACAAAAATGTCTCTCCTCCACAAATAAAGCTAACACTAGGATTTGTCGGAAGACCTAAATGAGCATGAGCTCAGCGAAATCCACCGTTCCGGGATCCGCTCGCCGTAGGACTCGGGTCTGGTCCATAGCTCCCTCTGCTCTGCACTGCTGTGCCCTCCCTCTACGACTCCAGAAGAGACCACAAGTGTGCTCATGCAACACAGCTGTCACTGTCAGCCGCCAAGAGAAAAATAATTCATTTATTTATTTTATGACATACTTATTTGGATGATTACCTACTGGTAATTAGTTTTTCTACATTTTTTTTTAAAAGGCAACCATTTTAAGTGACAATACGTATCAGGCTAGTAGAAAAAGTTGAAACAAAGCCTTCTCTTTCAATCTCACAAAGTCATGCAGATAAGAGAAGGTGCATCTGATCTGTTCCAATCAGGCTTCTTGGAATTAACAAAATTTCTTTTCTGGCAAAGATGAATTTGGCTCATCATAGAAAGAAGTTCTTTGAAGGCTGCTGCTAAACTCATTTCCCTTTGAGAAAGTAAATTTCAAGGCATGATAGTGCAAGAGGTAAGTTTTTGATTTATAGAACATTTATAGACTAATTGTGCTTAGTCTCTAATTTCCAATTTATTTTAAAGAACAGAAACTATGCTGATAAGTTTTGCTTTGCCTAAATTTACCAGTACATCCATGAGTCGCACCAGAATTAGGACAATTTGATTATCTTAATGATTCTGTTGTGAAACCTGCACGCTGCATCCGAGGGCGAGGACCAGGGATGGAGGCTTAGGAGTTCTGTGCGCGAGGGCTCTCCTCGGGAGTCAGGTATCTGAGAAGGCAGCTCTCCCCCAGAGTCAGTCCTCAAACAACTCTCTCAACAAACAATTAAGAGAAGCAGTGCTACACGGAGAGCGTCTTTTGTCTAGCTAAATCTGGGAGGTCTGAGTGTTCCTGGGGTCCTCACTGGGATGTGTCCCGGGTTGCGAATCCTTCGAATGTGAATATTCGCTATGAGAGGGCTCTGCAGGGTCAATCAGATTCTCGTAATCACTGTCGTCCAATTCCTCAGCACTGTCTCCAGCTGCTCTCTGGGAAGGAGGGAGGTCTGCTCCACTTCCAGGATACTTCAGTCCGGCACTGGTGGAAGCGTGATTGGAGGAGCCCACGGCTTGAGGTCGAGGCATAAAGACGCTCCTCTCCATGTGGGAATGGCTCGGAGCACTTTCTTGATTGTTGGGGTGAAAATCAGAATACGGGGGAGGAGGATCAGAGGCCTCTGTATCCCCAAGCGTACTTCTACCTTCAGCTGCAAACCCAGAATAGGGCAGCCGAGGACTGAACACAGGTTCCAGACCTTCCGATGGCACTTGCCTGCTGAGCACGGCCTGCTGCAGTCCTGGGTGAAAACAGGAAGAACACTGTCACACTGCCTAGCTGGGTCTCTACAGCCTCTCGTCAGCGCACTACACGGCCAACCTGAACATTCTGGAAAACAGCAGCAAGGCAGTGGAGCTGACTGTCAGCACAGGGCGGTCACCACCGACCGCTTTACAGCTGCACGGTGCTGTGTCACTGCAGACATTTTCCTGTTGATTCATATAAGTCTCAAAGCAATCTTCTCAAGTACTGTTATCATCATCATTAACATTATTTCTGTAACAGGCAGAGAAACCAGAGTTCGGAAAGGCTGAGGGATCTGACCGGCAGAGGCCCGGGCTGCAGAATGCAGGCCTCATCATCCCAGGGCCTCTTCTCCCTCCACCTTCCCCTTTGCTCAAAGCCTGAGGACCAAAGCGATCCCTGTCACTGTTTTCCTGGAAAGTCTCAGAGCCTCCATCACACACGCTCATCCTCTCTCCTCGACAGTTTAAGAGCACCGTGTGGGGTGGGCACTTGGCCTAGAGGTTATATATGCGCTACTTTGGATGCCCACATTCCATGCCAGCGTGCCTGAGTTTGTGTCCCAGATGAGCCAGTGTGCTTCCTGGGAGACACTGGTGATGGCTCAAGTGGCTGAGTCCCTGCCACACACATGAGAGACCCAAACTGAGTTCTTGGCTCCTGGCTCGGGT
Organism: Oryctolagus cuniculus; assembly: GCF_051225735.1. Classification (NCBI taxonomy): domain Eukaryota; kingdom Metazoa; phylum Chordata; class Mammalia; order Lagomorpha; family Leporidae; genus Oryctolagus; species Oryctolagus cuniculus. Next base: position 6,597,448 of record NC_142881.1, read on the forward strand.
CTGGCCAAGCCCTGGCTTTTGCAGGTAGTGGGGAGTGAACCACCACATGAGAATCTTTCCCTCTTTTACATAAATGCTAGCGCTGTGGCGTAGCGGGTAAAGCTGCCACCTGCAGTGCAAGCATCCCATATGGGCGCCGGTTCTAGTCCCGGCTGCCCCTCTTCCAATCCAGCTTTATGCTGTGGCCTGGGAAAGCAGTAGAAGATGGCCCAAGTCCTTTGGCCCCTGCACCCATGTGGGAGACCTAGAAGAAGCTCCTGGCTCCTGGCTTCAGATGGGCCCAGCTCTGGCCATTGTGGATATTTAGGGAGTGAACTAGCGAATGGAGGATCTCTCTCCCTCTCTTTGTTACTCTGCTTTTCAAATAATAAATTTTAAGGGGCCAACCCTGTGGAATAGTGGGTTAAGCAACTTCCTGCAGTGCCAGCATCCCATATGGGCAGCAGTTCAAGTCCCAGCTGTTCCACTTCCCATACAGCTCCATGCTAATGTGCCTGAGAAAGCAGCGGAGGACTGTCCAAGTGCTTGGGCCCCTACATCCACGTGGGAGGCCTGGAAGAAGCTCCTGGCTCTTGGCTTTGGACTGGTCCAACCCTGGCTGTTATGGGCATTTGGGGAGTGAACCAGCAGATGGAAGATCTCTCTCTCTCTGTTTCTCCTACTCGTTCTAATTCTGCTTTTCAAATAAGTAAAAAATAAATCTAAGGCTGGCGCTGTGGCATAGCATGTGAGGCCACTGCCTGCAGTGCTGACATCCCATATGGGTGCTGGTTCGAGTCCCAGCTGCTCCACTTCCGATCCAACTCTCTGCTATGACCTGGGAAAGCAGTGGAGGATGGCTCAAGTCCTTGGGCCCCTGCACCCACATGGGAGACCTGTAAGAAGCTCCTGGCTCCTGGCTTCAGATCGGCACAGCTCTGGCCGTTGCAGCCATCTGGGGAGTGAACCATCGGATAGAGGACCTCTCTCTACATATATACCTCTGCCTCTCTGTAACTCTGCCTTTCAAATAAATAAATCTTAAAACCTTTAAATGGGTATTACCCAAATTCACTTCAATGACTATATATTCCATTATATATACACCATGTATTTTTCATTTTTAACTGTAAATTGACAGTTATATTGTATATATTTACAATCATGTATTTCTTATTTATATTTACATAATTTATTCAACTAATCTCCTGCTGTTAATTCAACTACTCTAATTCATGTTCTGCATTTCTGTTTCCAGAAAAATACAACAGTAAAAATCAATCAGACATAATTTTCTGGGCAGGGAGAAGAAGAGGGGGAGAAGAGAGAGAGAAAGGTTGGAGGGGGATCTTTCATCAGCTGGTTCATTCCCCAAATGGTCACAATGGCCAAGTCTGAACCAGGCCAAAGCCAGAAGCCAGGAGCTTCGTCTGAGTCTTCCACATGGTGGCAGGATCCCAAGCACTTAAACCATCTTCCACTGCTTTTTTGAGCCTTTAGCAGGGAGCTGGATTGGAAATGGAGCAGCTAAGACATGAATCAGTGCCCATGGGAGATGCCAGCGCTGCAGGTGGCTGCTTTACATGCTATGCCACCTTATGTCTTTTAAACATGGTATGATTTGCCAGATTTTTATACATTTTATGTACAAATGTTAACTGTACAGATGTTACAGCAAATACGTCCATTATCTTGCTGGTGTTAAATTACTGGGCCTAGTTCTCATTCAACCAGCATTTCCTTAGTTTACTGGTATGCATTCATCCACAGCTAGCCAAAGACCACAAATTTAAAGCCTTTACCATGATCTTGAGGCTGAATCACAAACATGCATGAAGTGAACAGAATTTTAGTGTCCTTTCTGTAGTTATAACCAACACAGTCCTTATACCCAAGGGACGCCAGGCTTAACTTGGGGGTAACCATCACTGCCACCGTAAGAAGTCACATTGGCCAGCACACACACATCTGCATCAATCGCTGCTTGGCGAAACTGATCCAGCTTTTCTGCTTACACTCCTTTCCCCCAGTTTCAGAGACTCGACGTGGAAACTGAAAAGCAGTAACTCCCTCTAGAAAAATGTAATGACAAGAGAACCTGACCTGCGGCTAGCAGAGGGTGGGAGTCCGTTATTTAATGTGCAATTTGATGTTTTAAAATAGACACTTCCCTGATACTGAATTGTAAAATTAGTAGGATTCTTACTTCTTTCTTGTTCCTTTTCATTTTTCCTCTGCGTGATTTGTCTTCTTAATTTGTTCACTTCTGCCTGACAGGATTCAACAACTCGCTCACTCTTCTCTACATCTGCACACACTGCCTGAGGGGAAAGATGACAGCAACAAAGGTTAGCTTCAAATCCGAGCACGAGGCATTCCACAAATCCAGCACTGATTATAACCCCAGGAGAGCCCAGGTGGCTGAGTTCAAACGTAGACACATGAGTCAGAACAGAATCATGAAGGCCAAGAGGCCAGTGCTGCTGTTATCATTATTCACCAATCTGCTTCCTGAATCTTAAGACAATTATGCTATTTAGCTCATACTTTTTTTTTTTTTTTTTTTTTTTTTTTAACAGGCAGAGTGCACAGTGAGAGAGAGAGAGACAGAGAGAAAAGTCTTCCTTTGCCGTTGGTTCACCCTCCAACGGCCGGTGCGGCCGGCGTGCTGTGGCCGGCGCACCGTGCTGATCCGATGGCAGGAGCCAGGTACTTATCCTGGTCTCACATGGGGTGCAGGGCCCAAGCACTTGGGCCATCCTCCACTGCACTCCCGGGCCACAGCAGAGAGCTGGCCTGGAAAAGGGGCAACCGGGATAGAATCCGGCACCCCAACTGGGACTAGAACCCGGTGTGCAGGCGCCGCAAGGTGGATTAGCCTAGTGAGCCGCGGCGCCGGCCTCATAAACTCCTGAAAAATAAAAGATGGGAAAATTTAATCTTTCCCCTTGATTAATTTTTTTATTGAAACGAAAAGGGAATTTTTTGATACCAGTCTAACTTACAAAGGAAGAACAAAAGATAAGACAGGAACAAAATGCTTTCAACTTTTATTTATAATCAGCCATCAAAAACCAAGATAAGATAGATTCATTGAATAGAAAATATTTATAATGAGGGAAAGTTGAACAACAAAGTAAGTTTCAAAGTCAAGGTTTAATAAAAGATAACTGAGACTGCATCTATGTAATTTAGCCAAGAATAATCAGCATACTCTATGTGGTATCGATGTTTATGGAGCAGGCCTTCGTCCACCAACAATGATGTGGAACAGCCACTCTGAAGGCCTTCGTCCACCAACAATGATGTGGAGCGGCCGCTCTGAAGGCCTTCGTCCACCAACAATGATGTGGAGCGGCCACTCTGAAGGCCTTCGTCCACCAACAATGATGCGGAGCGGCCGCTCTGAAGGCCTTCGTCCACCAACAATGATGTGGAGCGGCCACTCTGAAGGCCTCTGGCCAGGCTACAGCCTGAAATGGTCATGGTAACAACTTCAGGACAAATAACTTTTCTGCCACACGTTCCTCCCATAGCAGAAATACCAGAAACTTCCAGAAAGTGGGCTGGTCACCTGCAAGCCTGTATCAAGCTCTCCGTACTGCTGGACGTACACTGACCCAAATCTGGAACACTGTCACTGGCAATTGCCCTTGTATGCGTTCTCTATTTGCTTAAGGCTGACCTTGGTCTGCTTTCTGGTTTGTTAGGAGCTGCCTCCTCTCCTCTATTTGTGGTTGCCTTCTTCCTTAAATCCAGGTCTGGGAGAGCTTCCTCAAGTTCACCACTCTGTCCTCAAGGTCAAGGTCAAAGGCTCTTTTGTTCTTGAGACAGCACCTTTAGCACCCAGCTCAGTATCTGGCTCCCAGGAGACATTTCCGTAACATCTGTTGCATGAATGAATAGGCTCCACTGCAATCCTTCCACCTAACAGAGGCAGCTGGGGGCAGCAGGTGAATGGACCGAGGGAAGCAGAGCTAGATCAGGTGCAGGTGACTTTCAACGTTGTCTCTACTTAGAGTGTAATTGATGGAGGGGCTGGCATTGTGGCACAGAGGGTTAAACTGCCACCTGGGACCCTGGCATCCCAGATGGATGCCGGTTCATGCCGGTTCAAGTCCTGGCTGCTCCACTTCTGACCCAGCTCTCTGCTAATGTGCCTGAGAAAGCAAGAGAAGTTAGGCTAAGTAGTTGGGCTGCTGGCACCCACATGAGAGACCGGATGAAGTTCAAGGCTCCTGGCTTCAGCCTTGCCCAGCCCCCACTGCTGGGGTTATTTGGGGAGTGAACAAATGGTTGGAGGATACTTCTGTCCTTCTCTCTCTCTCTCCTTCTCTCTCTGTAACTCTGCCTTTCAAATAAATAAATCTCAAAAAAAAAAAAAGTGGCCGGCACCGCGGCTTACTAGGCTAATCCTCCGCCTAGCGGCGCCGGCACACCGAGTTCTAGTCCCGGTCGGGGTGCGGATTCTATTCCGGTTGCCCCTCTTCCAGGCCAGCTCTCTGCTGTGGCCAGGGAGTGCAGTGGAGGATGGCCCAGGTGCTTGGGCCCTGCACCCATGGGAGACCAGGAAAAGCACCTGGCTCCTGGCTCCTGCCATCGGATCAGTGCGGTGCGCCGGCCGCGGCGGCCATTGGAGGGTGAACCAACGGCAAAGGAAGACCTTTCTCTCTGTCTCTCTCTCTCACTGTCCACTCTGCCTGTCAAAAAAAAAAAGTAACTGGTGGAAATGATTGTATTCTTAGCAACTCTTCTTTAAACTCAGAATACATTTTCCTAGGAAAAAAAACACTACTACAAATGAGGTCATGAGGATTTAAAACAGTAGTATTAATAATAATGAACTTGGGGCTGGTGCTGTGGCACAGCAGGTTAACACCCTGGCCTGAAGCGCTGGCATCCCATATGGGCGCTGGTTTGAGACCCGACTGCTCCACTTCCAATCCAGCTCTCTGCTGTGGCCTGGGAAAGCAGTAGAAGATGGCCCATGTCCTTGGGCCCCTGCACTCACATGGGCAACCCAGAAGAAGCTCCTGGCTCCTGGCTTCGGATCGGTGCAGCTCTGGCCGTTGCGGCCAATTGGAGAGTGAACCATTGGATGGAAGACCTCTCTCTCTCTTTTTCTCTCTCTCTGCCTCTCCTCTCTCTGTGTAACTCTGCCTTTCAAATAAATAAATCTTGAAAAAAAAAAATAGTAATGAACTTCAGAGTCTCTGCTCAGGCACATAATATATGAAACTGGCATGGGTACCACTACAGATCTGATACTATTTTTGGAAAGCACTTTCTGACTTTTGAGCCACAATTCATCTGGCAGTTGGAAGATGATTAAAAATTTAAAGTAAAATTAAAAGTACTTGGGTCACTGAAATAAGATGAAAACACAGATCAGTTACCTGCACTTTCTCCTGCAGCGCATTGTACACCTGGTAAATTGCCCTGATGTCTTTCATGACTCCATCTTTATCAAAAAAGTCAGTACTAGAAGACAGGGAGAAAAAGATATCACAAAGTTATTGTAACTGCCATGAACTGAACAGCATTTTCCTGTGACTCCTACTTTAATCTATTATTTAAATGTGATTTCAAGTGACAATGTCTAAGCAACGTCCACATGACAACAATTACAGAAGAGAAAGAAAAAAGAACTCATGTGTCCAAGACAACTTTAAAAACAAAAAGCTATATATTTTTAAGTAACTATGTTGATTTTAGAACTTCAGAAATACATACAGTCTATCCATACTGTTTTTTTAGCAACTGAAAAACAAGTTGTGGCAAATAATTTAAAAATAGAGGCAGGTGTGGTGGCACAGCAGGCAAAGCTGCTGTTTGCTACACTGGCATCTGTTAGAGCTCTGGTTTGAACTGTAGCTGCTTCGCTTCCAGCTCCCTGCTCATGTTCCTGGAAGGCAGGGGAAGATGGCCTGGGTACCTGGGCCCTGTCACCCACATGGAAGACCAGGATGGAGCTCCTGGCTCCTGGCTTCGGCCTGGCCCAGGCTGTTGTGGCCATCTGGGCACTGAACCAGCAGATGGAAGCTCTTTCTCTGTCTCTCTCCCTCTCTCTGTGTCACTCTGACTTTCAAATAAATAAATAAATCTTTGTTCAAAGTTTGAAAATAAGGTAAATGTAAACTATCTTCTATTTTGTTATTTTTTCTTTTCTTAAAGATGTGTTTCACTTATTTAAAAGACAGAGTGAGAGATAGAAAGAGAAAGATCTGCCACCTGCTGGTTCACTCCTCAAATGACTGCACTGGCTGGGACTGAGCCAGGCCCGAGCACCTCAGCCATCTTTCACTGCTCTCCTGTGCATCTGTGGGGGACTGATTTGGAAGCAGAGCAGCCAGTGCTCACACTGACCTCGAATATGATGTTGGCATCACAGGCTGTGTGCACCACAAAGCTGGCCCCTCGGCTGTGTTTTAAATAAGAATAAAAGTTTGATATATGGTGGTGGTAGTCAGGGAATTACCTTTCTGCATTCTTCCCACTGAGTCATGTGAGTCCCAAACCTGACTTCACATTTTTCTATGCACCTTTCTTTTCTAATCTGTCCACAATAAACCTTTCACACAAGTTTAATATTATTTAATTCTATGGAGAAAACAAATTTTCTTACATTCCTTTTTGAAAAGGGGGAAAAACTGTACAGGTGAGCATGACCAACCCTGTCAGAGCTGGCTGATTCTGCTCTTACTGCTGCCTCGAGGCCTCCCTAGCGGAGTCTGAGAATTTACGTGTGAGGGCCAGCTGGCGGGAAGCAGCACTGCAAAGGCAAGCGAGGGCTGGGGCAGAAGCTTCGGAGGACGTGCGGGGAGCTGGGACCTGCTGTTTAGATAACTGTGTTGAGTCTGCAGCATCTCATTCTTACACACCTTCCAAAGCCATCCTTGGGACAGTTTTACCCATGTTTAAAGGCTCATCTTCTATGCAGTTCGAGGGCTTTCATAAATTAAGAAAGTAAAGAAATAAAGAGTGGACAGTATTGAAGGCTTAAGAGTAGGGCTATATAAGACTCAATACTGCTGAGTCCCCAAATGAAAACACACAGCCCCGCCCACCCCAAATTCTGTATGTAGAGAGAGAAAATGCATAGCGAGGAGCATTGAAGAAAAGCATGAGGCCTTGAATAAATCACACACTGAACAGCCTAGAAACCAAACACGCATACACACACAAAAGCCCAAGAAGCATCTACTATCCCTGTCTTTAGGTGAACAGCTCTATTCTAGTAAAATCTAAGTTATGAAAACGCATCTGTTTTTTTGAGTCAAAAACTATGTTTCCCATCATGCTCCACTTTCTAGAACCTATCCTTTTTGATTGGTTGGTGTAAACAAAAAGCAAAACACACACACATGCACGTATGCACACAGGTACACACGTACTCCCTAATAAAATGTGAACAATGCAAATAAGCAAGGCTGGCATTAGAAGTCACTTCAGCTTTCTACTTAAGAACTTAGAGGGATGGCCGGCGCCGCGGCTCACTAGGCTAATCCTCCGCCTTGCGGCGCCAACACACCAGGTTCTAGTCCCGGTCGGGGCGCCAGATTCTGTCCTGGTTGCCCCTCTTCCAGGCCAGCTCTCTGCTGTGGCCAGGGAGTGCAGTGGAGGATGGCCCAAGTCCTTGGGCCCTGTACCCATGGGAGACCAAGATAAGCACCTGGCTCCTGCCATCGGATCAGTGCGGTACACCAGCGGCAGCGGCCATTGGAGGGTGAACCAATGGCAAAGGAAGACTTTTCTCTCTGTCTCTCTCTCTCACTGTCCACTCTGCCTGTCAAAAAAAAAAAAAAAAAAAACAACTTATAGGGGCTGGCACTGTGAGCTGGCACTGGCACGCAGTGAGTCGAGCTACTGCCTGCAGTACCGGCATCTCACATGGGCACCTGTTCTAGCACTGGCTGTTCCACTTCCGATCCAGCTCCCTGATGAGGCACCTGGGAAAGCAGCAGAGGATGGCCCAAGTGCTTGGGTCCCTGCATCCATGTGGGAGACCTGGAAGACACTCCTTACTCTTGGTTTTGGCCTGGCCCAACTCCAGCCAAGTAGCCTTTTGGGGAGTGAACCAGTGGATCTCTCTTTCTGTCTCTCCATCTTTCTCTTTGTAACTCTCCCTTTCAAGTAAATAAATAAAACCTTAAAAAAATTTATAGGCCCTTGATTTGTCCCCCAAAAATATTCTCCTTATCCTCAGAACGTCCAACCACCAAAAGAAAAAAGGAAAAAATAAACGGCTGTAAATATACACATTTCAAGTCAGTGTCTTAACAAAAAAGGTAGCATTTTCTTCACATTGCCATTGTTAAAGATGCAGGCACAGGGCAGGGAATGCAGACTAGCATGAACTTCAAAACTGCCACATCACAGAGATGTCTCTCAGAACAAATACAAGTCAACACAGCTTTTAGTTGTAATAACACAAGAAATGCTGTTGGCAGAGAAAGGAAAACACTCTCATTTGACCGTACAACTTACCCGTGTTCTTTAATAACTTTGGCATAACTCTGAGAAGTGTTTGGCACTGAGGACACTTTGTATTCTTGCTGGCTGGTATTGCCTAGATTGGGAATAGCAAGTGATATCCTTTGATTATACCTATAAGGAAAATGAGAAATAGATCACATTAACAATACTTCTCTAAGATCAGGGCTCAGCAATAGGTATCAGTCTCTGAGGATAACACGTTGACAGAAGGCACCATGGAACATCTACCCCTACGACAACCGAAAGATGCAGAAACTAGCACTTCCTGCCCCCCTTACTAACCCAGAAGCTCAGCTGTAAACTCTCGAAGGGCAGAGGTCCTGTCCTATACGTCTCTGCATCCCCCCAGTGACGGACACAGTGACCGGCTTGTTTTATGTGCTAAAGAAGTACCTGTGGATTAATTAATGCAAGCTTCCACAGGTCATTTTACAATTATTACTGATTCCCACTGATGCTGACTTGATGCATCCCACAGTGAATTCAGAGGGAAGCCTTTCTGCTATTTACAGACATGATCAGAGAATCATACTTTGTTAGCTCCAAGTTCATAACAACTAGGAGGTCCACCAATTAGACAATTCTGTCTTCGAAATCTGCATTGTAATTATAATCAGACTTCTGTAGCAATGCAACTGCCTTTCTACGTGATGGGTTATGGAGAAGCAAATGATGACTTCTAGCTATTTATTCGTAAGAATTCGTGTATAATAAATAAGTCATACTAATGCTGCTTGACACAAAAATAATTTTAATTTATACAAATAAGTGAAAAGGAAAATACTTTCTCTACTTACAAAGAGAATCAGCTGAAAAGAATAATACAGACTTTAAAAGATGCTGTAAAGTACATTATTGTGCACATTTTCAAAGTCATGAACATCATTCTCATGAACCAACATCTTTCTGTGTGTGAAGCGGGGGGGAGATTGCTTTACCTTCGATTTGGTCTAAAGAGAACATACTCTAAAGCATGAGTGGAATTGTTGGCAGTAGAGATGAAGCTGAAGAGGAGGAAGACAAGGTCGGGCACACCGAGGATGCGAGTAAGTTGCTTATGGATGACTTGCTCTCTGTATGACATCTGCTGCTGTGTGTTTCGCCGGAATCGGTACCATCCGATAACTTTCTGCAACAAAAACAGAAGAAAAGAAGCATTGTAAATTCTATAAAATCTTAGAAATTTTATTCTGGGAATGGGTGTTGTGACACTCACAACCCATATTGGAGTGCTGGTTCAAGGTCAGGCACCCTACTTCTGATCCAGCTCCCTGCCAACGCACCTGGGAAACAACAGACAATGGCCCAAGTACTTGAGTCCCTGACACCCACATAGAAGACCAGGATGGGTTTCCTGGCTCCTGGTTTTGGCCTGACCCAGCTCTGGCCATTGCAGGCACTGGAGAGTGAACCGGCAATGGAAGATCTCTGTCTCACTCTCTGTCATGCTGTCTTTCAAATATATACATATATACATAAATCTTTTAAAAGGTACAGTAAAATATTTTTAAGAAAAAAATTTAATTCTGAATGTATCCATAAAAACCCTTGTACACAATGTCATAGCAGCTAACTGTTGACCAATAGGTGAATAGATTAAAAAAAACTGGTACATCACAGATTCCTACTCAGTAATAAAAAGAAACAAATTTCTAATACACACTGCATGGAAGAACAGCAAAATAATTACGCAAAGGGAAATAAACCAGACCTTTCCAAAATAAGGCATGCTGTCATCTCTTGGTATCCACAAGGGACTGGTTCCAGGACACCCCACAGGTAGAAAAATCTGCTGGTCTCAAGTCCCTTTGTACATAAGTGGACTTCAAAAAGTTCATGGAAAATGCATAGTATGAAAAAAACTAAACGTAGATTTAAACATTTTTATTTTTTATATAAGATTTTTTTTTTAATTTGAGAGGCAGAAAGGTCTTCCATCCACTGGTTCACTTCCAAAATGGCTGCAACAGCTGGAGCTGGGCCAACCTGAAACCAGGAGCCAGGAGCTACTTCTAGAACTCCCACGCTGGTGCGAGGGCTTGAGCACCTGCGCCGTCTTTGTGCAGCCAGGACATGAACTGGCACCATATGCAGTGCCAGCACTGCAGCAGGAAGCTGAGCCTACTGTGCCACAGCACCAGCCCCAAGAAACTATACACAGATCTAAAAGTTTTTCCACAATGATTTATCTTTTCCCTCCATTTTCCACAAACTTTTTGAAATACCTTCAAAAAATGGGATACCTAACACACTCTCCCATATGCTTAAAATAATATTAATACAACATTTACAGAGCTTTTATAATGTATTATGTAGGGAAAAATGAAAGGGGGACGCGTACATGTTCAGTACAGATGCAACCGCCACAGGCCTGAGTACACAGTATATGAATGAAATTTGTGTTCACAATGTTAGAGGGAAACTGAGCATCTAAGACACAGTGGAGGCCACCACAGGCTGTGCCTACTAGCACTCCACTTGCAAACTCAGTGTGGTGCTTGGCATGCAGCTAATTCAAGGGTTTTTGTTTTTTTTTTGTTTTTTTTTTTTTTTTTAAGATTTATTTATTTGAAAGGCAGAGTGACAAGAGAATGAGACAGAGATTTTCCATTCATTGGTTCACTCCCTTAACAGTCACAACAGACAGAGCTACAGCCAGAAACTCCACTCGGGTCCACCCTCTTGGGTGGCAGGGCACAAGCACTGGACCATCGTCTGCTGCCTTCCCAGGTGCATTCCCAGGGAGCTGGACTGCAAGCAGAGCAGGCAGGCCTTGAACCAGTGCTCCAACACAGGGCGCCAGCCCCGCTGCGACACAATGCCGGTTCCACAGAGGTCTGGCTTTTAGGGGCTGGTGTTGGGACACAGTGGCGAAAACCGCTGTCTGTGATGCAGGTTTCCCATAAGGGTGCCAATTCAAGTTCCAGCTGCTCCACTTTTGATCCAATGCCCTGCTGATATGCCTGGGAAGGCAGTGGAAGATGGTCTGAGTACTTGGGTCCCTGCACCCACGTGAGAGACCTAGAAGTCCCTGGCTCTGGATTTGGCCTGGCCTAGCTGTGGCTCTTTTGGCCATCTGGGGAGTGAACCAGCAGATGGATGATCTCTCTCTCTCTCTCTCTCTCTCTCTAACTCTGCCTCTCAAATAAACAAATCTTTTCTTTTTTAAGATTTTACTTATTTTGGCCGGCTCCATGGCTTACTGGGCTAATCCTCCGCCTGCGGCGCCAGCACCCCAGGTTCTAGTCCCGGTTGGGGCACCGGGTTCTGTCCCGGTTGCTCCTCTTCCAGTCCAGCTCTCTGCTGTGGCCCAGGAAGGCAGTGGAGGATGGCCCAAGTGTTTGGGCCCTGCACCCACATGGGAGACCAGGAGAAGCACCTGGCTCCTAGCTTCAGATCGGCGCAGTGCGCCAGCCGTAGTGGCCATTTGGGGGGTGAACCAACGGAAGGAAGACCTTTCTCTCTGTCTCTCTCTCTCACTGTCCACTCTGTCAAAAAATTTTTTTTAAAAATTAAAAAAAAAAGATTTTATTTATTTATTTGAAAGGTAGTTATAGACAGAGAGAAAGGTCTTCCATCCACTGGTTCACTCTCCAAATGGCTAAGGGTTGGAGCTGGGCTGATCAGAAGCCAGGAGCCAGCAGCTTCTTCTGGGTCTCCCACGTGGATGCAGGGGTTCAAAGATTTGGGCCATCTTCTACTGCTTTCCCAGGCCACAGCAGAGGGTTGGATCGGAAGAGGAGCAGTGGGACACAAATATGCCTATACGGGATACTGCTGCTACAGGTGAAGGCTTAGCCTACTATGCCACATTGCTGGCCCCAACAAATAAATCTTAGAGAAAAAGTTAAAAAAAAAAAAAAAGAAGAAGAAGAAGAAGAAGAAGAAAGTTTTTGCTTTTGAAACTTTCTGGAATGTTTCATTTTTTTAATTATCTTTGATGTATGCACTGATGCAGAACCTGCAGACATGAAGGGCCAATCCTGTATGTGCTACAGGATTCTATTTGTACAGAATTCTAGAACACGGTAGCTGATCTACAGTGACATAAAGCACGTCAGTGGTTGAGAAGAAGGGAGGAGGGGAGGTTGAGAAGACAGGATTGGAAAAGCGCACGAGGAAACTTCTGCAGGTGATGGATGTGTTCATTATCTTATCATGGAGATGGCTTCAAGGGTACACACATATATCAAACTGATCAATGTGTACAATCTAAATTTGTGTGGTGTTATGTCCATTATACCTAAAACAACTATTTCAAGTTTAGCTTTGTCAGCTCTAACAATAGCATAACTGAACCGTTTAAGTGAATTAAACTGCTTCATTCTCAGGAAGCATACTTCTCATGATGTGATTTCACTGGACATCTGGAAGACAGATGACATGAGAAGCTTCTGGGAGCTTGCCAAACTGTAGATTCCTGGGCCCAACCCAAACCTGCAGAGTCGGAACCTAAGGGTACGGCCAGGAATCTGATTTAAGGTAAGTGCTTTGGGGGCAGGCGTAAAGCCAATGCTTGGGATGCTGGCATCCCTCACTGCAGTGCTGGTCTGAGACCTGGCTGCTCCACTTCTGATCCAGATTCCTGCTAATAAGCCTGGGAAAGCAGCAGAAGATGGCCCAAGTGCTTGGGCCCCTGCCACCACGTGGGAGATCTGGATGGAATCTGAGGCTCCTGGCTTCAGTGTGGCCCAGCTCCGGCTGTGCGGCCTTTTGGAGGGTGAAACAGTAGACAGAAGAGCTCTCTCTCTCTGTAACTCTGCCTTTTAAAATAAATAAACAAATAAATAAATAAACAACTTTTTTTAAAAAGTAAAGGTGATTTAAAACTGTTAGTATCTTTTAAAAAATAACAGTCCATTTAGTTAATTATCTGGCACTTTCATGTAGAAAGGGAACTGACTCCTTGCTGAGCTCCTGGGCCAGGCCTCCTGCTAGCCACATGATAAATTACAACAACCGCCCTGGGAGGTGTGGGACCTTCCCTCCACTGAGTTCCTATCACCTGCAAGAAGTACAAGGGACGAAGAAATAAGCAATGGTTTCCCGACCTCAGGGAGTACTCCAGAAGAGAAAGCATAACTTCCAATTAAATTAAGGAAAGTAATTACTTCTGGTATCCTGGAAGTGGATAGAAAACGCATTAATTGGCTGGACCTTCTGATGCTTGTGAATATGGCCCAGTTCACTCCAACACTCAAAACCACAGGTAGGGCAGAAATGATCTGCTCTGGAGGACGGGGCATGTCTCACCTCTGCCTCTGCCAGACCTGCCTGGCGCCCAGCTCCATGGCTGCTTTCATGAAATACTCATTAATTCAATAACAGAATCTTTCAAGTGACTACTGGGTGAATAACAGCGTTATTGGTTATGATGATTCCAACAGTTTTATTCTATTTGTATTTCTGAGAAATGAGGGTGTTACGGCCGGCGCCGTGGCTCACTAGGCTAATCCTCCGCCTTGCGGCGCCGGCACACCGGGTTCTAGTCCCGGTCGGGGTGCCGGATTCTATCCCGGTTGCCCCTCTTCCACAGCTCTCTGCTGTGGCTCAGGAGTGCAGTGGAGGATGGCCCAAGTGCTTGGGCCCTGCACCCCATGGGAGACCAGGAGAAGCACCTGGCTCCTGCCATCGGATCAGCGCAGTGCGCTGGCCGCAGCGCACCGGCCGCGGCGGCCATTGGAGGATGAACCAACGGCAAAGGAAGACCTTTCTCTCTGTCTCTCTCTCACTGTCCACTCTGCCTGTCAAAAAAGAAAAGAGAAGAAAGAAAAAAGAAAAGAAAAGAGGGTGTTATCAATTTATGCCAGGTGGCTGGCGCCGCGGCTCACTAGGCTAATCCTCCGCCTTGCGGCGCCAGCACACTGGGTTCTAGTCCCGGTCAGGGCGCCGGATTCTGTCCCGGTTGCCCCTCTTCCAGGCCAGCTCTCTGCTGTGGCTCAGGAGTGCAGTGGAGGATGGCCCAAGTGCTTGGGCCCTGCACCCCATGGGAGACCAGGAGAAGCACCTGGCTCCTGCCATCGGATCAGCGCAGTGCGCTGGCCGCAGCGCACCGGCCGCGGCGGCCATTGGAGGATGAACCAACGGCAAAGGAAGACCTTTCTCTCTGTCTCTCTCTCACTGTCCACTCTGCCTGTCAAAAAAGAAAAGAGAAGAAAGAAAAAAGAAAAGAAAAGAGGGTGTTATCAATTTATGCCAGGTGGCTGGCGCCGCGGCTCACTAGGCTAATCCTCCGCCTTGCGGCGCCAGCACACTGGGTTCTAGTCCCGGTCAGGGCGCCGGATTCTGTCCCGGTTGCCCCTCTTCCAGGCCAGCTCTCTGCTGTGGCCAGGGAGTGCAGTGGAGGATGGCCCAAGTGCTTGGGCCCTGCACCCCATGGGAGACCAGGATGAGTACCTGGCTCCTGCCATCGGATCAGCGCGGTGTGCCAGCCACGGCGGCCATTGGAGGGTGAACCAACGGCAAAAGAAAGACCTTTCTCTCTGTCTCTCTCTTTCTCACTGTCCACTCTGCCTGTCAAAAAAAAAAAAAAAAAAAAAAAAAAAAAATTTATGCCAGGTACCAAGTAACAGTAATCAACTCAGTGATCTGATATTCATCAATAGTATCTTATACTTACTTTTTTGTTTGAGGGAGAAAGAATGAGTGAGTAAGCAAGCAATAGTGCACTCCCATCCACTGGTTCACTCCCCAAATGCCTGCAATGACCTTGGCTGGCCCAGGCAGAAACAAGGGGTGAACTCAATCTGGGACTCCCACAGGGGTGGCAGGGACCCAGGTACTTGGGCCATCGCCTGCTGCCTCCCAGAGTGTGCACTAGCAGGAAGCTGGAGTCGGAGGCAGAAACTGAGACTCAAACCCAGGCACTCGGACATGGGATCCAGGTGTCCCAAACAACCTCTTACCTGCTGTGCCAATGCACACTCCTTCCCAGAGTTTAAACAGACTCCCCATCATTCTGATCAACGAAGGAAGAAATGCCGAATACGCATTGGCGATACTAAGTCCAGCCCTTTAGAGCTAACAGGCTGGGTGTAAAGCTCGGGGGAACCAGCTCACTGGGGCTGAAAGCACACGTGAATAGCCATGCCTGGGTCAGGGTGAACTATGGGGATCTCTCTGAAATCTTATCTCTGCTGAAGTTCCACAATCAGTCTTTCACAGACTTTCTTCTCTGTTCTCCACGCGAGACATTCACTTACAGAGCCAAAGCAATTACAGCACCCTGGGCACATTCATCATCTTCACCTGTGTTCCTTCTGGGCCTATGATGATACTAGGGTGGCTGCTATGTTGACTGCTACCCATTTCAGAGCAGATGCTTCCAGGAGGCAGAGATCTCCCTTTGTACTTGCTTCGTTTGGCCTTAGTCTAAAACCTGAGGCCTGTGGAAACTTCATAAACACAATATGCAATATTTATTCTTCTAGAATAGTAGTTTAGCCCATATTCATGCTGTGCTTCAGGACTTCGATATAAAAATGTTAGCCTCTAGCTTAAATTTAACACCTTAAATGTACCTTGGCAGGCACAGACAACCTTTAAAGCTAAAGATATATATAATCATGTACCTTTCCTGTAAGTGTGTGTAGGGGGGGCAGTTCAAATTACACTCAATTATAAAGATTTTCTTGCCTGAATATTATAAATATCATCTCTTCTGTGCTAGAAAGTTGGAGTTTAGAGAAAAAATCCTTACAGAACTCATTTTATGTACAAGGTAGCACAGGAACACAGCCAAACAGAAAACATACTTCTTGTCCTCAACAAAGATCAGGGAAAAGGGAACATATTTTCCAAGTAAAGTGAAGCAACAAATTCATATCTTTAACTGCAAAGGAAAATGTTAACATTTGCTTTAAGGCAAAGTTCTATCAAACCAAAACTACAGGTCAACTCTCACCCTTCAGACTCCAGACTTCAGGAAAAGCAACCTCAACTACACGTAAAAACCTGCTTCTGCTCTACTAGGAACCAAAGTGGCAAATTCTATTTTAAGATCCCAACGTTAATTTGGAAGTTTGTTCTTACCTACTGCTGAAAAGATTACATAAGAAAGTGCTCTTTTTCCAATTTATCTCGATTACAGCTCACACGGTCATCAAGAAAACCAACTTTTTCAAATAAAGTCTGTCTTTAGTGGTATCACCCACCCTTTATCAACTCCCTTTCCCAAGTTTGCTTGGCTTCCTTCCAGATCTTTCTGGATACATTTGAACACTCACTCAGACTTCGGTTTTAAATAAAATGGCTCAAACCACATCATTTAACTTGGAGATATTTTTATATTATTACCTCCCTCATTCTATTTTAAATGTTTAAAGGTTTTCAAAATTTTTATTTATTTGAGGGGGGTGGGGAAGGACAGAGAGAAAAAGAGATTTTTTCTCCCACCTATTCATTTCCCAAATGCCTATGACAGCCAGGGCCAGGGATGGGCCAGGCCAAAGCCAAGAGCCAAACTCCATCCAAATCTCCCATGTGGGTGGTGGAGGTCCAACCACTTGAGCTGTCACTGCTGCCTCCCAAGGTCTACAATGGCAGGAAGCTAGCATCAGGAGCCAGAGCCAGGAACTGAATCCAGGCCCAGCCCAAAGTGGGATGCAGGTATCTTAACTGCTAGGCCAAATGCCTGCTCTTATTCCACAATATGGAAGCATGAACCTAACAGAATTAAACATTCCTGAATGCTAGACATTTGCTCTAAGAACTCTCACTATTAAACAATGGAGCAACAACTTTGTACACTGGATCAAGATGCCACATTGCTTGGCCTAAAGTTGGGCTCCATCATTAATCGGTGTTGACGTTGGGCAAATTATTTAACCATAGTTGCTTCCACAGGACTTTGAGAAATTTGCCTCGGAGGGGTGCTACAAAGATTACATGTGACAGTACATTGAGTTCTGAGTACACGGCCTGGCACAGGGCTACAGTGTTCAATGACTCCAGTTTCTCACACTTTTGTATCCAGGTATAATTGAATTTTCAGGCTACCTGAGGTGAAACTATATATTTAAAATTTGGGGGGGGGGGGTCAGCGCTGTGGCATAGCAGGTAAAGCCACCACCTACAGTGCTGGCATCCCATATGGGTACTAGTTTGAGTCCTGGCTGTTCCACTTCTGATCTAGCTCTCTGCTATGGCCAGGGAAAGCAGTGGAGGATGGCCCAAGTCCTTGGGCTTCCATACCCGTGTGGGAGACCCAGAAGCAGCTCCTGGCTCCTGGCTTTGATCAGCATGGCTCTAGCCATTGTGGCCAACTGGGGAGTGAACCAATGGATGGAAGACCTCTTTCTCTATCTCTCTCTCTCTCTCTCTGCCTCTCCTTTTCTCTGTGTGTAACTCTGAATTTCAAATAAATAAATCTTAAAAAAAAAAAAAAAAAGAAATGATAAACACATAACTTGGTGGAAAATCATCCATGTTCAACTCTGAGCTTGAAAGAGTACCATATCCGAGTATGTTTGATTACATTTTATTTTAAAAGATTTTTATTTATTTATTTGAAAGTCAGAGTTACACATAGAGAGGAGAGGCAGAAAGCGAAGTCTTCCATCCGCTGGTTCACTCCCCAATTGGCCGCAATGGCCAGAGCCGCGCCGATCCAAAGCCAGGAGCCTCTTCCAGGTCTCCCACGCGGGTGCAGGGACCCAAGGACTTGGGCCATCCTCTACTGCTTTCCCAGGTCATAACAGAGAGCTTGATTGGAAGTGGAGCAGCAGGGACTTGAACCAGCGCCCATGTGGGATGCTGGCACTTCAGGCCAGGGCATTAACCCACTGCGCCATAGCACCAGCCCCTACCATTTGCTTTTCAGAAATACTTTTTCTTATTATAAAATTAATGCATATTTATTAAATGTTTGCAAAATTTGTTTTTCAGTTACAAGGTAGAAAGACAGAACCACCCAGAGTCAACTAACCTACTATTAATTTCTCAGATTATAGTTTTTTTCTTCTAATTATTACATAATGGAATCACACTATAAATATTTAAATTGTAAACACTCAAATCTGCAATTTATTTTAAAATCCACTTAACAGAACTCTCAGAATACAAACCTCAAATCTCACTTTACATTCGTTTCTGGTTTTAAATTTGGGAGGTAAAATGAGAAATGATTTCTGAATCACAAATGGGCAACAACCAGAACATACCTTTCTCCGATCTTTAAGAATTCTGTCCAAACTCTCTTCATTAACTTTGCTTGCGTAGTCATAAAAACTGTTTTTTGGGGGAAAAGTTAAAAAAAAAAAGCTTGTTAAAACAATAGTTTTGTGACAAGGAGGTGCTTAGCTACATGTGTCTTATGGGGCTCCTAACTCTCATAAAGACATAATTGCCTGAATAGGTAAAGGGAAAGCAGTCCAAATGCCTTCCTGATACAATGTATCTTTTGCATCAAAGAATACTTAAAGCCATCGCTACATTCAGAAGATATCACTTTCCCAGGAGGGAGGTGCTGCAAACGGCTGTGACATCCTTTCCTTGTTTCTAAGTGTCAATTGCATATGAAAAAAGATACTGTAGCAATTCATTTTCTGAGAAATGAAGGGAAATAAACACTTGCTGAATGATTAATAAGACACCCAGCTGCATTTCCCATGTTGTTTCATGTCATTCTTGCTGCAAAGCTGGAAGTATTAGTTTAGCCCAACAATTCATCAAGTTTCATTCTCAGTTTTGTACATAAAGATACTGGGGTTAAGTGACTCGGCCCAAACCAAACAGCCAGTAGACAGAAGGGCTGGGATCTGAAGCCAAATCTGACTAACTTCAAACCTAATGGGCTCACCTCCAAAAAAACCAATGTGCTCAAGATCCGGGGTTGGCTCTCCAGGTCTAAGAACACGCTGGTCTTTCCACCAATCGTGCCATTCCCTTGGCCTTCTCCCACTACCATAAGCCCAGGCCTTGTAAAGCAGGAGGAGTTCAAGGTATAACAAAAATATACCAAACTGGTAATCAGAAGATTCCAGCTCCAGCCCCAGTTCCGCTTCTCACAGTATGTCCTCAGGCAAGTCACTTTACCTATCTGGTCTCCATTGCCTTCTTTAGCAGAACAAGAAGTCTGGAGCAGACAGCTCATTTCTAAGGCTTCGTTCTGTTCTAAGAACTACAAGTCTGTTACTTAAGGCCAGTTCATTCTCGTCTGGTTCTGTGCTTCTGACTGTGTCCTAAGAAATCCCTCCAAAAAGTGAGGCAGGGCGTGTCCAACAAAGCTTCAGACGATCAGGGCCCAGCTGGGCTCTTTCACAGACCAAACACAGGCAACGTGTGCAGCAGGGCCTGAATCGCTTCATGCACTCTGAGACTCTTTCCAAGTGAACTGCCAGCAGTCTGTCTGACTCCCCTGGTTCCTTTTCAGTTATATGTGAACCTACAACAGACCAGTTCTCAGCTCCTTCAGGGCTTCATTTGCAGGCAACCACCATGAAGGATGGTGAGCCTCTGAAACAACCAATAGGCAGGGGTGTATGCGTAGGGGGCGAATACCTGAGTCCCCAGGGATTCCCGGGTGCAGGGGAGGTGGATGTTCGGGCCAGGTGACAATGAGAGAGTGGTCAGAGTGAAAGTTGCAAGGAAAATACAGCAGGAAGAGCCACAGGCTTCGCAGGTGTGAGGAAGGGAAGGCAGTGATGAGCAAGAACACTGGCTTGTTCCCATGTGGCAGCACAGGCTGGAAGGCACTTCCCTTGTGACTGGGAAGGGGGAGAAGTAGGGCTTCAGGGACTCTTACCAGAGTTGAAATCAGACCAGCCAGCAGGTGGAAGGTCTGGGGCTGAGAAAGAAGGCAAAGGGCTGGGCGGTGGTTTGAGCGAAGTCCAGTGAGTAACTCTGATGCTGGACTTTGTCTCCCTCATCCTTTTGTCTTCCAGAATGTTTCTCAGTCATGTGCTTTCTCCCTTCTCAATGTTTTTCCTCCCACTTCTCTCTGTTTCTGTCCCTTGATTGGTCATAATATGGAGCTGGTATATATTAATTTAAATAAACACAAAGAGCAAGTTGAACATGGAACCCTTTTACTCTTCCTTGGAGTGTTTTATTTACAGGCAATCCTCATTTAACTTTCTTCTCTATGGTTGAGCAGCTCTTCACAGGGAGGACGGGGGACGCTTACACTCTAAGTCATCCAGGCCACAATCCACACCACCTACCACAGTGCCACACACACACTGAGAGCTCAACAAATGCATGAGTTTAGGTGCCCACCGATGGAAGAGCATTTGTGCTTTTGTAGCCATAATCAGCTACAGGCCTAAATATATTAGCCTTCAATCAATCCATCTTTTAATAAGGACTAAAAGCTACAAAGAAGGATGTGGCTTACCTAAAAAGTTTTGAACAAGGCTGATGGTTGTGGATTTCTGCAGTTAGAAAGAGGAGATGAATCTTAGTTAATCATGTTAAGAGACAGGCAACTACAAAATAGCTCATGACTTCTGTAATCTAAAATCTCAGACAACAAGACAACGGTTTTCCTTGAAGCAGGCGCTGCATGTACCCTGGTGAAGGCGGTGGCATTCCAAGGCTTACTCCCTGGGACCCCCCTCAGAACAACGCAGACCGCAGATCGAAGTTGTTTCCGGTTGTCCATGTAGGAAGCGTGCCATCCGGAAGCTTTTATTCAGCAGCATGCAACTATCGTGTGCCTTGTTCAACCCCACCTGCTTATATAAAGCATAGCGGGGGAAACCACGGACTGGAAGCACTGAATCGAGCTGGAGAGAAGCTATGGGGACAGCATGGGACAGACGGCCTGAGCCACCCTGCCCTCAGTAACCAACTAACAACTTATCCCAGTACGAGGCAGGTATGTAGAAAGGACAGGAACTCCAGAAGTCTACTAACCCTGTCAAAGGTGCTCAGCACTGAGGGAACATTGATAAGGCGAATCCTAACGGGTTCTGAAAAGTGGTGTGATTAGCACAGTGATCATTTCTTTATGCTCACCCGCAGGGCTTACAGCCTGGGTGTTTATCAGACCATGAGACGGATCATTCAATTCTTTTTTTTTTTTTTTTTTTTACAGGCAGAGTGGACAGTGCGGCTGGCGTGCTGCAGCTGGCGCATCGCGCTGATCTGAAGGCAGGAGCCAGGTGCTTCTCCTGGTCTCCCATGGGGTGCAGGGCCCAAGCACTTGGGCTATCCCCCACTGCCGTCCTGGGCCACAGCAGAAAGCTGGCCTGGAAGAGGGGCAACCGGGACAGAATCCGGCGCCCCAACTGGGACTAGAACCCGGTGTGCCGGCACTGCAAGTGGGGGATAAGCCTAGTGAGCCATGGCGCCGGCCGATCATTCAATTCTACTAATCACATTCTCCCAGAGTCACCTATCACCTGCTGTTGAAAATGTCACAGTCTGGAGTCTGGCACTGTGGTACAGTATGTTAAGCCTGAGCCTGCAGAGCCAGCATCCCATATGGGTGCCCATTCAAGTCCTGGCTGCTCCATTTATACCCCAGATCCCTGCTAATTCACCTGGGAAAGCAGTTGAAGATGGGCCCAGTGCTCGGGCCCCTGCACCCATATGGGAGACCCAGATGAAGCTCCTGGTTCCTGGCTCCATTCTGGCCCTGCACCAGATGTTGTGGCCTTTTGAGAAGTGAACCAGCTATGGAAGACCTGTCTCTCTCTTTCTCTCCCTCTCTCTGTAACTGTGCCTTTCAAATAAATAAAATTAAAATTAAAAAAGTTATAGTTTTCCATCACAGTTATTTCAGAGATACTCTTAATAATTAAGATGTGGAACATTTGTAACTAAAACAGTAGCAGGAGTTCAGGGGAGAAAAAAACTCATCTTCTGTTTTAAAGGAAAGAATTTTTTTTTTTTTCTGGCCAGGCAGAATTAGACAGTGAGAGAGACAGAGAGAGAATTATAGACAGTAAGAGAGAGACAGAGAGAGAGTTATAGACATTGAGAGAGAGAGAGACAGAGAGAAAGGTCTTCCTTCCATTGGTTCACTCCCCAAATGGCCACTATGGCTGGCGCGCTGTGCCAATCTGAAGCCAGGAGCCAGGCGCTTTCTCCCAGTGTCCCATGCGGGTGCAGGGCCCAAGCACTTGGGCCATCCTCCACTGCACTCCCGGGCCACAGCAGAGAGCTGGCCTGGAAGAGGGGCAACCGGGACAGAATCTGGCGCCCCGACCGGGACTAGAACCTGGGGTGCTGGCACTGCAGGCAGAGGATTAGCCTAGTGAGCCGCAGCGCCGGCCAGGAAAGAATTTTTTTTTTAAAGATTTATTTATTTGAGAAGCAGAGTTACAGACAAAGAGAGAGAGAGAAAAAGAGAGAGAGGTCTCCCGTCTGCTGGTTAACTCCCAAATGGCCACAAAGGCCAGAATTGGTACAATCTGAAGCCAGGAGCCAGGAGCTTCTTCTGGGTCTCCAATGCAGGTGCAAGGGCCCAGGGACTTGGGCCATCTTCCACTGCCTTCCCGGGCCACAGCAGAGAGCGGGATCGTAAGTGGAGCAGCTGGGACTCAAATCAGTGTCCATATGGGATACTGGAACTGCAGTTGCTGGCATTACCCGCTACCCCACAGTGCTGGCCCCAACATTAGTTACCTTTAAAAACACACTATTGACAATATCCAAATTTGCCTTCTTTATTTTCTGAAGGAAGTTAGAATTTTCTCAGATTTTTTGCAATACTAAGCAAAAAATCACCATGGAGAGTATAGGGTGATGGTCTGGAAACTGAGAAGCTGCAGAGGAGGACGGCGTTGGGACGCTTGTTAACTGACAGGTGGGTCTCTGCAGGCAGGCAGCCTTGCCTGGGAAGTCCAGAGATTCCATGCCCCACAGCTCATCCAGACCGACTTCCAGCACATGGCCTCTCAGAACACGTTTCTTCAAAGCTTCCCATCCTGTGGTGTGGCTGTTCCTGTTTCTCTTCCTAACAGGTGGGCTGAACACTTGCTGTCCTGCTGGGGCCCTTCCACTCTTTCCAACAACTCTTCCTGCATTTCCTCCCCAATCTGTGGCTGCCTCCTCCCTCCCACTCCAAGAAACCAAGGTGGACAGCTCTGCTTAAAATGAGTTAGTACAGGGCCAGCACCGTGGCGCAGTAGGTTAATCCTCCGCCTGCAGTGCAGCATCCCATATGGGCGCCAGTTGGAGTCCTGGCTGCTCCTCTTCCAATCCAGCTCTCTGCTGCGGCCTGGGAAAGCAGTAGAAGATGGCCCAAGTCTCTGGTCCCCTGCACCCGTGTGGGAAACCCAGAAGAAGCTCCTGGCTCCTGGCTTCAGACTGGCGTAGCTCTGGCTGTTGCAGCCATTTGGGGAGTGAACCAACGGAAGGAAGGCCTTTCTCTCTGTCTCTCCCTCTCATTGTCTGTAATTCTACCTCCCAAGTAAATAAATAAAATCTTTTTAAAAAAAAATGAGTTAGCACCTGGATTAAACATCCAAAACATTAAAAGATACTGATGATAATACTTAAATCTTAAATAGGCTGGCACCGTGGCTAATCCTCCACCTAGCGGTGCCGGCACACCAGGTTCTAGTCCTGGTCGGGGCGCCGGATTCTGTCCCGGTTGCTCCTCTTCCAGTCCAGCTCTCTACTGTGACCCTGGAAGGCAATGGAGGATGGCCCAAGTGCTTGGGCCCTGCACCCCATGGGAGACCAGGAGAAGCACCTGGCTCCTGCCATCGGATCAGTGCGGTGCGCCGGCCGCAGCGCGCCAGCCGCAGCGGCCACTGGAGGGTGAACCAACGGCAAAGGAAGACCTTTCTCTCTGTCTCTCTCTCTCTCACTGTCCACTCTGCCTGTCAAAAAAAAAACAAAAACAAAAAAAAAACAACAAAAAAAAACACAAGATGCCAACATTTTGTTTTCAAAATATATATTCTATATAAAAGTTCTTCATAGTATAAGAGTAAGATAAAGGTGCTTGTGCATGAATTCAGACATTGTCAGCAAATAATAAATTTGGCCATTTTATTAAAACATCTTATTCTGGAGGTCAAATTCCCTACCACATTCTGGCAGGGAACACTCCTCGTGGACTTGATCTAACATTTGACCTTTTGACTCAAGTTTTTCAGAGTCCCAGGTTTACATTTTTCACTATCTATTTTTTAAAAAGAAACATGTCCCAATGGTAACACATTTAAAATGACACTACCAAACACGTGGTCCATGAGACCCACAATCATTCCACCAATGAGCTGTGTAGAGCTAATATGAAACACTGTACAGCCAACAATGGCTGTCATGGCTCCGGATTAACCACACTATCAACTAGCACCTCCCCAAACCTACAAAAGCTTGGAAGCTGATCCTCACTGACAGAACCAGGTTTATGAATCAAAAGAAATGACACATATGCTATGCAGCATTTTAATTATCACCCTATTTCTTTAAAAATAAGCAGCCAGAATATTAATCAGTAATGCTGTTTTTATAATGCCAGGTAACAGAGCTCCTTCTTTCATGGTTTGCTGTTACTTAACTGTATCTGGCAACTTAACTTTTATCTGCCAGAGTAATTTTGAAAACTCAGGAGCAAATACTAAATAACGGCACAAATGTCCCATGAAACAGAATTCTGTGAGAATTTTAGAGTTCAGCAACATAAAAACAAAACTTCTCAATAAAAGATGAGCTGCACACTGTACACGTATCAGTCTTTACCTGGTCTGTCAACATTGCGGTTTGAAGGTTTTGCCCTTTTAGGAAACAGTTTAGTCTCCCCGGTCCTAGGTCTACCTGAATCTTCACTCTTGCACCCAGTCCTCGGAGTGGGAGGTAACCAGCACATGCTTGAATAATTGATGCGTTGGTCCCAACATGACGTAACAGCCAGTAGGATTTCAAATTGCAAGCAACTCACCTCCCATTCTGTATCCTGGTGGCACAGAAACACACTCCCCGCAGGGCTCGGGCACTCCGTGCCTTGTGCCTCCTGACGCACTAAGCCCCCTCCAGCCTGACATCTTCACTGATCTCCCACGAGTCATTTCTCTCCACTTGGGCACTTACAGGATTTTCTGTTCCTTTCCACAGGTGCTCATCTGGCACTGTCTGATATTTCTGTGTATCGGTTGTATCAGGTGCTCATCTGGCACTGTCTGATATTTCTGTGTATCGGTTGTATCAGGTGCTCACGGCACTGTCTGATATTTCTGTGTATCTGTTGTATCCTATCCCCTCCAGGGCTCTGGAGGACAGAAATGTATCTGGGCACACCTCCCTCAACCTAGCGCATGTGTCTCACACACGGATGTTCTTCCGTGTTCGCTGCATAATAAACGGAACACGCTTTGTACCGTCCTGAGCATCGGGATGCTCTGTTCTGTGATCTGCCAAAGTGCGCCTGGAAGGCCTGCTACCCGCACTGATCAAAGGGAGACTGATTAAACGTGGCAGCGTCTACAAGCTCCCCAGTCTTCCTCAGGAAGCTCCCCGGAAGTGACTGGATTATTCCTCAGAGGCCAGGCGGATTCAGCAAGTATCTCATGCAAACAAGCGTGAACATCTTCGCCAGAATCCTCTAGGAAGGACCAGCCCCGGCCACCCGCTCCTGTGAATTTGAGGTGACACTGGCAATGGGGAGAGCAAAATCTGCAAATCTGAGGTTCACTGTGGTTTTGAGGAGACTATCAAGTGGTGACTCAGTGACAGCGATAGCAGAGGGCAGACCAGCTGGCGGGCGAGGGGCTTCAGGAACAGCCACCCTCCCAGCTGGCGGGCGAGGGGCCTCACGGAACAGCCACCCTCCCAGCTGGGCACTGTAAGTTCACACTGACTTTAAAAACAAATCTCTTATCATTCGTTGGTGCAGATCATTCTATCTATGCACTTGTAATCCTTTAAAATCAGCTAAGAAGCATGGAACAAAACAAATAGTAAGTACATATATTAAAAGGACACCTCTAAGGTAACAACTTACCAATTATCTGCAGAAACTCTGTGTTGCTGATCTGTGAGTCACTGATGCTGAAGGTTTCTTCTTGTCTTACCTCTCCCAGCAAAAATCCTTCCTGAAAGGAAAATAGTTGCAGACTAAAAATAAAGGTAATTTTTACTGAAATTAGGAGATGTTGGGAATATTGATTATTGTTATTATTTACAATAATTTTAACAGTACTCCAAATAAGCTTATCAGTGTAAACTACTATTCTATAAACACACAAGTAGACTAAAGCAACCTGTTAACTACAGTGTTTGAATAAAGGATTCTGTAGTAAGATAAAATAATATGTTGACCCCCACAATGGCTAGAGCTGGGCCAGTCCAAAGCCAGAAAGCCAGGGGCTTCCTCTGGGTCGCCCATGTGGGTGCAGGGGTCCAAGCACTTGGGCTGTCTTCCGCTGCTTTCCCAGGCACATTAGCAGGGAGCTGGATCAGAAGTGGAGCAGCTGAGACTCCAAGAAGCACCCACATGGGATGCGGGCACTGAGGAGGCAGCTGTCCCTACTGCGCCACAGCGCTGACCCATCTTTCCTGCCTTTAGAATTCATCACCTCAGTCCTACTACGTCTCATAGGCAATGTCAAGTGCTCAGGAAGCAGAAATGTCCCAAGGTTGTTTTCTTGATATAGAATGTGCCCCACTGTTTATGAAACACTGCTGATGATGAAGGGGTAAAGGAGTTAACACAGAAGGCCAGGTTCCCTTCCTGAGGTCTCTATTCAAATAGCACCTTGCCACAGATGCCTTGCCGGACCGACATAATGCAAACAGCACCTGCTAGGCACTCTGGCCCCAGGCACTATGTCCTCTCCATCATTTTTCCTCTTAAGCCTCTCCCTAGCCACCGCATTACAGATTTATATAGAAAATAAGTGCCTACACCCTGCTAACATGTAAGCTTCGTGACGGCAGAGATTCTGTGCTTCCACACTGCTGGATGCGCTCAGCCCTCAAGCTCCGTGCCGAACACACACTGTAGCAGCAGTCAATAAATACTGGCTAAAAAAAAGAAAAAAAGAAAAAGAAAAGAAAGAAAGAAATACTAGTTGAACAATTTGTTGAAACAATGCCCTTGGACTACACACCCTTCTATCTTGGGCTGATTGGTCAAATCAGCTAAAAAGGCTTCCTAGTTTAGAAAAACTTTCCAAAGAGGCCAGCATTGTGGTGTAGCGAGTTAAGCTGTTGCCAGCAGCACCAGCATCCCATATGGGCGCCAGTTCAAGTTCTGGCTGCTCCACTTCTGATCCAGCTCCCTGCTAATGCACCTTGGAAAGCAGCACAGAATGGCCCAAGTCTTTGGGCCCCGATACCTACATGGGAGACCTGGAAGGTACTCCTGGTTCCTGATTTCAGCCTGACCCAGTGCTGGCCGTTGTGGCCATTTGGAAAGTGAACCAGCAGATGAAGGACCTCTCTCTCTCTCTAACTCTGCCTTTCAAATACATGAAATCGCTTAAAAACATAAAAACGTCTCCAGGAGTGAGCATCGGTGCATCAGCGGAATCCCTGCTTAGCACGTCTGCGTCCCCTGTCAGCGCGCCTCGTCTGCGTCCTGGCTTCTTTTGCTTCCGATCAAGCTTCCTGCTGATGCGTGCCCTGGGAGGCAGCATGTGCTTGAGCTCCTGCCACCCACGTTGGGTGGACTGAATTCTGGGCTCCTGGCTACGGCCTCCCCCTCCTGCGGCTGTTGCAGATATGTGGGGAGTGAACCAGCGGAGGGAGGCTCTCTCTGACTCCGTCTCTGCCTTTCAAATAAAATGAGAATAATTAAAACATGAAAAAAGTTTCCAAATTCTGCAAGGCTGAAGGGAGAGAGAAGGCCACTTCACAATCTAGCTCTGCATTTGATTTGGGAAGAGGACCTAAAATCCCAAATCATCAAGTGTAGGTCATTTCCCAAAGCAGCAAGATACAGATTCCCTAAACAAACAAACAAAAACTGCGTCCCAAAAGAGCGTCCAAGACTACCAGCTTGAAAAACACTGACTAAACAAGCTTGTCTTACCCTGTGAAAGCCTTTGCATGACGAGTCCTCATTAGAAAAGGTCTGTCTTGTAACAAGCAGGAAAAAAAACTTTTAAACTACACTAAGAACAAAACAATTTAGTGTTCCCACGGAGCATCAGACCTTGAGAACACAGCTAGAGATTCCCAGTATTCCACAGTCTAGGACTGTCAGATTTAGCAAAAAAGGTAACAGAACACCAGTTCAACCTGCATTTCAGATAAACAACAAAGTAATTTTTATGTAAGTTTTAGGAATATACTTAACAACTAAAAAATCATTTGCTAGCTCTCTCAAGTTCAAATTGATCTGGATGTCCTGTATCTCATCTGGCAACACCCTACAACACCACTCAGTCTGAGAGACAATGATATAAATCAACATCAACATCAAGACATTTTAAAGCCAAGTGCAAAATGACTGTTTAATCATCAGGTGGTCTGGAGGATCTGAGCCACTGCTACTTGGAACAGGAGTAGGTGGACTATGGTGTGGGGGCTAGGTGCGGTCCAGCGCCTGTCAATGTGTGGCCTGCAAACTAAGACTGGCTTTTCTACACAACATCAAGCTTCTGTATATGGTAAGGTTATCGTAAGACTAAGCAGTGGGGCCAGCACTGTGGTGCAGCAGGGTTAATGCCCTGGCCTGAAGCACCAGCATCCCACATGAGCACCGAGTTCTAGTCCCAGCTGCTCCTCTTCCGACCCAGCTCCCTGCTAATGGCCTGGGAAAGCAGTAGAAGATGACCCGAGTGCTTGGGCCCCTGCCACCCCCATGGGGGACCTGGAAGAAGATCCTGGCTCCTGGCTTCAGTTCTGCTCAGTTGTGGCTGTTGTGGCCATCTAGGGCGTGAACGAGCAAATGGAAGACCTCTCTCTCTGTCTCTACCTCTCTCTGTAACTCTGTCTTTCAAATAAAAAAAAAGAGAGAGAAAGACTAAGCAGCTACAAAAATAGTTGTCCTACTAACTACAGTGAGGTGGACCTGTTATTTATATTGTTAATATAATATTTATATTGTTAATTCTTAATTCAAATATAATATTTATATTGTTAATTCTTAATTCAAGAAATATTTAGGGCATGGATACCGCTTGAAATAATATTTATTTTTATTTTAAAAAACAGGAGTATTTCACGAAATGTGTGAATTATAGGAAACTCACATCTCAATGTCTAAACACAGCTTTATCGGAACACAGTCACCCTCAAGGATGTATTACCTGGGGCTACGTCCTCGCTGCAACAGCAGGGTTGGGTAGTTGCTCTGGAGACCCACCTGGCTCACAAAACTTAAAAACGCATGCGATCCCAGCTCTTTACAGAAAAAGTTTGTTAATCTCAGCTCTCAAGAATAATTAATGATCTAAAAATTAATTTCTTGCCTGGACATAAGAAGCTTGCACTACAAAAGTAAATTCTGGCTTCTTCAACTTTAAAACTATTTTCAAGTATTCTTTATCTGTAAATGCAGCAAGGGTAATATAAGCAGGAGCGTCCGATAAAACACAGTTGCAAAACACTGGCACTGGTAAAAATTTACATCAACTCCAGCACCATGCTGGGAACAGGGTAGATATTAAGGGGGTAGTTCTTAAAGTGATAATCCGATCTAAGTAACAATCATTCCGCTACAGTCATAGAAAAGCTATCCACTTTTCAGAGCCAGTGCTGTAGCTCAGTGGATTAAGCTGCCACCAGCATCCCACACGAGTGCCGGTTTGTATCCTGGTTGCCCCACTTCCGATCCAGCCCCCTGCTAATGCACCTGGAAAAGCAGCGGAAAACGGCCCAAGTGCTTGGGCCCCTGCACCCACGTGGGAGGCCTGGACATGGCCATTTGGGGAGTGAACCAGAGGATGGAAGATCTCAGTCTCTCCCTCTCTCTGTGAACTCTTTCAAATACATAAATAAATTTTTAAAAACAAATGAAACTATCCATTTTTCAACAGCATCACTGAACTCATGTTACAGTCCAGGGGCAGTACGAGTATCACAAACCGCCAGCACGCGGACCGCCCTGCATTGAACAGCTGGCCAAGAGCGGTAGCAAAGGCCAGTGTCCAGCGTCGCTCTGGGAAAACCCAGGCTCTGCGTACGCCCATCACCAACGTCTACTACCAACGCTGACAGATGAAAGGCACGCTAGCTTATTTCCACTCAGTTTGCAGCTGGAACCATCTCTCTGCGAGGTCAGTTTTTATTAATGGAGGCTAAGAATGCTGACAGCAAACCAAGCCCAGCTCCTCCAGCGGTGTGACCATTTTGCTTTGTAATGACAACCACGGAAAGAGCCCCACACACGTACTTCACGGATTTTAATCGTCCACTATTCGGGTCACTTCAAACAATCCCCCCAGTTTGGCGGGCGAGCTGAAGACCTCCTGATCAAGCGAAATTACCTAGTTTCTCAAAGAACTGCCAAGTGGAGGCCAGCGACACTGAAAGACAACCCATAAAATAAAGACTCGGACACGGACAGGCTCTGCTCCCCCTCGGGGCGCCAAAGCCCACGCCTCTCTGATCGCTCAGACGCGGGCCTGACTCGAACCCGGTTTCGCCGAGAACGTCCTGTAGTTGCCGAACATTCGCAACGAACTAAACGCGCAACTGGAAGGAGACGCAGACCCTGCCCCTGGCGCTCCTGTTTACGCCTCTCTGTGTGTGAAAGCGCACAACGAGCACGAGTCCGGACAGCACCCCCCGAGACCTGTGAGGCCGGCGGGCGGAGCTGGGTGTCTCCCCTCTTTCCCGACCCCCGGCGCCCCTCAAAGATGCAGAAGCCAGACTCTCGGGGAGGGGCAGGCGCCCGGAGTCCACCAAGCGACTCCTGACACAGCGGCCGGCCGGCCGGGACAGACTTGGGGGACCGGAGACGGCTGTCCCCGGGACGGCCGGGCTGAGGGTGGGCACCGAGCGAGGGGGCCCGGCCCGGGGGTGGAGGAGCCCCAGTCGGCGGCAGGAGCTGATCGGGGGGCGGCAGCCGCCCGGGTCACCAGCCCCTCCGGCCCGCCCCGGAGCCCGAGGGGCGAGCCGCGAGCGGCCCCTGGTTGGCCGCGGGCGCCGGCCCGAGGCGGAGGCTGAAGGCCCCCCAGCGGCCGCGGCAGGGGGCCCGGCACCTACGTGGTCCGCGTTGCTGTTGGCGCTGTGGAAGCACACAGCGCTGAAGGTGTAGCCCGAAATGGAAGCCGCCATGATGGAAATCTCCAGCTCCCCCATCATGCCCCGCGCAGGGCGCACAGCCTTCCGGCCGGCGCCGCCCCGCGGCATCCTGGGAAATGCAGTCCCCGGCGGGCGGCCGGCGAGGGGCTTGAGGGCCCCACGCGAGGGCTCGAGGGGTGCGGGTTTTCGTGACGGAAAGCCCCCCGCCCTGGAGGCTCCGCAGGGCCTTGTCTGTAGAGCCCGTGAGAGCTTTCCCTTGGCAGACGAAACTCTTCATGGTTAGAAGCCGAGGACGAGGGACGCTGTGTGTGGCCGTCGGCCGCTTTGGGAGTGGACATGGCGGGGACATGACGTGATTTCCATGTTGATGGGGCCGCGCTGGTTGCGAGGCGGCGGTTGCAGGGCGAGGGCGGAGGGAAGGCAGAGTGTTACAGTAACCCAGACCCAAGAAGCTGCTGGGTTCTGGGCAC
This sequence comes from Oryctolagus cuniculus, assembly GCF_051225735.1. NCBI lineage: Eukaryota > Metazoa > Chordata > Mammalia > Lagomorpha > Leporidae > Oryctolagus > Oryctolagus cuniculus. The sequence continues at coordinate 6,629,484 of NC_142881.1, forward strand.
GACGGCACACACGTGTAACAAGAAGTCGCGGGAAGAGGACAACACAAGTAATTAACGGGAAGTAAACTGTCAACAGGAGGAAGACAAACCAGAGACGGGCTAACATCGTCATTGTTTTCCAATCAGTTCAGGCTTTCCTGTTCAGAACTGGTGGCCGAGTCCGCACAGCATCCTTGCCAAGCCCAGCAAACGGAAGAGCTCTGACAGCTGAACCCGTCGACGCCTCCCCGTCTCTCACCCTACACGGGGCAGGCTCCGAGCCCTGGAGTCCAGCGCCAGCCCACCGGCCGCTCGGTCCAGGCGCCCGCATGGCCGCGCCAGCGCCTCACTCAGGAAGCCTGAGTGGGCAGGATTGTGGCCCTCAGCAAGGATTCAGCCCCACAGTCCAGAGTCACCCCGGGTTCCTACTTCTGCCTTTAACTCCTTTCTTGCCGAGCCTACTCTGAACCCAGCAGCTCAGAGTCCTTCAGCATTTAAATATAAAACTTAAGTCATGTTGCTTCTTGGCCAAAGCCCTAAGCTCACAATGATCTGGTCTGACTTCATTTCCTCCTGCTGTCCCTTGGGTTTCCTGGGCTGCAGCTACACTAGTTTTTCGGCTTCCTGCATTCCCTCAGGGCCGTTGCCCTTGCTCTTCTTCCAGATAGCCGCCTGGAGTCCTTTCTCTCTGGTCAGACCCCCTTGCAGGATTTGCTGACTTCTACCCTTGCTGCTGGGGAGGTGGTCAGCTCAGCCTAATGGAATTCTCCCCAGGGGAAGACGGTCTCCTGGCCTACAGTCACTCCTCCTTTTCTGGGCAACCAGTGTTCAGTCCCTGGTCATTGCTCCAACTTGGGATAATTCCATAGGGCCATCCCATCTTTAGAGTGCCCCGAGTGGGGCGGGGGGTGCTGGAACTCTGCTGTAGTGGTACCCAAGCCCAATACTTCCTTCACACACTCATACTTCTTCTCCTTCCCAACAAGCGTTGACCCTGGAGCCCGCCTTGTCCAGCTCAGTCTCAGAGATCCTCCCCACCCCCAGAGAATCCTCCTCGGGTGGCCTCCCCAGGATCACAATCCTACCCCACACTCTCAGTACCACTTCCCTGCTTTGCTGGTCCCTTCACTGTTTATTACCATTTAGCACCGTGTCTGTTTTATTCACTTTCCCCATCTATTGTCTTTCTCCCTCCACCAACATGTTCTGAACTTCCTGAAGACAGGGACTCCTGTTTCATTGGCTTACTTGTTGTATCTCCACTATCTGGAATAGTGGCTGCATGTAAATGTTGCCCAATACAAGACTGTTGAGTGACTGTCACATGAGAGGGTGGGAGGGGGCTGTGTTCTCCTGCAGCCATTAAACTGCCGCTTATGATGCTGGCATCCCATACCAGAGTGCTGGTTTGTGTCCTGGCTGCTCTGCTTCTGGTCCAGCTTCCTTATAATGCACCTGGAAAGCAGCGGAGGATGGCCCAAGTGCTTGGGCCCCTGCCACTGATGTGGGAGACCAGGATGGAGTTTCTGGCTCTTGGCTTCAGTCTGGCCTGGCTTTGGGTATTGCAGGCCCTTGAAGAGTGAACCAGCAGATGGAGAATATTCTCTCTCTCTCTCTTTATCTCTTCCCCACCTCCTGCCTTTCAAATAAATAAATGAATCTGAAAAGAAAATTAGAGAGGATCCCAGGGAAAATGGCTGTGTTTTATCAGCAGGGTGCAGGAGGGGGATGAAAACAGAAGTCAACAAGAAGGTATTGGTTTGCTAATAAGGACATTCCTAGAGTTACACCTAGAAGAAATTATTTAGGATGCAGGATATGAAAGAGGAAAGAGAGTCATGGACTGGCAGTGTTTGAGCAGAGAGGAGAAAGAGAAGAAGTTAGTAACTGTAATGGAATTCTGAACTTTGGGGACACAGGGCTGAGTATGAAGAATTTTTAGGGGTTGGCATTGTGGTGCAGCAGGTTAAACTGCTGTTTGGGATGCGACATGCCATATCAGAGTGCTTGGTTTGAGTCCTGGCTGCTCCGTACTTGGGATTCAGCTCCCTGCTAATGCACCTGGGAAGGCAGCAGATGATGGCCCATGTGCTTGGGCCCTGCCACCGACATGGGGACCCACATGGAGTTCCAGGCTCCTGGCTTTAGTCTGGCTTAGCCCTGGCTGTTGCAGGCACGTGGGGGAGTGAATCAGTGGATGGAAGATCTATCCCTCCCGCTGTTGCTCTGCCTTTCAAGTAGATAAATCTTTTTTTTTTTAAATAATTTTTAGTCTTTTAGTATTTTTGTGTGATGCGATACCTCTTCTCATGAAAACCGTCAGCAAAGTGTCCATTTTGTGAGAGCATGCCCATGATGTATGCAATGGTTAAGCTGTGGAATAGACTGTTTGGGTTCCAGTGTAAGCTCTAGCACTTGCTCTGCAACTTTGGGCAACTTCTACGCCCACTGGTTCGCTCACCTGTGAAATGAGAATGCCAGTGTGCACCTTGTGTGGCTATCATCAGGAGTAACTGAGATAGTATATGAGAGCGTCAGCGTGTGCCTTGTGTGGCTATCTTTAGCAGTAACTGAGGTGGTATATTGCATGTGCTTAACACAGTCCCTTGGCACTCAGTAGCAGCTGCATAATTACTAGCCATCATTTTTTAAAACAGAGTAGGTTTTTTTTTTAAGATTCACTTATTTATTTGAAAGGCAGAGTTACAGAGAGACAGAGGCAGAGAGAGAGAGAGAGAGAGAGAGAGGTCTTCTGTCTGCTGGTTCACTCCCCAGATGGCCACAACGGCCAGAATCGCACCAATCCGAAGCCAGGATTCCAGGTCTCCCATGTGGGTGCAGGGGCCCAAGGACTTGGGCCATCTTCTACTGCTTTCCCAGGCCACAGCAGAGAGCTGGAGTGGAAGTGGAGCAGCCGGGACTCAATCCTGCACCCACAGCACCGGCCCCAATGAAGTAGTTTAAAAGAAATCTATCAAGAAAAGATCTCCAAGAATGTCAATATTGTTAAATGAGGGTGTAAGTTGCGAACAATGCAGATAGCAAGACCCCAATTATGTAAGTCATAACAACACACTTCTGCATGTGTAAAAAATGCGGGTTAATGTCACACTATGATGGTTTTGAAAGCGGGAACAAGAAAATCCAGTTTCACTTGGATCCTGCCCATTTTGTAGCTGAGAAAACAGAGACAGACGTAAGAAGCTTAAGTTAACTAACTTGCCCAAGGTCATACCTGCACGGACTAAGCCGCGATTGAAGTTCGAGTCTTCTTAATTCCACAGTCCATGAGTAGACAGGAAAATACAAAGAAAAAGACTGAGTGGTGTCAGGGGCCAGGAGAAGGAGGGCCGTGCAGTCTTGAACATGTCTAGGTTAAAGTAAAAGGGACACCTGGGCAGCCACAATCAGTAGAAGCCGGGGCAAGACGTTGGAACTGGAAGTCGCTCATAGTAAGAGCGATAGCCAACCTGTTCCTAGCACTGACAACACCACGTCAGGCTCTGGTCAAAGCTCTATATATGTACAGTGTATTGACTTGTTTACTCTTCCTAACAGCTCTCTGAAGTAGACTCATTTTAGTCTCCATTTTACAGGTGAAGAAATGAACATTTACTGAGCGTTTACCATGTGCTAGGCAGACAGGATTTTACAGGGATGCCCTCTCTGCAGCTGCCCTATGTGATAAGTGCTATGTTCATCTGTGTTGTAAGGATGGGCACACTGAAGCCATGCGAAGATAAGGAACTTGCCCATGGCCACACACAGTAAGGCCAGGGTTCAAACAGCAGGGCTCGAATTCCAAAGGCAGGTGCTTAGCTCCGCTTTTCACTGTCTCGTTTACAGAGCAGCCGGTAGTGGGAGCACAAGGAGTCGCTCTCAGAGGGTGTGCTCAGCAGGGCTGCCTTCGAGGGAGCGAGTCTGGAACCTGACCCTTGGGTTTGCCAACTGGCAGGTGTTTGAGAACTCCTGGAAGCACCATTTCAGGAGTTGCAGGTGAGTGGGTGCCAGGCTGCAGTGGTCAGAAGGGAAGGAGCCGGGCAACCCACTAGAAGTCCCCTCCTGTGTCACCGTCCTGGCTCCCAGGGGGAGGGATCCTGCTCCTGGCACCTTCCTGTTTCTCCTTGGAGATGGGCAGCTCTGCTGGGACTGAGCTTCCCCTCCACCTACCGTCACCCTGGGTGATCAGAGGTGGTGCCTCACACAGCAGCCTTCAGGACTAAACAGCCAGAGTAATCCTGCCTGGGGTCAGAAAAGGAACTGAATAAACTGTGGGTTTTTCCAGGGCTCCATACCAGCAACTGTTTATAGCTTTCATCACACACAGCAAAAACATCTTTAGCACTGGCAAGGTACCAGGCTGAGATGGGCTTATCTTCCATTGGTGCTTAATTAGAACGTACAATTTTTTAAGAACCATTCAGTCACAGTCTAGTTCGCTTTCTGTGGCATCTAGAGTCTAGAAAAAATCAAAACCACGCGCCAGGACAGCTCTAATTGGCTGTGGCATCCGGCGGTTTTATTGCTCTGTAATAAGGTTACTTACGCTCTCTTTTGAGTTCTTTAATCACTGTGCACATGGATTCCCATCTGCCTTTTACTTTATTCCATCACCAGCAGTTGCTTGAAGACCTCGGAATATCACATACAAGAAGAGACGCACAATCAGCCCTCATCAGGGTTTCTGTGAGCTGGAAAGGTGCTGTTGGCGCTCTGTACCTCTGGGGATTTGTGACCGGACTGCTACCTGCCATGGCAACAGAAATGTGTCATAGGAAACATTCCGGTTGTTGGAAAGCAGCCTTGATGGGGCCTTTGAGGGCCTTGTGTAGGACACTGCACCATGAACCCAACTGCTGCTACGGAGAATACCCCAGATCCTCGCCCCATAAGATCACCTGCATTAAATCATTTATTTTGGTTTAACTTGAAAGGCAGAGAGACAGAGGTCTTCCGTCCACTGGTTCACTCCCCAACTGCCTCCAACAGCCAGGGCAGGGCCAACCGAAGCCAAGAGTCTGGGACTCCTGGATCTCCTGCGTGGGTGGTGCGGCTCCAAGCACTGTTAGGAAGAGGCTAGAACTGTGAGAGCTGGGACTGCAACCCGGGCAACTCCCATGTAGCTCGAGGGCGTCTCAAAAGGCATGGAGGCCACTGTGCCCTACCTCCGCCCCATCTCCTCCATTACACTGCACCACTGTCAGAGTCAGGCAGAATCTCAGGTTCAGGAGCCAGGAGCCATATTGTGGAACAAGCCGAGCACTGCACAGTGCAGAGAGGGAGCTGCGACACGCAGAGGCTGACTTGGACAGCGGCAGGCGTCTCACTAGCAGGGCTGAGACTTACCAAGGGTCGCTGACCCTGACTTTGCACACTGAACCCAGTGGGGGTTCTTGGGGTGGAGAAGCTGGGGACGGAGCGGGGTGAGGGGGGCAGAATCCCAGCCAGTGAAAGCAGCCTTCGGGTGGGGCAGACAGCAGGGACAGGAGCCGGTGCCCCGCACTTCTCTGGCCACACCACCACTCGCAGGGAAGAGGGTGTTTGCGCTAGGGTTTTTTTCTGTTTTAAGATTTATTTATTTGAAAGTCAGAGTTACATAGAGGGAGAGAAATCTTCCATCGCTGGTTCACTTCCCTCAAGGCCTCCCACGTGGGTGGCAGGGGCGCATTAGCAGGGAGCAGCCAGGGTCCCAACCGGGCTGCCCTCTCTGCCACAGCCCCACAACCCCGGGCCCAGTTCTAGGGACTGCGCCGCGGCTTCTCCACCATCAGCCGTTTTCCCTGAATAGTCCCTGACACACGGGCGTCCCTAAAGGATGCACACATCCGACGAGCGCCGGCAGACTCAGCTCTGCCCGAAGCCGTCAGCGCTGGGGACCCCCAAGCCGCGCAGAAGGGGCGGAGCCTCTCGCGCCCCACCCACCACCCGGGCTGGGGCTGGAGCAGTAGAGAGGGAGGCCTCCCGCAGCCTAGAGGCACCCGTCACTGGCGTCCGCTCTACCCGCGCCCCATCTCTATGGCGGGCTCAACTGCCGTCCGGAACGCCGAGCGAGATGAGTTCGGGCGCTGACGACGACGGCGGCGGCGGCGGTGTGGCCGCGGCGCCGTCCCGAGGGGGCAGTCCCGCGGAGGATGGCTTCGTCCCGTCGGCTCTGGGGACCCGAGAGCAGTGAGTGTGGCGCGGGGCAGGGCAGGGTGAGCGGCGCTGGCCGTCCCGGGCCGGGGGAGGCTGCGGCGGGGTCTGGGCGAGCCGGGGGGCGTGACGGGAGGAAGCGCGAGGTGGCCTTGCGAGAGGCCGGGGTGGGCTCTGCGGGGGCCGCCCCGGGGCGCCCAGCCGGAATTTTAGGGAGTTGGCGCGTCAGGGGCTCGCGGGGTAGGGTTAGGGACCCCTGCGGCCCTGGGGAGGCGTCCTGGGCCAGCTGGGGAGTCTCGGTGGGCGGCTTGGGGGTCGCAGGGCTGCGGGGAGGAGGCGGCGCTCGTGGGGTGGAGGCGAACGGGAGCGGAGCTGCTGACGGAGGCGCGAGCGGCTGCGGGGGCCGGTTAGGATGAGCGGGAACTTGGGGCGAGCGCGGGGAGCAGGGATTCGAGAGGGGGTGCGGGGGGAACGCGGAGGCCAGCGAAGGGCTCGGCTGCGCCCGCCCGCCCGCCGGAGCCAACGTGAGCAGAAGGCTGGGGAGCACGCGGCGGGGAGGGCAGCTTCTGCCTCGGAGAGCCCCGTGTCCCACAGGTGGTGGGCAGCCCTGCCGCCCAGGCGCACTTCTTGGGGTGAGTCTGGGGCTTGGGCACCTCTGGGTGAATGCCTCCGGGTTTCTCTCTTGGTGACTTGCAGCAGCTATTGTTCCGAGTGCTTTGCAGGTGCAAACTTGTTCTGCTTGTCCATCTTCTAACCCGAGGATGTTGAGAGACTGAGCTGTGTGCATCTTATTGATAATGCTAGTAATGGTCTAAGCCTCTGTCGTAAATAGCTGTGCAGTTTAATAGAAACGTTTAATTAACGATGTAGTTTAATTCAAGAGTCTGCTTTACGTTTCACTGTCTGTGTAGTTGGGATGCTGTCTATGAGAGAGAACTACAGACTTTCCAGGAATATGGAGACACAGGAGAAATCTGGTGAGTCGGATAAAAAACTTGTTATGGTCCAGAAGGTTGTGTATATGTTAATACACAGACAGACACAGACATCAGTTAATGTAAGGCCCGAGTCAAAGCATAAAAGTTTTGGGAGCCCTGGATTGAATCTGGCTTCAGTGGTCAGATTTAAGGTATCTCTTCCCGCTTTTAAAGATTCATTTAAATTTGATCAGAGTATTAGGACATTGCTTTCATTTTATAGTTGTCTTTTTAAAATATTCAGTGCGATTTTGAGCCACCAACGTCTACAGGTGTTACTGCTGATACCGAGAGGCATCAATACTGATCTTAACTATTTGCTATTTTTGGAGGCATTTTCTCCTCGATAACAATGGAGACAAAGATGAACTCATTGTAAATACTACCTGTTATCTTCAAAAAAACATGGAGTGAGACGTTAGCTGGCAATTACGCTGCCGCGTCCCACATGCAGGTGCCTTGGTTCTGCTCTCAGTCCCCGCTTCCTGCTGATGCTCAGCCTGGAAGGCGGCAGGGGGTGACTCAGGCAGTTGGGTCCCTTCCACCCACGTGAGAAATTTGAATTATTCCTGGCTTTACGTCAGTGATGAGCCAGTTTACTTGAGCAGGACCTGGCCTTGCTAAAGCGCTTGAGCGATCATGACTGCCTGGCCCCTGGTGATAGGCTGGGGTGTGACTGTGTCTTCGTGATTCGTGCTCGTGATCTTGGAATTCTTTTTGTTGAACATCTCCAAAAAAAAAAAAAAAAAAAAAATTTCCTGGCTTCAGCCTGTCTAGCTTGATCATTGCGGGCATTTGAGGAGTGGGCCAGTATATGGGAGATCTCTGTCTCCGCGCCTCTCAAAAAACAAATTTATGGGGCTGACATGGCATAGCAGGTTGGGCCACCTCCTGCAGTGCCAGCATCCCATGTGGGCACTGGTTCGAGCCCTGGCTTCCTCACTTTGAGTCCAGCTCCCGGCTAACGCACCTGGGAAAGCAGCTGAAGATGACCCAAATCCCTGGGCCCTGAACCCTTGTGGGAGTCCTGGATGACGCTGCCGGCTCCTGGCTTCAACCTAGGTCAGCCCCAGCCGCTCTGGTCCTTTGGGGAGTGACCCAGCAGGTGGAAGATCGATCTCCTTCCCTCCCTCTCTGTGACTCTGCCTTTCAAATAAATAAAATAAATCTTAAAATTTTTAATTGGCCATGTGGTATAAACAAATGGGATATGGTTGTAACTTTTGCTGTCGGTACTTGATTAATGATTTTTTGTTTCTGACAGGTTTGGAGAAGAGAGTATGATGCGACTAATCAGGTGGATGCAGAAACAGAAGATTCCGCTGGATGCTTCCGTGCTTGATATTGGGACTGGAAATGGTGTTTTCCTGGTTGAACTTGTTGGTACTTTTTGTATTCATGCGTTTGAGCCAAATTTTAAATTGTGACTTTAAAAGTCTCGGTAGAGGAGGAGATTAGCCATCTGAGGATGGAGTCGTGGGCAGTCAGACCTTTACTTTGGGAATCTCTGTGGTGCTAAAGGGAGGCTTCATGCCCTGAGAGGAACCACAGTGTGTGGTGGTGGTCAGGATCCTGAAAGCTGTGATTCTGAGTGTTGAAGTCCCAGGAGATCAAAACTTTTAGTCCAGATGCTTAAAGTGTAAAATGCTGAAAATCATAATCCCGAAAGGTTAAAATCCCGAATGCTGAAATTCTGAAAAATCTCAATTCCTATTGAGGGGAAAAAAACAGCAGAAAACAGCTATGTAAAATTGGTAGAAGGCTGAATTCTGGGGAAGGGATTAGTGCGTTTTCAGTTATACACAGGGTACTGGCATCATGTTAGGTGGAATGAAGGCCTGGAAACCTCATTTTGGGTGTGTGTTTGAGGGTTTGTCCAGTGACTTTATGTGTGTGTCTGAGTGAGGTGGGGGAGGGGAGTTCAGCCCTCAGTGTAGACACCCTCCTGTGGAGTGGTGGCCTGAAGAAAGCGAGTGCAGAAGGCAGGCCGGGCCGTTTCTGAGCCTGGGGCAGTTTTCTTCTGTGCCTTGGGCATCAGAACCCCAGACACACTGGTCTTTGGGCTCCCGAGTCCTCAGCATCTGAGCCTTGGGCCAAGAGCTCTGCCATTGGCTTCCCTTGTTCTGATGCCCTTGGACTTGTCCTGTGCCGTGGGACTGGCATCCTGGGTCTGCTGTTTGCAGATGACCTGTCACGGGGCTTCTCAGCCACGAGAATCGTGAGCCAATTCCTCTGATAAATCCCTTTTCTTCATATCTACTCTATATCTCTGAAGAACCCTAATTAATATAGATTTAGTCCTTTAAAAAAAAAAGACTTATTGGGGCCGGTGCTGTGGTGCAGTGGGATAACGCCCTGGCCTGAAGCACCAGCATCCCATGTGGGCGCCGGTTCGAGTTTCGGCTGCTCCACTTCCGATCCAGCTCTCTGCTATGGCCTGGGAAAGCAGTAGAAGTTGGCCCAAGTCCTGGGCCCCTGCACCTACATGGGAGACCTGCAAGAAGCCCCTGGCTCCTGGCTTCGGATTGGTGCAGCTCTGGCTGTTGCAGCCATCTGGGGGAGTGAACCAGTGGATGGAAGATCTCTCTCTACCTCTGTGGCTCTTTTTTTTTTTAAAGACTTATTTATTTGAAAGGCAGAGAGACAGAGGGAGACTGAGATCTGTTGTTTTGTTTTGTTTTGTTTTCAAGATTTATTTATTTACTTGAGAGGCAGAGATAGGCAGAGAGGGAGAGAGAGAGTGAGAGGTCTTCCATCTGCTGGAGGGCGTGATCTGAAACCAGGAGTCAGGAGCTGCTTCTGCGTCTCTTCTTCAGTCTCCCTTCACAGGCCGGGGCCCAGGCACGTCGGCCATCTTCTACTGCTCTCCAGGCCATCAGCGGGGAGCTGGATTGGAAGTGGGGCAACCGGACTTGAACCAGTACCTGTATGGTATGCTGGTGCTGCAGGCAGGTGCTTAACCTACGCTACAGTGCTGGCCCCGAGAGACAGAGGTCTTCCACCTGCTGCTTCACTCCTGAAATGGCCATAACATCTGAGGCTAGGCCGGGCTGAAGCCAGGACCTGGGAGCCCCATCTGGGTCTCTGGGTGGCTGGGCACAGGCGCTTTGTCCATCTTCCACTGTTTTCTCAGATGTATTAGCAGAGAAGTGGAGCAACTAGGAATTGAGCCAGTGCCCATATAGAACACAGGAGTTCAGGTGGCAGCTTACCCCACTACGCCATAGCGCCCATTGCTCTCCCCATGTTTTTCAAAAAAAGATTATTTGGAGGAGCATTAGAGAGAGAGAGATCGAGATCGAGATCTGTTCCATCCATTGATTCACTCCCCTAGATGGCTGCAACAGCCCAGGAACTGTATACTAGTCTCCCGCATGGATGGCAGGGACTCAGGTACTTAGGCCACCTAATGGTGCCTTCATTAGCAGGAAGCTGGACCAGAGGCAGAGTAGCTGGGACTCTTAACCAGCACCCTGATGTGGGATGGCTTACCACATGTGGCAACCTAACCTGCTGTGGTTAAGCCACATCACTGCCCCTCACCCAGATTTGGTACTGGGGAAACGAGGTGCCCTTCTTTCTTCTGTAATTTTTACAACACAATGGAAGGGATTTATGAAATTTTTTCATCACAGAAAGGTTGTGACAAGTGGATGAGACTGCTTAATGGTGAAAAATGGTGAAAGATAAAAGCTTAAAAGCTAATTATTGGTGCTGCATAAACAGGCTTGCTTAATTGCAATGGCTAAGCTATAATCAGATTTTCAAGTGGACAGCAGATACTTAGGAAATATGTAGACTATAGCCATTCTCTCTTTTTTTTTTTTTTTTTTTTTTTTTTTTTTTTTTTGACAGGCAGAGTGGACAGTGAGAGAGAGAGACAGAGAGAAAGGTCTTCCTTTGCCGTTGGTTCACCCTCCAATGGCTGCCGCGGCCGGCGCGCTGCGACCGGCGCACCGCGCTGATCCGATGGCAGGAGCCAGGAGCCAGGTGCTTTTCCTGGTCTCCCATGGGGTGACTATAGCCATTCTCTAAATACACGAGCAGTAAATGTTTTGAAGAACTTAGGCATGAAAGTGCAGACAAAAACAACAAGAAATCTCCCCTGCCAAATTATTCAGTGTGGACTGCCTTTGCGTCTTCATACAGTGTGCCATGTTTGCTTTCAAAAATACTGTTCATCAGAGAATGAAAGGGACTTCACAAGCTTCGTGACATTTTTTTTTTGACAGGCAGAGTGGACAGTGAGAGAGATAGAGAGAAAGGTCTTCCTTTGCTGTTGGTTCACCCTCCAATGGCTGCCGCGGCTGGCGCGCTGCGACTGGCACACCGCGCTGATCCAAAGCCAGGAGCCAGGTGCTTCTCCTGGTCTCCCATTGGGTGCAGGGCCCAAGCACTTGGGCCATCCTCCACTGCACTCCCGGGCCACAGCAGAGAGCTGGCCTGGAAGAGGGGCAACCGGGACAGAATCTGGCGCCCCGACCAGGACTAGAACCCGGTGTGCCTGCGCTGCAGGCTGAGGATTAGCCTAGTGAGCTGTGGCACTGGCCATGCTTCGTGACTTTCTGAACCAAACACACCTTTTGCTCAACTATTTTTTCTGATGTTACAACATGCATTATAGGAGGACTGTTCTTGGTTAGGGACTTGAGTGTGGAAGATGAGCTCCTTGTATTTTCTTCTAAATCCAGCAGAAAAACTAACTCATGCTTAGGCTAATGGATGGCACGTTGAAAACTGCCCATAGAGTTTCTATCAAATATGTATGATTCCTGTTCCTTTTAGATAAAAGAATTCTAGAACTTGTTTACTTATTTATGTATTAATGACTGGGAAAAGTGAAGCAGTTTATAAATGCTTATTTGGAGATTTGTTGAACATTGTAGAGAAAATAGATTTCAAATTAATTCCTAAATTGTAATGATAGATTTGGATTTGGAATTAGGGGACATCAAGATTACTCTTTTTTTGTTTTTTGTTTTTTGTTTTTTTTTGGAAGGCAGAGTCAGGGAGAGACAGAACTTGCATCCACTGGTTCATTCCCCGAGTGGCCAGGGCGGGGCTTGACTGGTCAGGTGTGTGAATGCTGTCTGGGTCTACTGTATGAATGGTCAGGGGCCCAAGCACTTGGGCTGTCTCCTGCTGCTTTCCCAAGAGCATTAGCAGGAACTGATCAGAAGTGGAACAGCCGGCCAGCGCCGCGGCTCACTAGGCTAATCCTCCGCCTTGCGGCGCCGGCACACCAGGTTCTAGTCCCGGTCGGGGCGCCGGATTCTGTCCTGGTTGCCCCTCTTCCAGGCCAGCTCTCTGCTGTGGCCCGGGAGTGCAGTGGAGGATGGCCCAGGTGCTTGGGCCCTGCACCCAATGGGAGACCAGGAGAAGCACCTGGCTCCTGCCATCGGATCAGCGCGGTGCGCCGGCCGCAGCACACCGGCCGTGGCAGCCATTGGAAGCTGAACCAACAGCAAAGGAAGTCCTTTCTCTCTGTCTCTCTCTCTCTCACTGTCCACTCTGCCTGTCAAAAAAAGAAAAAAAAAAGAAATGGAACAGCCAAGATTTGAACCAGTACTGTATGGGATGCTGGCATTGCACTTGACAGTTTAACCTGCTGTGCTACGTTTCTGTCCTCATCAAGGCTTCCAAGAGTGAATTGCAGGCTGTTACCAGTAAAGTTCTTTCTATCAAACTTCTTGCGTCTGACAGAAAATGCAGAAGCCTGGATTAGCAGAGGATGAAACATTAGTCTAAAAATGTGGCATTTGTCTGCATTGGCCTTCCTTTCAGTTGATGAAATTCTGCGAGTTGTTTTTTTTGACAGGCAGAGTGGACAGTGAGAGAGAGAGACAGAGAGAAAGGTCTTCCTTTTGCCGTTGGTTCACCCCCCCAATGGCCACCGTGGCCGGCGTGCTGCGGCCGGCGCACCGCGCTGATCCAATGGCAGGAGCCAGGTGCTTCTCCTGGTCTCCCATGGGGTGCAGGGTCCAAGCACTTGGACCATCCTCCACTGCACTCTTGGGCCACAGCAGAGAGCTAGACTGGAAGAGGAGCATCCGGGACAGAATCCAGCGCCCCGACTGCGACTAGAACCCGGTGTGCTGGTGCCACAGGTGGAGGATTAGCCTAGTGAGCTACGGTGCCAGCCTCTGGGAGCTTGTAATGAGTTAAAAACCTCATTTGCCCAAGAAGCCAGTGAAATTACCAATTGATTGGATATGATAGGATAAGAAGACATGCAATGGTGTTATTGTTTGATCTCTAGCATTATTTCTTTTTTTTTTTTTTATTTATTTTTTTATTTTTATTTATTTTTTTTTTGACAGGCAGAGTGGACAGTGAGAGAGACAGAGAGAGAAAGGTCTTCCTTTGCCGTTGGTTCACCCTCCAATGGCCGCCGCTGCAGCCGGCGCACCGCGCTGATCCTATGGCAGGAGCCAGGAGCCAGGTGCTTTTCCTGGTCTCCCATGGGGTGCAGGGCCCAAGCACCTGGGCCATCCTCCACTGCACTCCCTGGCCATAGCAGAGAGCTGGCCTGGAAGAGGGGCAACCGGGATAGAATCCGGCGCCCCGACCGGGACTAGAACCCGGTGTGCCGGCGCCGCAAGGTGGAGGATTAGCCTATTGAGCCACGGCGCCGGCCTCTAGCATTATTTCTTTCAAGTTTGTGGTCTATATAGGAAGTGTGGCATGGATTTCTGCATACTGGAGGCATTGTTGCAGAGGTGGGGAATCTGAAGTGCTTATATTGGTGTGTACAGAATACTTTTTTTTTTTTTTTTTTTTGACAGGCAGAGTGGACAGTGAGAGAGAGAGACAGAGAGAAAGGTCTTCCTTTGCCGTTGGTTCACCCTCCAATGGCCGCCGCGGCTGGCGCGCTGCGGCTGGTGCACCGCGCTGATCCGATGGCAGGAGCCAGGAGCCAGGTGCTTTTCCTGGTCTCCCATGGGGTGCAGGGCCCAAGCACCTGGGCCATCCTCCACTGCACTCCCTGGCCACAGCAGAGGGCTGGCCTGGAAGAGGGGCAACCGGGACAGAATCCGGCGCCCCGACCGGGACTAGAACCCGGTGTGCCGGTGCCGCAAGGCGGAGGATTAGCCTAGTGAGCCGCGGCGCCGGCCACAGAATACTTTCAAAGAGCAGCATCACATAGAAAATGAGTGTGAAATATTCTCTGAGGAGAGCCATGTCCTAAAAGGAAAAAAAAAAGCTATTCATCTTGATGCAAGACTTCAAAATAGAGTTAATGATTGTGAATGCCAGCCAGCTGTTGAGGACTACCTCTGTGCAATTGCCCATAATTTATCCATATGATACTTTTTTCATTTGTAAAATGTTTGCTTATTTGGGTGGTGCTGCGGCTCACTAGGCTAATCCTTTGCCTGCGGTCTGGAACCCTGGGTTCTAGTCCTGGTTGGGGCGCCAGATTCTGTCCTGGTTGCTCCTCTTCCAGTCCAGCTCTCTGCTGTGGTCTGGGAGTGCAGTGGAGGATGGCCCAGGTGCTTGGGCCCTGCACCCGCATGGGAGACCAGGAGGAAGCACCTGGCTCCTGCCATCGGATCAGCACAGCTTGCCGACTGTAGTGGCCTTTGGGGGTGAACCAATGGAAAAAGGAAGACCTTTCTCTCTCTCTCTCTCTCTCTGTCTCTCTGTCTCTCTGTCTCTCTGTCTCTCTAACTCTGCCTGTCCAGAAAAAAAAAAAAAAAGCTTGCTTATTTGTTTTTCTCTTGTTGTCAGCATAGTTTTGCATAATTTACTATGGTACATATTTCATCTTTGCATAATTTCCAATATTAGAGGTATATGTTGTGTAAAGACTTACAGTTCTCATTCATTTCATGCCTTTTTTTTGCAAGTTTGACTCGGTGAAAGTACAGTGTAAGCAACGTGTGATATGTGAAAATGTTGGAGCTTCTTAGGAGGTGCTGAGGTGTCCTTTTGTCCATCTGTTTTTGTGAAGGATGTCATTTCTCCAGGTCTTGGGTCTTTAGCTGAGTGCAGTGGTGACCTGTGACAGGCTGTGATTGCTCTTGTCAAGACAGTATTTCAGGGCCTGCACCTGGTTACCATCTGTAGCAACGAGCATTTGTACATTGTGCTTTGTGACCTATTTATGAATACAGTTTGTCTCATAATTTATACATGTGTGACTGATCACAGTATAACTTGAATATTAATGCTTACAAAAATAAGTATGCTGGGGCCCATGTTGTGGTGTAGCAGGTTATACTGCCACCTGCAACACTGGCATCCCATTTTGGAGGGCCAGTTTGAGACTTGGCTGCTCCGGTGTGGCTCCTTGCTCATCTGCCTGGAAAGGCAGCAAATAATGGCTTAAATGTTTGGGCCCCTGTCACCCTGGAGGGAGACCAGATGGCTTCTTGGCTTCTAGTTTCTGCCAGGGTTGCTGTTGTGGCCTTTAGGGGAAGTGAACCAGTGGACGGAGGGTAATTCCCTCTTTCTCTGTCATTCTGCCTTTCAAATAAATAAATAGTTTCAAAAATGTATGTTGTTGCCTATTTTATTTTGTAAAGTAGCCTAAGGCATGTTCTGTCATGTTTATGTTTCTCAGATAAATCCACTTTTAAAAATGTAATAGTTTTAATATTTTTAAAATATTATTTCTTTCAGAGCCATAGTTTTTGGATTTTTGCATCTTTGGAGTTTTTTTTTTTTTTTTTTTTTTTTAAGATTTATTTATTTATTTGAAAGAGTTACACACACAGAGTGAGGTGGGTGTGGGGGATGGGGAGATGTCTTCCATCCGTGGTTCTCTCCCCAGTTGGCTGCAATGGCCGGAGCTGCACCGATCCAAAGCCAGGAGCCAGGAGCTTCTTCTGGGCCTCCCATGCGGGTATTTTGTTCCACTGCCCTCCCGGGCCATAGCAGAGAGCTGGATCAGAAGTGGAGCAGCCGGGTCTCAAACCAGCGCCCATATGGATGCTGACACTTCAGGCCAGGGTGTTAACCTGCTGTGCCACAGCGCAGGCCCCATCTTTGGAGGTTTTAGCCTTTAGAGATTTTGATATTTCAGGATTCCACATTTGGTATTGTGATGTTTAAGATCGTGTCTTTTGGGATTATGGCCCAAATCCCTAAATGAGAAGTTGGAGAATCTGAGACGTGGTTCTGGTGTTTCTGACTGTGGCATTGAAGCAAGCCCTTTGATTTTTCTGAGCTTCGGTTTTTTTCCTAAGAGTTTTGACTAGGTGATCTATAATATTTTTTTTCTAGTTTGAAACTCTGAAGATGTGTGTGTATATGGAAGATGACCTTTTGTGCTTCAGTAGGGCATGTATACCTTATTTTAGAAGAACATATGTTTGAAATGAGCATTTGATTCCTGGAAATGAGATTTGGCCCAGGTCTGTAGTAGCTAAGTCATCACTGTTATGTGCCTCTGGTACTCCTTGCTGTGTTACATGCTTTGGAGGAATTGTAAGATGTAGGCTTCATACCAGATGGTTTTGTAGTCTGATTTGTAATATAGATGTGAATGAAATTTATTGAATACTTCTTGGCAAGCCTTGTGCCAGGCACTGGCAACAGAAAAATCTAGATGTTAGACTTGAATTGTTCATAGCATAATAGATGATAGATGGACATAAGAGATTTATTCTATAGCTTGATGTGTTGGATAATAGATACACACTGAACATGGAAAAGGGAGTGAATGACTTTGGAAAAGGGGAATAGGGAGGGTTTTGCAGTTAATATCCAAGTTGGGTAGAAATTGTAGGAGTGTGAGTGGCTCCTGCTCTTGGCTGCCTGGAGGTTAGGCACCACAACATCCTGGCCCTTATTGGCAGGCAGAGTGGGGACGTGGAAGCTGACCTGTTCCAACACAGTTCTAGTCAGGCACTATAGCATTTGGCTTGGGTTGCCTCAGGACGCACAGGCATGTGACTCTAGAACTCTGGAGTGACTTCTAGGCTCGGCTGGTTCTGCCCTGTACCAGTTTGCTGAGTTAGTGTCTGCCAGGCTCCCAGGTGTGAGGAGGGAACCTTTTGCCTACAAGGGGTCTTTTAAAACTTCATGGTAAATGTGTATTATGGGAAAAAGTATGAATGGATTTAAATTTTTTTTGTTGCATCAAAAAAAAAAAAAAGTGGATGGAGTATAAGAAGGGAGAGAATTTCAAGTCATATCTAAAGGCAGAAAGTTTGAGGCAGCTTGTTAAATTGCCTGCAAATAATTTGGCAAATTGGAATATAAAGTATATGTAGGGGGTGGACAGAAATGAGAATTAGTTAAAGGTAGGAACCATAGCTTATTTTGCCAGGTTTAGAGCTTAGAGTTGCTTTTAGTTTTGGGGGATCCATTAACATTTTTTTTAAAGATTTATTTATTTACTTGAAAGAGTCACACAGAGAGAAGGAGAGGCAGAGAGAGGTCTTCATCCACTGGTTCACTCCCTAGTTGGCCATGTCGGCCGGAGCTGCACCAATCCAAAGCCAGGAACCAGGAGCTTCTTCCAGGTCTCCCATGTGGGTGCAGGGGCCCAAGCACTTGGGCCATCTTCTGTGGCTTTCCTGGGCCATAGCAGAGAGCTGGATCGAAGTGGAGCAGCTGGAACTTGAACCGGTGCCCCTATGGGATGCTGACACTGCAGGTGGCGGCTTTACCTGGTATGCCACAGCGCTGGCCCCTAAATTATTACTTTTTGAATGCTTTTATCTACTTGAAAGGCAGAACAAAAGAGAGGTAATGAGATCTTCTTACCTGCTGATTCACTACCAAAATGCCTGCAACAACCAGGGCTAGGCTTGGCTGAGGCCAAGAGTTGGGAACTCCACCAGGTCTTCCACAGGCGTGGAAGGGGCCAGAGTTCTTGAGTTATCCTCTGCTTTCTCAGGATGCATTAGTAAGAAGCTGGATAGCTGGGACTTCAACCAGCACTGCAATATGGGATGTGGGTATCCCAAGTGGTGCCTTAACCCACTGTTCCATGAAACCCACCTCAAATTTTTTTTTTTTTTATTTGAAAGATAGAGTTACAGAGAGAGGGAGGGAGAGACACAGAGAGAGGTGTTCCATTTGCGGGTTTACTCCCCAAATGACCACTATGGCTAGAGCTGGGCTAGTCCAGAACCAGGAACCAGGAGCTTCTTCCATGTCTCCCAGGTGGATGCAGGGGCTCAAGTACTTGGGCCATCCTCCCTCATTACTTTTGTCTGTGACTTCCCATAGAATGTTGAAAGAGAGCATCAGGGGCCGGCGCTGTGGCGCAGCCGGTTAATGCCCTGGCCTGAAGCTCCAGCATCCCATATGGGTGCTGGTTCGAATCCCGGCTGCTCCACTTCTGATCCAGCTCTCTGCTGTGGCCTGGGAAAGCAGTAGAAGATGATGCCCAAGTCCTTGGGCCCCCGTACCCACATGGGAGACCTGGAAGAAGCTCCTGGCTCCTGGCTTCGGATTGGCGCTGCTCTGGCCATTGTGGCCAATTGGGGAGTAAACCAGCGGATGGAAGACCTCTCTTCTCTCTTTCCCTCTCTTCTCTCTGTGTAGCTCTGACCTTCAAATAAATAAATAAATCTTAAAAAAAAAAAAAAAAAAGAGCATCAGTGTGTGTGATTCTGCTTTTCAAAGAGTGCTTTTAGTATTTCACTATTAGGTGTGATGTTACTCTTTGTTTTATAGATAATCCCATATCAGATTGAAGACGTTTTTTCTATTCCTGCTTTACCAACAGGGTATGTTTCTGTGTGTTTGGTAAGAATCTTGTGTACTAGATGTTTTTCCTACATTGAAATATTGAGATAATTTTTCTCTTTTAGTCTGGTAATATCAGTGAATTACAGTGAAACTAACTTTATATATAATTGGATTCGGTTTAGTATTCTGTTTAGGATTTTTGCAGCTTTGTCCCTGATAAAGATTGTCTAGTAATTTTCTTTTCTATGTCCTTGACGAACTTTGGTTATACTGGTATCATTGAGTTCTGTTTTCTGATAGTGTTGTTTTTTTTTGTTGTTGTTGTTTAAAATGGAAAGTTTATTTGCTCAGTACACCAAATAGGATGCAAGCATTGTTGTGACAAATATACAGAAATATGCAGATCAACATAAAACAGTAATTTAGCTTAAATGAAAGGAAAATTTCTTTAAATGTTATGACAACATACTCCCAAGAAGATGACTTTCATCAGTTAATTACACATTTCAAGAAAATAAAGGGTAATGGGTTAATTGGATGTTAGCTTGTGAATATGTTAAAAAATAAAACTCCAACTCTATTAATCCATGCCAGTTAAACACTATAACTAAATTTCCAAATAAGCGCAAAAGGAGATGGAACAAGTTAGTTACCTTTTTTTTGCTTGAACAGTCCAGAGGAAAATGGTTACTACAAATACAGCAGCAAACTGTTAGACTGACCAATCTAGAACATAGTGTACTAAATTTCAGTCTCAGATTGTGCTACATGCTCATCATTAGTATGGCACATTTTGGTCCATGATGTGGTTTAATGCCAAGACAGATCCCAATTTGTTACAGAAACACATAGATTACTGTTGCTTTGTTTGCTTTTAAATATATATATATATATTTTTTAAAAAGCCAGGTATACTTCCACAAAGAAAGGCAGGTTTCCCAGGAGGAATTCACAGGAAGTAGTCTGGGGTGCGCGGGTTACGTGAGGCTCTCCACGACGAGGTGCTGGATCGAACTGAACAAGGAATATTTTAAAGTGTCATCTAATTCCATGATAGCAGCCTGGTTCCCACAACGGTAACAGTAATTAGGTGTACTGAAAATGGTAACCACATTCCGGTCATGACACCAGTTGTATCCCTCCAGCACAAGCTGGTGGTCACGGGAGACCAGTGTGAGACCATTGGCGTGGTTAAATGTTTCAGAAATGTCTTGTCCAAAAGTGTAGCCGGCACCACGTGGTGCAATACCCCACCCACCACGATCATCTGAATCAGACCACAACAGATCACACGTTGGGCCCTCGTGTGGAACTTCTTGTAAACCATCCAGGGCTCTTATATGATCCAGTGTATCTATGGATGGAGACAGGCCACCATGGAGGCAGAATATCTGTCCATCTACCAAAGCTGTAAGTGGAAGATAATCAAATAGGTCTGTAAAATATTTCCACACATTGGCATTTCCATGCTTCCGTAGACATTCATCATAAAAGCCATATACTTGGGTAATTTGTCGGCTTTCATGATTTCCTCTCAATACTGTAATGTGTTCTGGATAACGCACCTTTAATGCTACAAGAAGAGTCACAGTCTCCACTGAGTAATAACCTCTGTCCACCTAGTCTCCCATGAATAGATAGTTTATATCCGGTGGTTTCCCACCAATTCTAAAGAGTTCCATAAGGTCATGGAATTGACCATGCACATCTCCACAGACGGTAACAGGACAACGAACCTCTTGCACATTGGATTCTTTTGTTAAAATTTCCTTAGCCTTCTCGCACAGCGTCCGCACTTGGTTCTCGTTGAGCTGTTTACACTCGTTCAGCTGCTCGACCCACTGGTCCAGCTCCTTGGTGAACGTCTTGTCGTCCATGGCGGCCCGCTCCCCTCCCCCACCCGCCCCCCCGATAGTGTTTATTTTATTTTTTTAAGATTTATTAATTTGAAAAGTAGAGTTACAGAAAGGCATCTGCTGTTCACTTCCCAAATGGCCAGAACAGCTGGAGCTGGGCTGATGAAAAGCCAGGAGTCAGGAGCTTCTTCCTGGTCCCCATGTGGGTGCAGGGGCCCAAGGACTTGGACCGTCCTTCCCTGCTTCCTAGGGCCATTAGCAGGGAGCTGGATTGGAAAGTGGAGCAGCCGGGACTAACTGGCACCCATAAGGGGTGCTGGTGCTGCATTTGGTAGCTTCACCCACAATGCCATGGCGCTGGCCCCTGATAGGGTGTATTTAAGGTTGGTGTTATTTCTTCCTTAAATATGGGGTGCTGCCACTGTAGGCGGCAGCTTTACCCACTATGCCACAGCGCCAGCTCCTGCACACACCTACTGCCACCTGTATGTCTTCTCGGGTGGAATGGCTGTTCACATATGATGTTCTTTTTTTTTTTTTTTTTTAAGATTTATTTATTCATTTGAAAGAGTTGCAGAGAGAGAGAGAGAAAGAACTTCCATCCATTTGTTCATTCTCTAAATGCCTGTAACAGCCAGGTTTGGGCCAGGCTGAAACCAGGAGTCAGGAACTCCGTCCTGGTTTTCCACATTGGTGGCAGGAGTCTAAGTACTTGAGGTTGGTTGCCTTTCTTGGTGCATTAGCAGAAAACTGGATTGGAAACACAGGTAGTAGGACTCAATCTGGTACTCCCATATAGGATGGTAGCATCAGAAGCAGTGGTGTAATGTCCTGTGCCACAATACTGGCCCCTGGAATTCTTAATATTGATGAAGTCCAGTTTATTAATTCTTTTTATCTTATGGATTGTGCTTTTGTTGTCATATTGAACAACTATTAGTCCAACCCAGGATCAGGATCAGGTAGAATCTTCGTTTTGTCTTTTACATTTATTTTATTTTTATTCTGCCTTTTTTTTTTTAAGATTTATTTTTATTTATTTGAAAGACAGAGGTAGAGGTAGAGACAGAGAGGTCTTCCATCCACTGGTTCACTCCCCAGATGGCCACAATAGTCGGAGCTTCTTCCAGGTCTCCCATGTGGGTGCAGGGGCCCAAGGACTTGGGCCATCTTCTGCTTTCCCAGGCCATAGCAGAGATCTGGATTGGAAGAGGAGCAGTTGGGACTAGAACCGGCACCATATGGGAATCCGGCGCTTCAGGCCAAGGCGTTAACCTACTGCACCACAGAGCCAGCTATTTTATTTTTAAAAAATGTTTGTTTATTATTTGAAAGGCAGAGTGACATGGCTGCATCAGCTGAGGCTTGATCAGAGGAAGCTAGGAGACAAGAGCTTCAATCTGGGTCTTCACATGGGTGGCAGGGACTCAAGTGTTTGGGCTATTATCTGCTCCCTCTCAGGATGCATTAGCAGACAGCTGGATGGGAAATGGAGTGGCTGGGACTGGAACTGATACTCTGAAGGGAGATTTGGGTGTTGTAAGTGGCAGTTTAACCTGCTGTGCCACAATGCTGGCCCGATTTTGCTTATTTCATTGTGGGATAGTATTCTGTTATATACTACAGCACAATCTGTTACTTACTCATTCTGCTGCTGTTGGACATTGGGCTGGATTACTGTGAATACTGCGAAACGGTTTTCCAGAATGGTTGAAATAATTTACATTTTGGCTGGCAGTGTGTGAGAATTTCAGTTGCTCCACACCCTTGCAGTTCCTGGTCTTTTCAGTTTATACAGTTTCAGCAATTCTGATAAGTATGTAGTAGTATCTCATGGTTTTATTCTCATTTTTCTTATTAATAATGTTAAGCATATTTTCTTACGCATTTTGAGTATTTAGCTATTCTTTTTTTTGAAATGCTCGTTCAGTTTTTTTGACACTTGAAGATTGGATTGCCTTTCTTTCTTCCTGGTTGTAGAATTATCAGTAGATTTGGAGTACATAACATTTATACTGCACCTTGCCTCTTCACTTTTGTAATAGAATCATTTATGAGTAAAAATTTTCTAATTTGGGGGCTGGTGCTATGGCGCAGCATTTTTTTTTCTTTTTTTTTTTTTTTTTAAAGATTTATTTATTTACTTGAAAGAGTTACACAGAGTAGGAGAGGCAGAGAGAGAGGTCTTTCATCCACTGGTTCACCAGTTAGCCACAACAGCCGGAGCTGTGCAAATCTGAAGGTAGGAGCCAGGAGCAGCATTTTAAGCCATGGTCTGCAGTGCTGACATCCCATATGGATGCTGGTTCGAGTCCTAGCTGCTCCACTTCCAGTCTAGCTCCCTGCTAATGAGGCTGGGAAAGCAGTGGAAGATGGCCCAATCCCTGAACCCCTGCATTCACGTGGGAGATCTGGAAGAAGCTCTTGGCTTTGGCCTGGCACTCCCATAGCTGTTGTGGACATGTAGGGGATGGAAGATCTCTGTCTGTCCCTGTCTCTACTTCTCTCTCTCTCTAATATACCTTTCAAGTAAATAAATAAATCTTTAGGAGCCGGCACTGTGGCTTAGTGGGTAAAGCTGCTGCTTGCAGTGCCATCATCCCATATGGGCGCTGGTTCAAGTCCTGGCTGTATGCTTCCAATCCAGCTCTCTGCTGTGGCCTGGGAAAGCAGTAGAAGATGGCCTTAAGTCATTGGGCCCCTGCACCCACGTGGGAGACCTGGAGGAAGCTCCTGGCTCCTGGCTTTGGATGGGCGCAGCTCTGGCCATTGTGGCCAATTGGGGAGTAAACCAGTGGATGGAAGACCTCTCTCTCTAGTCTCTCCTTCTTTCTCTGTGTAATTCTGACTTTCAAATAAATAAATAAATCTTAAAATCTTGAGGGGCCGGCGCCGTGGCTCACTTGGTTAATCCTCTGCCTGCGGCACTGGCATCAGTGTGGGTGCCTGGTTCTAGTCCCGGTTGCTCCTCTTCCAGTCCAGCTCCCTGCTGTGGCCCGGGAGGGTAGTGGAGGATGGCCCCTGCACCCGCATAGGAGACCAGGAGAAGCACCTGGCTCCTGGCTTTGGATCGGCGCAGCGCTGACTGTAGCAGCCATACCTGTCAAATAAATAAAATAAATAAATAAATAAACTGTAAGAAGAAAATCTTGAAAATTCTCTACTGATGTTCAGAATGCATTTTTCTGTAATTAGTGCCTTTGAATATAACTTAGGAAATCTTTGCCTATTGAGTTATGAAGTTATTTTCCTATTCTTCCTTCTAGAAGCTTTATTTTCCTTTTTACATTTAGGTGCCTATATATTTTTATATATGGTATGAGGTTTCTTTTTCCTGATGAATATCCAAATAACTCAGCGTACTTAGGGAGGCATCCTCCCCTTCTGCCACTGCCGTGTAGCACCTGTGTATAGGTCAGGTAGTGTAAAGCTTGATTCTCTAATCTGTTCCTTTGGGGGTCTGTTTATACTTCTGTCAGTACTATGTTTTCCTAAATGCTTCATAAGTGTTCATACTTGGTTAGGGTTACATTCTCTAGTATTGATCTCTTTTTTATTGTTGTCTTGGCTATTAGCTTGGTAATTAATTCTTTCAGTGTTTATTTAAACTTTAGAATAGCTTACCAGTCTCCAGAAAAAAACATCTTGGACTTGATAGGGATTATATTGAATCTATAGATCAATTTGTGGGGGATTTCTATGTTTTTGGTATTAAGTCTCTGAATCCAGGAACTTGATATATTTCTCTATTTAAGTCTCATTTTCTGTTAGTACTATTTTGTAGTTTTCTCTGTAGAGATCTTACATATCTTTTATTAGATTTGACAGGTGTTTGCTTTATTTTATTGCAATTATTATGCTTTCAAAAAATTTGTATTTTAATGATAGAGAGAGTTCTGCAAGACCTGCAGTAACGAGGGCTGGGCCAGGCCAAAGGCAGGAGCCCGGAACTCTATCTGGGTTTCTGTCATGATGCGTGGCGGGGACCCAGGCACTTGAGCCATCACCTGCTGTCTCCAGGGTGAGCGTTAGGGACTGAAGCAGAGTGAAGTAGCCAGTACTTGAATCGGGCACTGACCTGGGATGTCTCCAGTGGTGACTTAACGCCAGCGCGTCAGATGCCTGCCCCGTTAGTGCTTTTCACATTTTTATGTTCTTTGTTTTTGTTTTTAAATACTTTTATTACTAGTATGTAGAAATATAATAGTTGCATATTGATCTTGTATCTAGTAAGTTATACATTTGTTGTAATAGTTTACTTACAGATTCTTTTGGGTTTTATATGTATACATACCGGTGTCATTTACAAGTAATAGTTTTATTTCTCCTTGTTTTAATCAGTGTTTGATATATTAAACTACTGTGACCGGGTAGGCCGAATCCATGTTGAGAATTTGATTGGGATTGAGCTAAATCTATAACTTGAGAATTGACATTTTTAAAAAAGATTATTTGAAAAACTGAGGTATAGATTGAGAGAGAGAGAAATCCTCTATTGGCTGGTTCACTTTCCTCATGGCCCAGGCTGAAACCAGGAGCTTCCTCTGGTTTCTACCACATGGTTGGCAGAGGCCCCAGTAGTTGGGCCATCTTCCACTGCTTTTCCTAGGCCATCATCAGGGAGCTGAATCCAAAATGGGCCTTGAGCGGCTTTACCCTCTGTGGCACAATGCCACCCTCAGTTTCCCATTTTTGTAGTTTTTAGCATACAGATCCTATACTTTTTTTTTTTTTTTACTTATACCTGTGCATTTCATTCTGGAAAGGTTATTTTAAGTAGTATTTTTTTTTTTAAATTCACTTTTCAGTTGTTTATTGCCAGAAATATGGCGAATTTTCACGTTAGCCGTTTTTGTCTGATTGATACTTATGTGTTGATCTTGTATCCTGCTACCTTGCATTTATTAGTTCTAGAAGTTTTTGGGATCGTTTCTTGGGGTTTTCTATGTAGACAATCATGTTGTTTGTGAAATAGGGGTGGTTTTATTTCTTCCATTCCAGTTTTAGGGAATTCTAATTACTCCAGAAGGCTTCTAATATATTGTCAGTGAGGGGACATTCTTGCTTTGTTCCAGTCTTACTGGAAAAGTCTTCAGTTTTTCACAATTAACTGTGATATTACCTGTGAGATTGTTTTTAGATGTCCTTTTCAAGTTGGAGAAGTTTCCTTTTGTTTTCAGAGTAGATGTTGAATTTTGTGTATGTGCTGCTGAAGTGAGCACGGATGTTGACTTTTGTAAAAAAAATTTTTTTTTCTTTAGCCTCAATATAATTATGAGATTTTTTTCCTTAGGGTTTAATATGGTAGATAATATTGATTAATTTTCAAATGCTGAAGCAACACTGCATTCCTAGGATATACCCCCTTTGGATATAGTGTATTGCTGGATCTAGTTTATTTCTATTTTGTTGAGAATTTTTCATCTGTGCGCATCAAAGATAGTTGATCTATGATTTTCCTTCCTTGTACTCTTTATTTGACTTTGCTGTTAGGGCAATACTGACCTCGTGAAATGATTTGGGGAATATTCCTCCCTTTTATCTTACTTTTTAACATTTTTATTTTTATTTGCATTGAGAGGCAGAGAGAGAAACACAGAGTCGGGGGCTGGGGCTGGTAGGGAGCACAACCACCAACCAAGACCAAATGACGGAGACAGAGAGCTCCACCTGCTAGTCACTCTCCAGGGCCCTGCAGTGGCATTTGTTTCTACTTTTCGGCCATGATGACAGTGGTGCTACGACAGTTGTGTGTAAGTTATGGAGTGGACATGTTTTCACTTCTCTTGGGTGTTTGGGGAACTTTTACAAGTTTGTGGAGAAACAGATGAAAGTGTAAGTTTGGGGCTGGTATTGTGGCACAGTGGGTTAAGCTGATGCTTGTGATGCCAGCGTCCCATATGGAGTGCTGGTTTGAGCTCTAGCTATTATGCTTTTAATCCAGCTTCCTCCTTATGCATCTGGGAAACAGTGGAAGGTGGCCCAAATGCTTGGGCCCAGCCACCCATGTGGGAGACCTGGGTAGCGGACTGCTGCCTGGCCCAGTCCCAGTGCTTGCAGCTATTTGGGGAGTGAACCAGCAGAGGAAAAATTTTTGTGTGTGTCTCTCACTCACTCTCTTTTTTTTTTTTTTTTTTTTAAGATTTTTAGTTTATTTGAAAGAGAGGTAGAGACAGAGAGAGAGGTCTTCCATCCACTGGTTTACTCCCCAAATGGCTGCAACAGCCAGAGATGAGCTGATCTGAAGCCAGGAGCCAGGAGCCTCTTCAGGGTTTCCCACGCGGGTGCAAGGGTCCAAGCACTCAGGCCACCCTCCACTACTTCCTCAGGCACATTAACAGGGAGCTGGACTGGTAGTGGAGCAATGAGGACTGGAACCAGCGCCCACATGGGAGGCCGCCGCTGCGCCACA
The DNA here is from genome assembly GCF_051225735.1 of Oryctolagus cuniculus. Taxonomy (NCBI): domain Eukaryota; kingdom Metazoa; phylum Chordata; class Mammalia; order Lagomorpha; family Leporidae; genus Oryctolagus; species Oryctolagus cuniculus. Next base: position 6,656,489 of record NC_142881.1, read on the forward strand.
GTGCCAGCTCCTCTTCCCTCTGTCTGCCTTTCAAATAAATAAGAATAAATGTTTAAATCAAATAACTCTTTAAGCAGATGAGTTTGTTTCTGGGGCAAAAATTGATATCCAAGGGACTGCTCTGTGGCACAACAGGTTAAGCTGCCTCCTGTGATGCCAGCATCCTGTATCGATGCCTCGAGTCCCGGCTGCTCCACTTCTGATCCAGCTCTCTGCTGTGGCCTGGGAAAGCAGTGGAGGATGGCCCAAGTCCTTGGGCCCCTGCACCCATATGGGAGACCCAGAAGAGGCTTCTGGCTCCTGGTTTGGCCTGGCCCAGCCCCAGCTGTTGCCACCCTCTGGGAGTCAACCAGCAGATGGAAAACTTCTCTGTGTGTCTCCCTCAGCAACTCTGCCTTTCAAGTAAACAAATATTAAAAAAAATTGATATCCATGTATAGTTTTTTTTTAAAGATTTATTTATTTCTTTGAAAGTCAGAGTTACACAGCAAGGAGAGGCGGTGGGGGGGGTAGGTTTTTTGTCCGTTGGTTCACTCCCCAAATGGCCGCAATGGCTAGAGCTGCACTGATCTGAAACTAGGAGCCAGGAGCTTCCTCTAGGTCTCCCATGCGGGTACATGGGCCCAAGAACTTGGGCCATCTTCTACTGCTTTCCTAGGCCTTAGCAGAGAACTGGATCAGAAGTGGAGCAGCCGGGGCTTGAACCGGTACCCATATAGGATGCTGGCACTGCAGGCAGCAGCTTTACCCACTCCACCACAGCCCCGGCCCCTGTATGCTGATTTTGAGGAACTGCTACACCGTTTTTCACAGTGACTTTACCACTTCACTTTTCTACATGCAGTTTAGAAACTTTTATTTCTGTTTTATATGTACTTAAAAAAAAAAAAAAGTGGGGCTGACATTGTAGTGTAGTGGGTAAAGCTGTTGCCTGAGGTGCCGGCATCCCATATCGAGGCCTGGCTGCTCCACTTACGATCCAGCTCCCTGCTAATGTGCCTGGGAAGGCAGCAGAAGATGGCTCAAGTTCCTGGGCCCCTGCAGCCTATACAGGAGACTCAGAAGAAGATCCTGCTCCTGGCTTTAGCCTGGCACAGCTCCAGCCATTCTGGCCATCTGGAGTGACCCAGTGGGTGGAAGATCTATCTTAAACAATTTTTTTTTGAAAGGTAGCGTGAACAGGGAGAGAAAGGGTGACACCCACTCACACACATGGAACAAACTGATGTCTTTCATCTGCTGCACGTAGCTTTTACTGTTCAGGTCCTGGGTTCACCTATCACTCACTCACCTCCAGCACAGGCAAGCCTGGGAGGACACTTAGCTCTCTCCCACCCCTAACTCCTTGTGCACGTTGCCATTTCTTCCCTTTGTTGAGCCACATCCTGTGGCTCTTCAAGAGTAGCCCAGAGCATCTTTGCAAGGGGAAACTGTCTCCCTATTTAGCCTAATTCTCACGGACTCCTAGGGCTTTGACCACCACTAGCATACAAGCCGTCATTCCCCACTGGCCTTATGCACAGCAGTGTTTTCCATTAGAGGCAGATCTTCCATCCGCTGGTTGAATCCCCAAGCGCCTGCAACAGCTGGGGCTAGACCAAGGAGAAACTAGAAAACCAGACTTCATCCAGGGCTCATGTGGGTGGCAGGGACTCAGGTGTTTCAGCCATCAGCTGTTTCCTGTAGTAGCAGGAAGTTGGAGGGGAAGTGGAGTAGCCCAGACTCAAAGCAGGGACAACAGGGGATGTGGGCCCCAAGGTGACTGCTCAGTCTGCTGCGCAGTGATGTTCACCCCACCTTACTATACTTGAAGTGAACACTCGCAGCTAATGTTTGGGTTATGCTTTTTATCCATTCTCATAATCTCTGTCCTTTAGTGGTGTATTTAGATGTTATTGCCTAATGTAATTATATGGGTGTTTTCATTTAGGGTTACCTTTTACTTCTCATTATTATGTCGTTTTTTTCATTCTTTTGTTCCTGCTTTATGTGCATCTCCTTGTTTGTAAGTGCACTTCAGAAAGCTTTTGGGTAGATGGAATTAAAATACAAATTTATTTTGGTGCAACATATTTTGCAATTCACATTTACGGGCTGATGTAATGTGTACAGCCAGGTAAGCCACTGGAGCCTGTGATGCTGCCATCCCATAATGAAGCAGTCTTTTGAGTCCCAGCTGTTCCGCTTTCTGTCCAGTATCCTGCTAATGCCTCTGGGAAAGCAATGTACTTGGGAGACTTGGATGGAGTCCATGCTCCTGGCTTTGGCCTTCCCAGCCCTGGCCATTGCGTCCATTTGGGGAGTTAACCAGCAAATGAAGATCTCATTCTCCCTCTGTCTTTCCCTCTTTCTCTGCCTTATAAATAAATAAAATAAATCTTAAAAAAAAAATCACACACAGTCTTTCATAATACATGTTATCCATAAATTTTTTTAAGTACTGTTTCATCTCTCTGTCTTTAAAGGTTTGCTTGTTTATTTGAAAGTTAGTTACATAGAGAGAGGTAGAGAATCAATCTTGTATCTGCTGGTTCACTCCCCCGATGTCTGCAATGGCCAGCACTGGTCCAGGCAGAAGCCAGGAGCTTCATTGGGTCTCCCAGGCGGGTGGCAATGCCCAAATACTTGGGCCATCCTCCACTACATTTCTCAGGCCGTAAGTAGGGAGCTGGATTGCAAGTGGAGCAGCCAAGGCACCAATCGGCACTCACATGGGCTGACAGCATCGCAGGTGACATGGCTTTACCTGCTTTGCCATAACACTGGCCCATGTTTCATCTCTGTATAGCTTTCTTTAGTGATTGCTGAACAGATTACAATACGTATACTTCATACAACCTACTTAGAATTAATATTTTACCACTTTACGTGGAATGTCAAAACCTTGCAATATATTGGTTCATCTTCCCCCTTTATGTTGTGGTTGTCTTAAAGATTACCTTTATGTTCATTAAAATCTAATCAGATAATATTATAGTTTTTCCTTTCAAAATTAAACATATATTAAAGAGCTAAGTAGGCAAATAGTTCATTATGTTCATCCAGATACTTATTTCTATTGGTCTTCCTTTATTTTGAACTTTCCAAGTTTATTTTTATTTCTTTCTTTCTTGTAGTTTTATTTCTGTCTAAAGAACTTCCTTGAGAAATTATTTGGAGAGGATTTTCTGCCAACAAATATTCTTAGTTTAACCTAATCTGAGAATGTCTTTATTTCATCTTCATTCCTGTGGGATGTTTTTGCTGAAAATAGAATTATGAGCTAATTGTTCATTTATTTCAGTAATATTTGAATGTTATGTAATTTCTTTCTTTCTTTCTTTCTTTTTTTATTTTTGACAGACAGAGTGGATAGTGAGAGAGAGAGACAGAGAGAAAGGTCTTCCTTTTGCCGTTGGTTCACCCTCCAATGGCCGCCGCGGTCGGCCCTGATCTGAAGGCAGGAGCCAGGTGCTTCTCCTGGTCTTCCATGGGGTGCAGGGCCCAAGCACTTGGGCCATCCTCCACTGCACTCCCGGGCCACAGCAGAGAGCTGGCCTGGAAGTGGGGCAACCAGGAAAGAATCCGGCGTCCCGACCGGCACTAGAACCTGGTGTGCCGGCGCCGCTAGGTAGAGGATTAGCCTATTGAGCCACGGCGCCGACCCCCTCATGGTTTCTGATGAGACATCTGCAGTCTTTATTTTAAAACAATTTTATTAAGTGGGGGCAGGCTCTGGTGCAGTGAGTTAAAGCCCCGGCTCGCAGCATTGGCTTTCCATGTGGGCTCTGGTTTGAGTTCCAGCTGTTCCACTTCTGATGGAGCTCCCTGCTAATGGCCTAGAAGAGCAGCAGAGGATGGCCTGGGTGCTTGGGCCCTTGCACCCACGTGTGAGACCCAGAGGAAACTCCTGGCTCCTGGCTTTGTCCTGGCCCAGCCCCGGTCGTTGTGGCCATTGGAGGAGTGAACCAACAGAAGGAAGAACTCCCTCTCTCACTCTCTCTCTCTCTTAACTCTTTACATTCTTTTTTATTAAGATTTATTTATCTGAAAGGGAGAGTTACACACACACACAGAGAAAGAGAGAGAGAAAAGAGAAGAGACAGATCTTCCCTCTGCTGGTTCACTCCCCAAATGGCCACAATAGCATAGCTGGGTCAAGCTGAAGCCAGGAGCCAGGAGCTTTTTCAGGTCTTGCATGTGAGTGCAGAGGCCCAACCACTTGGGCCATTCTCTGCTGCTTTCCCAAGCACATTAGCAGGGAGCTGGATTGGAAGTGGAGCAAGTGGGACTTGAACCAGTAATCATATGGGAGACTAGAGCTGCAGACTGTGGCTTAAGCCACTGAACCACAGCCTTGGCCTTGCAGTTTTTCTTAATTGTTGGGTTCTAAAAGTAATGCATCATTTTTCTGGACACCTTAAGGTCCTTGTAAGTATTTTATTTTCAGCAGTTTGCTTATGATGTGCCATGGCTTGGATTTCTTTGTATTTATCCTACTTGGTGTTACTGAACTTTCTGAATCTGTAAGTTTAAGTCTTTTGCCAAGTTTGGGATGTTTCCAGTCTATTTGTTCATTTTTTTCACAGTCTTTTTTTCCTTTTGGGAGTCAGTAAATACGAATATCACTATTTTCTCACTGTTGGTCAGATTTCATAATTTGTTGATCTGTTTTCAAGCTATCTTTTTCATCTCCATTTTTTAAAAAGATTTATTTATGTATATGAAAGAGAGAGGAGGCCGGCGCCGTGGCTCACTAGGCTAATCCTCCGCCTTGTGGTGCCGGCACACTGGGTTCTAGTCCTGGTCGGGGTGCCGGATTCTGTCCCGGTTGCCCCTCTTCCAGGCCAGCTCTCTGCTGTGGCCAGGGAGTGCAGTGGAGGATGGCCTAAGTGCTTGGGCCCTGTACCCCATGGGAGACCAGGATAAGTACCTGGCTCCTGCCATCGGATCAGCACGGTGAGCTGGTCACACCGTGCCAGCCTCGGCGGCCATTGGAGGGTGAACCAATGGCAAGGAAGACCTTTCTCTCTGTCTCTCTCACTATCCACTCTGCCTGTCAAAAAAAAAAAAAAAAGAAAGAAAGAAAGAAAAAGAAAATAAAGAGAGAGGAAGAGACACACAGAGAGAGAAATCTTCCATCTGCTGGTTCACTCCCCAGATGGCCTTACTGGCCAAGGCAGGGCCAGGCCAGGCTGAAGCCAGGAACCTCTTCTGGTTCTCTTCTGGGGCCCAAGCACTTGAGGTGTCCTTTGCTGCTTTTCCCAGGCCATTATTAGGGAGCTGGATCTGAAGTAGAGCAGCTGAGACTTGAACCTGTGCCCATGTGGGATGTGGTGACGGCTATACCTGCAACGTTGGCCTCATCTTCTTGTTATTTTATTGAGACGTTTGCAACTGGTTGATGATTCTTAAGGCTCTTTTAAGTTCCCCCTTCGTCTTTCCTTTGTGTAACTTTGCAGTCTGTTGTAGAAGCTAGCTTGTGCATTTTTTCCAAGTATGAGTTTTCTAATTGCATATTAATAGTAACATTTAATCTTTTTTTCTGTTGCCTGTATTGCCTGATATTAGAACTTAAATCCAAAATGGCGCTGTGGTGTAGCGAGTAAAGCCGCCACCTTCAGTGCCAGCATCCCATATAGGCGCTAGTTCAGGTCCTGGCAGCTCCATTTCCGATCCAGCCCTCTACTGTGGCCTGGGAGAAAAGTAGATGATGGTCAAGTTCTTGGGCCCTGCACCCGTGTGGGAAGACCTGGAGGAAGCTCCTGGTCCTGGCTTCAGATTAGCACAGCTCCTGCCGTTGCAGCCATTTGGGGAGTGAACCAGCAGGTGGAAGACCTCTCTCTGTCTCTCCCTCTCCTCTCTCTGTGTAGCTCTTTCAAATAAATAAAATAGATCTTAAAAAAAAATACAATAGGAGTTAAACTACAGTCTGTAGGTCAAATCTGGGTTTCCCTTGTGTTATAAATATTTATTGGAATACAGCCACATCCAATCTCTTATTGTCTCTGGCTGTTTAGGTGCTGTGTTGGGATAGTTGGGTAGTTGTGATAGAGAATAGAAGGCTGACAAGGCCTGAAATATTTACCCTGTTCTTTTATGGAAAGTTTTCTGACCACTGATCCAGGGATTTTTATTAAAATCGTGTTTTTAGCAGGTAAGCTTAATGGTTGTGCATATTTGCATATGTGGCATGTGATGTTTGATTGTCTTTCTGTTCAGTTTACAGCCATTGATGATCATTGCTTATATTTAGTACTTTTTCATCAATCACCTATATATTTTTTTAAAGATTCATTTTTTTGAAAGTCAAAGTTTTATTGAGAGAGAGAGAATCTTCCATCTGCTGATTCACTCCCCAGATGAACATAATGGCCAAGGCTGGACCAGGCCAAAGCCAGGAGCCAGAAACTTCTTCTAGGTCTCCCACATGGGTGGCAGGAGTCTAAACCCTTGAGCCATCTTCTGTTGCCTTTCCCAAGCTGTTAGCAGAAAGCTGAATCAGAAGTGGAGCAGCAGGGACTTGAACCGGCACCCATATGGGATCCAGTGTTGAAGGCAGCAACTTTACCTGCTATGCCACAATGCCAGCCCAAATTGTCTATATTTTTGATTGCTGTTTTTACTACATTTTTTGATAGATGTTTTTGCTGTTTAATTTATTCTTTCATTATTTTCTGACTTCAGTTTTTTTTTTTTTTTTTTTTTTTTTTAAATTTTTGACAGCCAGAGTGGACAGTGAGAGAGAGAGACAGAGAGAGAAAGGTCTTCCTTTGCCGTTGGTTCACCCTCCAATGGCCGCCGCTGCAGCCGGCGCACTGCGCTGATCCGATGGCAGGAGCCAGGATCCAGGTGCTTTTCCTGGTCTCCCATGGGGTGCAGGGCCCAAGCACTTGGGCCATCCTCCACTGCACTCCCTGGCCATAGCAGAGAGCTGGCCTGGAAGAGGGGCAACCGGGACAGAATCCGGCGCCCCAACCGGGACTAGAACCCGGTGTGCCGGCGCCGCAAGGTGGAGGATTAGCCTATTGAGCCACGGCGCCGGCTCACTTCAGTTATTTTTATTGTAAGCTGTAAACCCTATTGTTGACCTTTTGAAGATAATCTGTCCTTTGTGCCCCTCCCCCCATACTCCATGGATTCTTTTGAGAAGTTTCCTTTTTTTTTTTTTTTTTTTTTTAGATTTATATCTTTCTTTGAGAGGCAGAGTTACAGACAGTCAGTGAGAGGTATTTGAGAGGTCTTCCATCTGCTGGTTCACTCCCCAAAGGGCCAAAGTAGCCATTGCTGAGCTGAATCAAAGCCAGGAGCCAGGAGCTTTTTCAGGGCCTCCCACGTGGGTGCAGTGACCAAAGCACTTGGGCCATCTTCTACTGCTTTCCCAGGCCACAGCAGAGAGCTGGATTGGAAGTGGAGCAGCTGGGACACAATTGGTGTCCATAGGGGATGCTGGTGCAGCAGGTGGAGTCTTAACCTACCACAGTGCTGGCCCTGAGAGTTTCTTGGTCTTTTAATCAAATAAACTGTAATGTGCCTAGGTGTGGGTATTTGTTTTATCTTGCTTTGGGTTTATATAGTGCTTTTTGAATTTGTGGCTTGTTAGTATTGGAAAACTCATAAATCATTTTCTCTTTTCGCTGTAGTCTCATTTCTTCTTAGATTCTGTACATAGAAAAGGTTCAAAAAGTTCATAGAAGATGCATATCATGAAAACCTATACATGCAGCCAGTGCTGCGGCTCAATAGGCTAATCCTCCGCCAGCGGCGCCGGCACACCGGGTTCTAGTTCTGGTCGGGGCGCTGGATTCTGTCCCGGTTGCTCCTCTTCCAAGCCAGCTCTCTGCTGTGGCCCGGGAGTGCAGTGGAGGATGGCCCAAGTGCTTGGGCCCTGCACCCCATGGGAGACCAGGAGAAGCACCTGGCTCCTGCTATCGGATCAGTGCGGTGCGCTGGCCGCAGCGCTCTAGCCACAGTGGCCATTGGAGGGTGAACCAACGGCAAAGGAAGACCTTTCTCTCTGTCTCTCTCTCTCACTGTCCACTCTGCCTGTCAAAAACAAAAAACAAAAAATAAACCAAAAAAAAAAACCAAACCTATACTTGTATTCCTTTCCACGAAAATAATTTTAATGCCGTTTTCCACAAATTTTTTGAAGTATGTCCCTGTATCTATTTCTGTGATAGATCTGTGCCATGTCTTTTATGTTTTTTGTTATTTAATCTTTTTTTCTTTCTATGTTTAACAGAAATAGTTTCTTCTGACTTCAATTCCCTAATTCTTTTTCCCCGTGTGTCTAATGTGTTGTGAAGTCTATCTTTCAATTTCTTAGTTTAGTTACTGTATTTTTCAGTTGTTTAGTTTTTCTCATTGTCAAAGTTTTCAGGACTCTGCCAGAATTCTCCAGCTCTTCGTTGTCATTTACTTTGATTGTTTGAAAATCTGTTTCTGGTGATTTTTTTTTTTTTTTTTTTTTGGTTTTCTTATAGGGTCTATTTCTTTTCCTTTTCTTTTCTTTTCTTTTCTTTTTTTTTTTTTTTTTTTTTTTTGACAGGCAGAGTGGACAGTGAGAGAGAGAAACAGAGAGAAAGGTCTTCCTTTTCCATTGGTTCACCCCCCCAATTGCCACTGCGGCCAGCGCACTGCACTGATCTGAAGCCAGGAGCCAGGTGCTTCTCCTGTCTCCCATGTGGGTGCAGGGCCAAAGCACCTGGGCCATCTTCCACTGCCTTCCTGGGCCACAGCAGAGAGCTGGCCTGGAAGAGGAGCAACCAGGACAGAATCCGGCACCTCGACCGGGACTAGAACCCAGGGTGCCAGTGCCACAGGCAGAGGATTAGCCTATTGAGCCGTGGTGCCGGCCTTTATAGGGTCTATTTCTAATGTCAGTTTTCCCCTTGGGTTTTGATTATTTATTGTTTCTTTGATGTGTGCTTATTTTTTACTGCGTGCCAGAAATTGAATGTGAAAAATAGAACTCACACATGAGTGGCAGGGACCCGACTACTTCAGCCTTCGCTGCTGCCTTCCACAGTGCATATTGGTAGGAAATCGGAATTAAGGAGTAGAACCAGGACTCCAGCCAGGCACTCTAGTATGGGATGTGGATGTGCCCAACATTTTATTTTTTAAAGATTTATTTATTTCATTTGAAAGGCAGAGTTACAGAGAGGAAGGGAGGGAGAGACAGACAAAAGAGAGAGATCTTCATCCACTTGTTCACTCCCCAAATGGCCTCAGTGGTCATCAGGGCCAGGCTGAAGGCAGGAGCTTCTTTCGGGTTTCCATGTGAGTGGAGAGGCCCAAGCACTTGGGCTATTTTCCTCTGCCCTCCCAGGTGCATTAACAGGGTGCTGGATTGGAAGTGGAGCTGCTGGCACACTAACTGGTACCCATATGGGATGCTGGTGCTGCAGGTGGCAGCTTGACTGCTATGCCACAGCACTGGCCCCCAACAGTGTTTTTTTTTTTTTTTTTTTATTTCCCTCACCAGCAGTATCTTTACAGCTGTGTCAAATACCTACCCCATATGTGATTTTTTTTAATATAGATTGCACGAAGAATAAACAGGCATGGGAAGGAACTGAAAATTACCAGTTAATAGCATCATCCTGGGTTCTAGGTTTCATATAACAGAAACTGAGGCAAATAAGGAAATGAAGGCCTTAAAGGGTGTGGAGGGAGATGACTGAAAGGCTGGGAGGTAGAAGTCAAATCAGAGGTTGTTAGACCTAAGGTTAGAATAAAAACACAGGAAGCAGATGCTTTGTTGGAAAATAACTGGGGTATGTATGACTTGAGTATTGAATAGGAATTAGGATTGAAAAGTCTATGTAAGGAGAGGGCCTTGTGCTTAAGCTGGCCTTGAGATGCTCACATCCCAAATCAGAGTGGCGGTTTGAGTCCAGGCTCCTCTGTTCTGGAGCCAGCTTCCTGCTAGCGTGCCTGGGGGGCAGCAGATGATGGCTCAAGCACTTGAGTGCCTGCCACCCATTTGAGAGACCCAAATAGAATTCTGGCTCTTGGCTTTGGTCCTGCCCAGCCCCAGATGTTTGGCTATTTGGGAAGTGTTTGGAAGCTGTTTCTGCATCTCCCACTCTCTGTCACCCTGCCTTTCAAATAAATCATTTATTTTTATTTTTTAAAAAAGTTTCATAAAGTTACATAATGTTTCAATATGTGTGTGGAAGTTGGTTAAGTTATTTTTAATTTTTTAAAATGTGTTTCTTTTATGAATTTGAGTAATAGAAAGAAAGAGAGAGACCTTCCATCCTCTTGTTTACTTCCTGGGAAACTGGGAGCTGGGAACTACAGCTCCTGTGTGGGTGCAGGGACCTGCCTACTTCAGCTATCCCCCGTGCCCCTGTCCCTCAGTGTGTGGGTGCAGGGACCTGCCTACTTCAGCTGTCCCCCGTGCCCCCATCCCTAGTGTGTGGGTGCAGGAAGCTGGAATCAGGAGCACAGCTGGGGCTCCAGCCCAGGCACTCTCTCCGTATGGAGTGGAGTGTCCTGACCGCTAGGCCTATGGCTGCCTCGATGTGTGAAGGAGGTGACCATTTAGTAAATGGTGAAGAGCACCAAAGGAATTTTAGGCCACACTGTACTTTCTCTCTTCTTTTGTCTTTTGTATTTCCCTTGAAGTTATTTTTAGTCTTAACGGTCCAGAAATGTTAAGCAAGGTCAAGGGTGAGGTGGAGAGCAGAAGCCACCACCCAGCTTTGCTGCAAGCTCCACAGACCCTGGATGGATCCGTGAGTAGCGCAGGCAGCATTCTTGAGTCCAACAGCCTGGATGGATCCGTGACTAGCGCAGGCAGCATTCTTGAGTCCAACAGCGTTCTCAGAGCCTTGGAGATAAAGATCTAATGGAATGTATGGAATATTTCAAAATGAAAAGGTACTATACATACGCAGAGTCGTCAGTAATCATGTGGCTGGTAGAGAATTAAAAAATTCACAGTTCCACTGCAGGAAGATTTTTACAATCAACATGTTATTATATTTGCATTTAATTTATTAATGTACTTTATTGGATAGAGTAAAATCTGTGACAAATTTATGTGTCAGTTGGAGCATATTTCATTAGAAGTTAATACTACATGTTCCTGAGTGCTTATGCATATATTTCATTGACTTTGAGAAAAATAAGTGAAATGCTATAAAAGCAAATTAATTGTCACATTTTATAAATTTAAAATTTTGGCTTCTGTTTGGATTCTATAATAAAATTTAAACATTATTGCTTATTGAATATTATATGTTATTTGAACAATAACAAAAATAAAACAACCCCAGTTCTTAAGGGATATTATAACTCACAGTCAAAACGTAATATTAAAAACTTTTTATAATTAAAGTATAAAATTATTTCTTTGTCTCTAGGCAAAATTTGGTTTCAGTAACATTACCGGAATTGATTACTCTCCTTCAGCAATTCAGCTTTCTGAAAGGATCCTAGAGAAAGAAGGGTTATCTAACATTAAATTGAAGGTAAATATTTATATTACTATAATTTCATTTATAATAGAAGTTATGAAGTTTAAGTGTTTCTAAGGTATATTAATTTGCTGACATCTTTTGAATTCATAAACTAAGGGTTAACCATAAATAATCCAAACTGAGCCGGCGCCGCGACTCACTAGGCTAATCCTCCACCTAGCGGCGCCGGCACCCTGGTTTCTAGTCCCGGTCGGGGCACCGGGTTCTGTCCCGGTTGCTCCTCTTCCAGTCCCGCTCTCTGCTGTGGCCCAGGAGTGCAGTGGAGGATGGCTCAGGTGCTTGGACCCTGCACCTGCATGGGAGACCAGGAGAAAGCACCTGGCTCCTGGCTTCGGATCAGCGTAGCGCGCCGGCCATAGCGGCCACTTGGGGGATGAACCAACGGAAAAAGGAAGACTTTTCTGTCTGTCTGTCTGTTTGTCTGTCTCTCTCTAACTCTGCCTGTCAAAAAAAAAAAAAAAAAAATCCAAACTGAAGCATTTTTAAGAAACTGTATTTGGGGGGCCAGCGTTGCAGGTTAACGCCCTGGCCTGAAGTGCCGGTATCCTCTGTAGGCGAGGGTTGGAGACCCGGCTGCTCCACTTCCGATCCAGCTCTCTGCTGTGGCCTGGGAAAGCAGTAGAAGACGGCCCAAGTCATTGGGCCCCTGCACCCATGTGGGAGACCGGAAAGATCTCCTGGCTCCTGGCTTCAGATCGGCACAACTCCTGCCTTTGTGGCCAGTTGGGTAGTGAACCATCAGATGGAAGACTCTCTCTCTGCCTATCCTCTCTCTTGTGTAACTCTGACTTTCAAATAAAGAAATAAATCTTTAAAAAAAAAAAAAGAGAGACTATATTTAACATTTATTCTAGTTGATTTGGAGAAATTATTTTCTCTTCTTCCTTTTGTGCATGTGTGTTCATACACTACATCTCCAACCCTTGTTTACAAAAAACACAAATAATACTTAGCTATGAATTAACCAGACTAAAAAGTTGTAGACATGAAGAGTAATATACTCAGCAAAGATCATTTAGTTTATTTTTGTGTCGTATAGTCTCTGTGATAATGACTCCCAAATTTATATTTCTAGCCTAGGTCTCTCCTTTGAGCTCTAGAATTACTTAAAGGCTGCCTGCTCTAAAGTTCCACTTGAATAGCTAATAGTTTCCTAATTTAATTAGTCCAATGCAACTCTTGTTTTTTTCCTCAAACTTTTTTTTTTTTAGCATTTATTTATTTATTTAAAAGAGTTTACAGAGAGGAGAGAGGCAGAGAGAGAGAGAGAGAGAGAGAGAGAGAGAGAGAGAGAGAGAGAGATAAATAGATAGAGAGGTCTTCCATCCACTGGTTCACTCCCCAGTTGGCTGCAACGGCCAGAACTTGGCCGATCTGAAGCCAGGAGCCAGGAGCTTCTTCTGGGTCTCCCATGTAATGTGGGTACAGGGGCCCAAGCACTTGGGCCATCCTCTGCTATTTTCCCAGGCCATAGCAGAGAACTGGATTGGAAGTGGAGCAGCTGGGGCTTGAACTGGTGCTCATATGGGATGCTGGCACTGCAGGTGGTGGCTTTACTCCCTATGCCACAGCACTGGCCCCAGTTTCTTGATACTTGTATTGCTGTCTGTTAAGTTCAAGCCGCCATCATCTGTTTCAGAGATGACTACAAGAGCCATTTCATTGGCCTCCTCCTGTCCACTCTTGCTCTCCTGTCCATTTACCACAGGAGGTGAGGGTGACCTTTGAAAAGGTCAGTTCCTTTGGTTTCCTTGCTGGGAATGGAATCTGAACCCTGCATCCAGCCTTATGGAGTCCCACATTTTTTACCTCTCCCTCTGGTGCTGAAGTCCTGGCTTGCTCTCTATTCCTGAAACATGCCAAGCGTGTTCTTCCTATATCATCTTTTTTTTTTTCTCTCTCTCTCTCTCTCTCTCTCTTTTTTTTTTTTTTTTGACAGAGTGGACAGTGAGAGAGAGAGACAGAGAGAAAGGTCTTCCTTTTCCGTTGGTTCACCCTCCAATGGCCGCGTCGGCCGGCGCGCTGCGGCCGGCGCACCGCACTGATCCAAAGGCAGGAGCCAGGTGCTTCTCCTGGTCTCCCATGGGGTGCAGGGCCCAAGCACTTGGGCCATCCTCTACTGCACTCCCTGGCCACAGCAGAGAGCTGGCCTGGAAGAGGGGTAACCGGGACAGAATCCGGTGCCCCGACCGCGACTAGAACCCGGTGTGCCAGCACCGCAAGGCGGAGGATCAGCCTAGTGAGCCACGGCGCCGGCTGCTTGTGTCGTCTTTGCACCTGCTACCCTCTGCCCTGATGTTAACACACTGGGCTCCTTCTCATGATTCAGATCCCTGCTCCAGTATCACCTGAGAAATGCTTTTCCAGACTACTTTTTCCAAAATGCCTCTCTCCCAGTCACTCAGCGTCTTATTACTCTGTTTTTGTTCTCTTGATAGCATTTTATCTGAAATTACCCGTGGAACTTATTTCTTAGTCTGTTTTCTGTACTGTAATTGAATAGCACAAACTGGTAATTTATAAAGAACAGATGTTTCTTCAGCTCATGGTCTGGAGGCCTCAAGTCCAAGAGCATGGCGTCAGCGTCTGCTGAAGGCTCTCTTCTGCATCAGAACATGGCAGTGGGACAGACCAGGCATGCCACAGGTCCCTGCTTTTGTTCCAGAGCAATGCCCTCAGTAACTCGTCACTCCACTCTCGAGGGCAGAGCCCTCGTAACCCAGTCACCCCCAGATGTCACTTCCAGATATCACTAACACATGGCTTTGGGGGTTACCTTTCCCCCACTGAATTCTGGAGGACACCTGCAAACCACAGTGGCTTATTTATTGTTTCTCCCTCCCTTTACAGGCTGAAAGGTGTATTTGAATGCAAGGACCTCTAATGTTTTATTTACTGTTATATCCACTGTCTAAAAAGTACTGGCACAACAGATGTCCACAAAATGTTTGTTGAATAAATGAATACTTTTTTGAGGCATTTAGGATGAGGAAGCTTCTCAGTTCTTGAGAGTGGTATTTATTATTTTGCTTTGAGTGCAGTGAATACTGTACTTTGGACATGAGGGAGGGAAACTCGCCTGAAATATAAGTAAACACTCACATTTTTAAGTCAATAAGAGTCTCAGACAAAATACTACTTAAAATTACTTTATTAAATTTTTATGAATAATCATTAGCTAATTGCTTAATTATTTTCCATACTAGCTTTTCAGGTTCAGGTTCATTTGCAAGTATTTGTGGATGTTTTATAAAATTGAGGCAGATCTGTATTTCACATCCTTAAAATGTACTGTTATTGAAAACAAGATACTTATGTACGACTTTAAATATCTAAAATGCATTATATTTACCAAGTTAAGTATTATAGTTTAAAATAGTCATTTAATTTCTCAAGCTTCATGCCATTCATTATATCCATTAGTAGTTTTACAAAGTTGCTCATTCAAAGCATAAGGACGTTTCATTCATCATGTTTACTGTGGGTTACACAGCCAAGAGCATAAGCTAAAAATCTTACTTCCAGTGACCTGAGTTCTAAGTAAGTTTTGTCATTTTGGTAAATACATCAAATTTTCTGCTTTTCAAAAGGAACAGCTTTTTCGTAAAGCAGCTTATGAGCTCTATAATGTGTGGTATTATGAGTCCGAGTACCTGGCTTTGATTTGTTTCCAAATTTGTAGAGATTTGGAATGTCTGGGAATCACTATCAGTTCCTCTTACTACTTGACTTTAATGATCGTGGAATGAGGCTCATAAAGGTTTGCTTTAATGTTGAAAATATGTTTATTATATGTAAAATGCTATCATAACTGATGGGCCCTTTTATCTATAACTTTTTACATGTTTTCATGGAATTCTGTAAAGCTTGTGTGTTCATTGTTCTCATGCAGACCTTGATTTCTAATATAGGTAGAAGACTTTTTGAATCTTTCCACAAAGCTCTCTGGATTTCAAATTTGTATTGACAAAGGGACTTTTGATGCCATAAGCCTTAATCCTGACAATGCAATTGAGAAGAGGAAGCAATATGTGAAATCTCTCTCCAGGGTGTTGAAAGTAAAAGGCTTTTTTCTAATAACCTCATGTAATTGGACCAAGGAAGAGTTGCTAAATGAATTCAGTGAAGGTAAATGGCTATGTGGTGTTTAAATATGGGCTTACCTCAGGTCTCATGTATTTAAGTAGGTTCTTTTCCCCCTGGTGTTACAGTGTTTTACTTTTCTATTTGTGGGAATTGCCTGCTTTTCTTCTCTGTTAATGATCTTGGTAATAACTTTTAACTGTATATACAAAGCATGGAGAAATAACACTGGTTGAGATCCAGAGACCTTTTTAAAAATTTTCCAAGAAATCCTGGCAGTTAAGTACTAAAGTTTATGAGCCTATAAATTCAGGTTCTTTATTTAAGCTATACAATCTATTATTTAGAAAATAAAAAAGGCACATATCAATAAATAAATGCTTCTGACTCCAGTGCACTGATTTCACTGGCAAATCTCCAGTCATGCAAATGATAGTGATTTTTGAAGTCTTTCATGAGTGTTTTTATCTTCAGGTACTTTGTATGTCTTGCTCTAGTTGTCATTTAGATATTTAGAATTTATCATCTTGTTTTCAGTATCTATAAAAAAATTATTTTGAACATTACACAGAAACAAAATGGAGGGAATTGACAGAAGGTACTATCCACTAATTCTTGAATAAATATTCTGTGCCTTTTTAAAGATTTGGGTGCCAAGGAAGGATCTTCTTTGCCATGTTAGAAAAGTGTAATTAGTAACCTGTGTCTACTAAGTGGGGATTCTGTGGGAATTGAAGATCTGTAAGCTGTACACAAGGTATTTTGAATTCTCTGGCAGACTATTCTTCGAATGTTTTAAGGAATATTTTATCTGCCAGTTCATTTATGCAGTGTACAGGCATTTCTGTGAAATTATTTTGGGACTCGTTAGATATTTGCTTGTTTTCCTAAGGGTCCTTTTCAGATTAGTATTAATTTTTAGAAGAGAAATTTCTACAGTGAGGACTTTAAGTAAATGATACTGCGTTAAATTCTGAACCTCAATTTCAAATTAATGGGAGATCAGACACCTTGAGAAGGCAGTTTTACTGTGTAATGTTATTTATGACCAAATGACATATACTTTATTTTATTTTTTTAAGATTTATTTTATTTGTTTGAAAGAGTTACAAAGAGAGAGGTAGAGAGAGAGAGAGAGAGGTCTCTCATTCACTGGTTCACTCACCAAATGGCTGCAATGGTTGGAGCTGGGCCAATCTGAAGCCAGGAGTCAGGATCTTCTTCCAGGTCTCCCACATGAGTGCAGGGGCCCAAGCACTTGGGGCATCCTCTGCTGCTTTCCCAGGCACATTAGCAGGGAGCTTTGTTGAAAGTGGAGCAGCCGGAATCGAGCTAGTGCCCTTATGGGTGCTGGCACTGCAGGCTGGGGGCTTTAAGCCACTGTGTCACAGTGCCAGCCCCCAAGTGACATACTTTATCTCAGATTTTGTTTTCTTTTGGTATTAAAGGAATAATCAGGGAGATGTTAACACATGTCCCTTTGTGTGCTTTCAATGACTTTGACAGGTTGTATCACTGAAAACCTGAAGTGTTTGAGGTGGAATTGGGAGCTTTTGGTTTAGTTACCATTGCCTCTGAAAAACAGGAGTCCTATAGGTTTATTGTCTTGTAATTCATGACATTCATTTTATTATATTCTATGTTAAATTTGTTTCTTTTAGAATTCTTAAGGCTCTGTAGTAGTAGTCTTTCATTTTTCCTGAATTTTGACAGTTTTAATAAATGCTCAGTGTCAGTGTGAAGGGCAAGTTCCTTTTTTGGGTTTTAAATACAGGTGTTCTCTTTTACCCATGGAACCAGCAGACAAAAACATATTTGTCTGTCTTTGATAATGAGGAACAGACTTCATTTGCTATAAAGTGCTGAAAAATGAGTCTGCGTCTGAGACCTATTGAGTAAACTTTTTATGTTCAGTTTTAGAACTAAATACAGATTTAAATAAACAGAATATTGTAACAGGAAATGTTAAATAATTGTATACAATTAAAGATTTTTTTAGCCATGCATTTTAGAAAATGGTGTTCAGTGTTAGATACGGGAGAGTAATGAAATGCACTACTGTGCTTCACTGCCGAAGGTCTTGTTAGAGCTTCTTGGTTTGGATGCCATGGCCCCTTTGATACAGTGAAGCTTGTCTCACCATCTTTAAAGGTTCTTTGCTTTTTCCCTTGTTTGAAAAGTAAATAGTCACAAAGGTCTTGAAACTTGCATTTTTCACTTGATAATCCTGTTTATAAATAGAATTTACAATATCCCGAATCCAAAAACCCTGGAATCCAGAATGACACTGAGTATGCTGCAGAATCCAACGATTTGAACGCTGAAGTGACATTGCATATAGCAAATTCCACACCTTGACCTCATGTTTAGTTGTGGTCAAAGTGTACATACAATAAAAATATTGTATAAAATACCTTCAGGCTGTGTGTCTAAAGATTGTATGTAACATCAACTTCGGTCCCATCCTCAAGATACCTCATAATATATATGAAAATATTCCAACATTTGAAAAAAACCTAAAATTTGAAATACTTGTGGTCCCAAGCATTTTGAATAGCGGTTACTCAATCTGTATAAACATTTTGTGATGGCCGGCGCCGCGGCTCAATAGGCTAATCCTCCGCCTGTGGCACCGGCACACCGGGTTCTAGTCCTGGTCGGGGCGCCAGATTCTGTCCCGGTTGCCCCTCTTCCAGGCCAGCTCTCTGCTGTGGCCAGGGAGTGCAGTAGAGGATTGCCCTGGTCCTTGGGCCCTGCACCCCATGGGAGACCAAGAGAAGCACCTGGCTCCTGGCTTCAGATCAGCGCAGTGCGCCGGCCACGGCGGCCATTGGGGGGTGAACCAATGGCAAAGGAAGACCTTTCTCTCTGTCTGTCTCTCTCACTGTCCACTCTGCCTGTCAAAAAAAATTTTTTTGTGTGTGTTGTCATTTGTTTGGGAGAAGATTAACCTGAATCAGTTGACAGATACTAGTATGTTCTAATTTGATGTGCACTAATTTAACGTTTTAGTTTTAGTTTTATTATTTATTTCATTTTTACTTGAAAGGCAGATAGAGGAAGATCTTCCATCTGCTAGTTCATTCCTCAATGCCCACCGCAGCTGGGGCTCAATAGCAGGCGTGTGCCAGAGCAAAGCTATGGGCTTGGAGCTCAGTCAGGGCCTCGCTGTGGGTAGCAAGGGTCGGATTCCTTGAGCCATCACTGGCTACCTCTGAGGGTGCAGACCAGCAGGAAACTAAAATTGAAAGTGGAGCTAGGACTCAAATCTAGACACTGTGCTGTCAGATGCAGGCATCCCATGCCATACCAAACACCCTCCCCGCAATTTCACTTTGTTGTAACTCCCTAATTAAAACGAGGAGGAGTGGGTGTGTGGCAGGCGGTGGTTATGGGGCCATATGGGAGTGCTTGGATTCGTTGGCTCCGTCCTGGAGTCCAGCCTCCTGCTAGTGGGCACCCTGGAAGGCAGCAGATGGAAGCTCCGGTTAGTGAGGTTCTCGCCACCTGTCAGGGAGATCCAGAGGGAGTTCTGGACTTGTAGCTTTGGCCTGACCCAGCCCTGGCTGTTGCAGGTGCTTGCGGAATGAACCAGTAGATGGGAAGTCTCTGTCTCTACTTTTTAAATAAATAAAAATAAATTTAAAAATCCAGAAACTAATAACTACCACCTATTTTACTATAAAAGTAATTGGATTCCTTATACAAAAGTTAAAAAACACAAATAACTCCAAGACATAAGCATATAGATTAAAGTAATTAAAGTCATTCATTAACCATCAGTAGGGTATAACCATTATTAATATTTTGGTAAATTATATATTGAGATACACTTGTTTTGTAGTGTTAATGCAGGGAATGAAAAAATTTAGTGTAGGTGTTAGCATATAGTATTGCAGTTCAAGTGCCTACAGAAAGCCTGGGTTCAAGTCCTGGCTGTGTTCCCCATTCCAGCCTTCTGCTGATGCACACCCTCAAAGGCAGTGGGTGATAGTTCAAGCACCTGGGTTCCTGCCACCTCTGTGGGAGACCTGAACTGATATCCCAGCTGCTGGCCTTGACTTGGCTTGGTCATTGCCGCTGTGGGCATTTGGGATGTGAACCACCAAATGGGAGATCTGTCTTTTTACCTTAAATTAAAAAAAAAAAAAAAAAAAAAAAGTCCTGGAAAATCGACATAGACAGGTACATTTTCTCTTGAAATACTTAAACATATGTAAAATTGCTGAAAAAAATATGTGTGTACATCTGAAAAATTGGCTCACATTAAAATATGTCATGTTTTTTTTTTTTTTTTTTTTTTTTTTTTATAAAAGATTTGTTTACTTTGAAAGAGTTACACAGAGAGGAGAGGCAGAGAGAGAGGGAGAGGGAGAGGAAAGTCTTCCATCCGCTGGTTCACTCCCCAGATGGCTGCAACAGCCAGAGCTGCGCTTTTCTGAAGCCAGGAGCCAAGAGCTTCTTCCAGGTCTCCCACATGGGTGCAGAGGCCCAAGGACTTAGGCCATCTTCCACTGCTTTCCCAGGCCATAGCAGAAAGCTGGATTGGAAGAGGAGCAGCCGGGACTCGAACCGGCGCCCATGTGGGATGCCAGCACTGCAGGTGGTGGCTTTACCCACTATGCCACAGTGCTGGCCGCATGCTGTTTTTTTTTTTTTTTCTTTTAAAAGATATTTTGTGGGCCAGTGCTGTGGGTGTAGCTGGTTAATCCACCATCTGCACTTCCAGCATCTCATATAGGTGTCGGTTTGAGTCCCTGCTATTCCATTTCCAATCCATCTTCCTGTAATGTGTCTGGGAAAGCAACAGAGGATGGCCCATGTCCTTGGGCCCCTGCACCCATGTGAGAGACTCAGGTGAAACTGCTGGCTCTGTTCTGACCCATCCCTGGCCGTTAGCAGTCATCTGGGGAATGAAACAGCGGATGTAAACTCTCTCTCAGTAGCTCTGATTTTTTTTTTTTATTTTTTTTTATTTTTTGACAGGCAGAGTGGACAGTGAGAGAGAGAGACAGAGAGAGAAAGGTCTTCCTTTTGCCGTTGGTTCACCCTCCAATGGCCGCCGCTGCAGCCGGCGCACCGCGCTGATCCGATGGCAGGAGCCAGGAGCCAGGTGCTTTTCCTGGTCTCCCATGGGGTGCAGGGCCCAAGCACCTGGGCCATCCTCCACTGCACTCCCTGGCCATAGCAGAGAGCTGGCCTGGAAGAGGGGCAACCAGGACAGAATCCGGCGCCCCGACCGGGACTAGAACCCGGTGTGCCGGCGCTGCAAGGTGGAGGATTAGCCTATTGAGCCACGGCGCCGGCCAGTAGCTCTGATTTTGAAATAAATAAAATAAAGCAAAATGCTAGTTAGGATACCCCAGTCTCAGGTCAGAGTGCCTTTGTTGATTCCTGGTTCTGGTTAGTATTCCAGCTTCCTGCTAATGCAGACCCTAGAAAATAGTAGTTGTGTTCCTGGCTCCTGGCTTCAGCTTGGTCTTTGCAGGAATTTAAAGAGTGAACCAGCAGTGGGAACTCCCTCTGTTTTGTCTATGTGTCTAAAAAAAAAAAAAGAAAAGAAAACTTCTTTGAAGTTCTGTCCCTTGGAAAAGGTTCCCCTCCCCTCCCTTCCCCTCCCCTTTAATGCAAAAAATATTGAAATCTGCATAGTTTAAAAAATTTTTTTAAAGATTTTTTTTTTTTTTTTTTTTTTTGACAGGCAGAGTGGACAGTGAGAGAGAGAGACAGAGAGAGAAAGGTCTTCCTTTTGCCGTTGGTTCACCCTCCAATGGCCGCCGCTGCAGCCGGCGCACCGCGCTGATCCGATGGCAGGAGCCAGGAGCCAGGTGCTTTTCCTGGTCTCCCATGGGGTGCAGGGCCCAAGCACCTGGGCCATCCTCCACTGCACTCCCTGGCCACAGCAGAGAGCTGGCCTGGAAAAGGGGCAACCGGGACAGAATCCGGAGCCCCGACCGGGACTAGAACCCGGTGTGCCGGCGCCGCAAGGTGGAGGAATTTTTTTAAAGATTTTTAAAATATTTTATTTATTTATTTATTTGAGAAGTAGAGTTACAGACAGAGGGAGACAAGAAAGGTCTCCCCAAATGGCTGCAGTAGCCAGAGCTGGGCCAGTCCGGAGCCAGGAGCTTCTTCCAGGTCTCCCACATGGGTGCAGGGGCCCAAGCACTTGGGCCATCTTCCACTGCTTTCTCAGACTATTAGCAGGGAACTGGATCAGAAGACGAGCAGCTGGGACATGAACTCGTGACTCCACAAGTGGAGTTTTTTATATATATACTACAGCACCGGCTCCATAGTTTTTCTTCCTAATATGCAGGTTTTTTTTTTTTTTTTTTTTTTTTTTTTTTTAAAGTTTATCTATTTATGTGAAAGGCAGAGTTAGAGAAAGGAGAGACAAACAAAAAGATATCTCCATCTGCTGGTTCATGCCTCAAATGGCCGTAACTGTCAGGAAGCTGAAGCCAGGATCCAGGAGTTTCTGGTTTCCCACATGGGTGTAAGGGCCCAAGGACTTGGGTTATCTTCTGCTGCACTCCCAGGCATATTAGCAGGGAGCTGGATTAGAAGTGAAGCAGCTGGGATTCAAATTGGTGTCCATATTAGATGCCCGGGTCCCAGGTAGCAACTTAACCTGCTACCCACAGCACTGGCCCATAGTACGCATTTTTATAATGTGTATTTTGGTGCAAAAAACAAAAAAACAAAAGATTTTGGAATCCACATTGAGTTTTTTAATAAAATGCATTTTCCGTG
Organism: Oryctolagus cuniculus; assembly: GCF_051225735.1. Taxonomy (NCBI): domain Eukaryota; kingdom Metazoa; phylum Chordata; class Mammalia; order Lagomorpha; family Leporidae; genus Oryctolagus; species Oryctolagus cuniculus. Next base: position 6,678,802 of record NC_142881.1, read on the forward strand.
AACTTTTTGAGGATCTCTCATGATAAGATGTGTATAGAAAATCAACAATACAATAGTATGTATCTTTTATACATTTTCTAATATTTAAAAGAGTTCTTTTAGCTCAAAGCAAGGAAGTGAAGGAAATGCAGAAACCTATTACTCCAAGGGAAAAAAACTCTTCCCAAACTCCTAGTCCAACCACTGAAGGAAACCTGGTTAACATTTTAGTGAGTGACCTTTCCCCTTTATTTATTTTTTAAATACCAAATGGTAAACTTTTCCATTTTGAACAAGGAACACAGAAGACCAGAAACAAATTGCAGAGAAGAGGCTTTCCCTCAGATCCCAATCCCTGCTCCTGTTTACCAGCTCTGCCAGCCGCTTCCCTGCAGCCTGGCTCACCACCTAGTCTGTAGGAAGTAGCTAGCATGTGCTGAGTTCTCACGACATGCTGTACCACTACTTGGAACTAATCTGTAGCATGCATATGAAAATACTTAATACAGAAAGGTTAAATAACTTGATTAGTAGAAGATGAAAAAGTTGTGGGAATGGACAGTGGTGATGTTTGCAGCATGTGGTAAGAACTCAGCACGTGCCGGCTACTTCTGCAGGCGAGGTGGTGAGACAAGCTAGCGGGGAAGTGGCTGGCAGAGCTGGTAAACAGGAAGTGGAGGGATCTGGATGAGTGGCAAAGTCTCTTTTCTGCAGTTTGTTTCTGGTCTGTTCATTTTAAAGTGTTTTTTGGGTGTATACGCACATATGCCGTGCAGGCACAGTAAAACTGAAAAAAATCATAAAATGAAATTCAGTCACTAATTAAAGTTTGGCATCACTTGGTTTTATAAAGGGTTTAAAAGTACACAGATACGCAAACTTCTCCTTAACCGTGGAGTCAGTCTTTAATAAAAGTATTTTGATTTTGTCTGACAGGATTTGAACTTTTTGAAGAGCTGCCAACACCCATGTTCAGCTTTGGTGGCAAATCTGGAAACAGTGTAGCAGCATTGGTTTTCCAAAAATCCTGAGACTTTTCCACGAACAGATTCAGGTAGCTTTTTAAGAAGCTACACAGCAAAGCAAACCTGATGCAGAGCATGAAAGTATAAATAAAGGCTTAGTAAGTACCAGTGATGCACATGTTGAGTAGATACAATCAGTTGGTTAAAAAATAAAATCCATGATCATGTAAGTGATTGGTCTTTAGAGATCAAGAATAGTTTTTAATTTTCTTTTGTATTTGTAAATATTTTACCTGATAAAAAAATTTTCTGTAATTGCTAAAGTTTAAAACTTTAAAATAGTAAATGAATTTACAAAAAGCATGTATTCTTGATTTTTATGCTTTGGTAAAATTGAATTGACTGTGGTTAGCTATGAAGATTTGATCAAACTATTTCAGAAACAGAATAATAAGTGAAACAACTTTTTTGGTATTTTACTTGAATGTTTATGAAACATAATAAGAAATAGTATTTTGTATTGAATAGAGATTGTTTTTAAAATTACTTAATAGCTGGGAAAACCCCCTGGTCTTCATCTATATAATCCAACAAAATCAGAGCAGTATATTGATTGATAAAGAATTATTTATTGAGCCTGTATTTTCTAACTGATGAGTCTTCTACACGCTGATGGATAAGCAGGTAAGAGGAAAGAAGAGGACTTAGGGATATTATTTGCTAGCACTATGTTATATGAAAGGACGTCACCAAGTTTGTGAAAAAATGGAACAAAAAGATTTGTGAAAAAAATTTTTTTAAGATTTATTTATTTGAAAGGGTGAGTTAGATATAGAGAGATCTCCCATCTGCTGGTTCACTCCCCAAATGGCTGCCTCTGCTGGATCTGGGCTTGTCAGAAGCCAGGAGCTTCTTCCCTGTCTCCCACGTGAGTGCTGGGGCCCAAGCACTTCAGCCCTCTTCCACTGCTTTCCCAGGGACATTAATGCAGAGTTGGATCTGGAGTGGAGCTGCCAGGACTCGAATCCTTATCCATCTGGGGTGGTGGTGCTGCAGACTGCGGCTTTACCCGCTATACCACCGTGCCAGCCCCAGTGCAAAAATTTTGAAATCCACACATAGGTTTTTTTTTTTTTTTTTTTTTTTTTTTGACAGGCAGAGTGGATAGTGAGAGACAGAGAGAAAAGTCTTCCTTTTGCCATTGGTTCACCCTCCAATGGCCGCCACGGCTGGCGCGCTGCAGCCAGCGCACCACGCTGATCCGATGGCAGGAGCCAGGTGCTTCTCCTGGTCTCCCATGGGGTGCAGGGCCCGAGGACTTGGGCCATCCTCCACTGCACTCCTGGGCCACAGCAGAGAGCTGGCCTGGAAGAGGGGCAACCGGGACAGAATCCGGCGCCCCGACCGGGACTAGAACCCAGTGTGCCAGTGCCGCTAGGTGGAGGATTAGCCTATTGAGCCGCGGCGCTGGCCAACATAGGGTTTTCCATAATATGCATTTTCCACAAACTTTTTTTGAAGACTCCTTGTAATTATTAACTTGTTGAAACTTACCTGAATGGTCTTTTTAAATACTTTCTTAAGTTATTGTTATTTTGTAGTATCTACATGATGTATGTATTGCTTATTCTTGCTTATATGTGTAAGAAAACTGCAGTTGAGAGTCGTTCTGTGAGGTCGAAGGACAAGTATAGGCTGGAGCCAAGGTTCCTAACTGGGTGGGTCTGGCTTTCATGTGTTCTGCCTCCCAGCTGCTGAATCTCTGCCTTTGTAGCTTGTCCAGTTCAATTGAGAGCTAGGACTGATAAAGTGTGTATGAAAATTCAGTGAGAAATGTTGGGCAATTACTTCTAACAGCTCTGTCGCTCCTGGTTGGTGTCGATCACCGACAACTGGTTATAGGGTTGTTCTGTGGACTCTCGAGCTCTTAAGCTTGCCTCTCTCAGAACTGAGTTTGTCATCTTCTGTGCAAGGGTGTCAGTATAAGTTATGCAAATCTCAGAGATATAAGGACAAAAGATGGTGTAGATAGCAAGGAAAACAGTTTATGTGTTAATGTTTTTGAAGAGATAGGGTATATTACAATACTTAAGGCCACTTTGTATTAATATGGGTTTTTAAAATGTTATCTAGGTGTTTGATTTGCAGCTTTGGGGACCCATTGAGTTACAAATATAGCAATTTTTGTTTATTTGGCAAATGTTGCTCCAGTATTAAGTCTAGTTTGACATCCCCTTTTTTCCTTTTTAGGGATTGTGGTGAGGGAGGGGTGAGTCTTTGATGTAGATCAGCATTAGTCATTAAGATCACTGTATGCCTTCCACAAGGTAGCTGAAGATGTTTACATGGACTTTGAACAAAAATCATATTTTCTGAATAAGTCTTGTTTTCAACATGTAAAAAGTGGGAAATTATTTCAGAATATGTACAATTTAAACTTTAAAAATATATTATGTTGTTTTTTCAAGATGAGGAATCTTAAGCCAAAGAAGCATGCAGTTTTATAATTTCTTGAGGAGATCTGGTCTTGCTGCTGGTTTAACATTAGCAGTCTTTCATGTCCAATGTAATAATAGATAAGTAGTCTTTCAGAATTTGGAGTGTGAACTGTATGCGATTTTAAAGCATGAATCCAACAACATGGGCTTTGTGTGTGACTGGACAACAGCATTTTCAGTTCGCAGGAAGCTTGGAGTGAGTCTTTGTTGGGCAGCTCCTTGAGTTCCATGTGGGGTTTGTTCCATTTGCAGAGGGAAAGGCATTTTGTTTTTATCTCCGAGCTGTTGATAAGGTCAGCCCCTTATCACTTTAATCCTGCTGAAGCCAGCCTCTTGGGGACTGACATCCGAACAAATGAAAGGTCCAGAAATGCTAACAAGAAATTAATTTCAAATAATATCAAACTGTTAAAAAACCAGGCCAGTGAATGTCCCCAGGTTACTGAGACAAATTTTAAATACATTATTATTAAACTCGGTATTGTTAAATCATAATTATATAGTAAGTTATGTAGTAAATGCTGTTTTCTGTGGATAAAAAGTTGGAATTGTAGTTTTATTTAATCAAAAGACACTTATTTTGAGGAAACTTGTTTGAAATGCAAACGAGATTTCTCAGTGGAGCCTGCACAGAATTGTTGCTTTTCATTATGATGTTATTGCTGCATAACAGGCCACTTGTGTGTGCAGGAAGTGCGTATGCAAGTCCAAAGGGAATTGAGGCCTGAATGGGCGGTTACACCAATTAACAAATAGAAGGTTTTCAGAACATTTTGTTTTAAGCCAGGTGCACAGTTAGAGTTGCTTTTTGGGACTGGCATTTATGTGTGAGAATCAAACCTGACACCACTCTTGGCAGCTTGACTAAAGCATTTTAAAGTCAGTACAAACTGTCCTTGCATGATTTTTTATTCTATTGTAGTAGCAACGAGCTTGCTTTTCTTCTTCGCTGATATGCATGTAATCTGTTTATTTTGAAAACGGAGCTAAACATATAGAGAAGACTTAGGTTTTTAATGAATACTGTGCTTTTAAAATTTCTGTGATATTGTAATGCAGTACTTTATGATTCACATTCATCCAGGATTTAACAGAAACCTGAATTGTTAAGAAACTGAAGTTACTAAGTTTCTCATGTACTTGAAATAATTTACCTTAAATTACTATGTAGAGAAATAGAGTATCTCCACCCATGTTCACATGCTTTCCATTTCAGTTTATGTTCTCTTAAATAATTATACTGTGTGTGTGTGTGTGTGTGTGTGTGTGTGGCTGTCTGTCTGTCTGTGTGCTTGTCTTTTTGTCTGCTGGCCTACAATGAGATAGTACAAATGTGAACAGTTTGTCTTTATGGGAGGGACCTGGGTGTTGAGCACTGTTTTTGGCTTTGTGAGCTAGCATCTGTGTGCTCCAGAGATAGTCCTCTGTTTTGAGAGCAAGAGACCAAGTGTCCTGAGTTCCATGTGGTAACCTCTTCAGCTGATTTCCCTCTTCAGTGGGAATTACTGCTGGGCTTTGAAGGGAGTCTTGTCTAATACACTCCACTGGGAAAGGGCTGCCTGTGACCGAGAGCCTGACTGTGGGAGGCTGAGCAGTGCACCAAGTAGAAAGATGGTTGCATAGTGGGAAAAATTAGGAAATTCTCATCATTTCTTTCCATAAGGCAGGCAAACAGAGATGTCCTTAGAAGAAGGGGGAGTACATGAGCATGCTTTATTAACAGTTAATGGAAGAAAATTAATGCTAATTTATTCTTCATACACACCATGCAGTTTGTTAGAAAAGTAAAAGAATAGTTTGAAATTCTTTGGTCAATTGAAGGATTCATGTTTTAGGTGCATAGAAATGAAACTCAACATTAAGCAGACAAATACTCAGGCCTACAGGCTACATAAATGCTGAATAAAACCAGCTCCACAATGGAACTCTGAAAAGCAATGGGTAAGAAGCCTAATGAATGACTGAATATGACCTTAGCAAAATCCCTGGAGTGTTGTTGAAAGATCATTCATTTCCAGCTTAGACGTCAAGATGGGCTCCAGTAACCTGGAAAAAAAAAGTGAAAAAAAGGGAAGAAAAAAAAAAAGAGCCTGAGTCAGTATTTACTGAGTTTTGAAAATCTCTGCCGCACACTGTGTTAGACCGATGATTAAAAGGGCTTCTCTAGCTGAATGTTGGCTGTCACTGCAAGGACCTGTAGTTTAGGCCCAGGGAAACCAAATTAAAAAATTAGGAATAATTCTCAAGACTTCCATCCATCAATATCCTGCTTTTATGGAGAACTTCAAAAATGGGTGTGTAGGCTGGCAGAATGTGTGTTTGTCATGCTGATATTGTTCTTAAGAAAGACTTGGAACAAGAGACCAGTTGTTGTGCTTTAAAATATTTGCAAATTACTTGCCTAGCTTATTAAAGGAAGATAGAATAAAACCAAAATCTGCATTTTTTTTACTTTTCAGAAGAAATGATCATATTTAAGTTTTACACATGTGTTGTTATTCTTTCATCAGCAAATCAGTTTCTTAGTGATCTTTATTGTGCATGCTTATCCAGAAGCTTCTTAAGAGAATCTGATCCATCTGTTTTCCCAAATATGTAAACATTTGCACATGATCTAGCAATTAGCATATCCTGGATGGTAGCAGAGTAGCTTAGAAAGAAATGAAAGAGGCCGGCGCCGCGGCTCACTAGGCTAATCCTCCGCCTAGCGGCGCCGGCACACCGGGTTCTAGTCCCGGTCGGGGCGCCGGATTCTGTCCCGGTTGCCCCTCTTCCAGGCCAGCCCTCTGCTGTGGCCAGGGAGTGCAGTGGAGGATGGCCCAGGTGCTTGGGCCCTGCACCCCATGGGAGACCAGGAAAAGCACCTGGCTCCTGGCTCCTGCCATCGGATCAGCGCGGTGCGCCGGCTGCAGCGCGCCGGCCGCGGCGGCCATTGGAGGGTGAACCAACGGCAAAGGAAGACCTTTCTCTCTGTCTCTCTCTCTCACTGTCCACTCTGCCTGTCAAAAAAAAAAAAAAAAAAAAAAGAAAGAAAGAAATGAAAGAATGCTCTGGTAGAATAAAGGGACTCTGAACTGTGTCAGTGTTCATTAACGTGTGTGCAGATAAGGAGTTCATCATCCAGGCCGTGAGGAGTGCAGACTGGCAGGCTGGGAGCAGTTGTACTTGGCCTGCAGTTGGCTTCTGGGGAGGAAGAGGCTGACTGCAGGAGAGTGTGGGTGTGCCAGTTCCCATTTGCCTTCTAACCCCTCTGCTCATATGAAAATGTCAGTCCTTTGTTCCCATCTAATTTTAGTACATCCTGACTGAAAAACATGCTAAGATGAAAAAATGTTAGGATAATTTCCAGCCATGGAACTCTGTCTGAGCTGCAGGGAGGGGGAGAGGAAGAGTAGAGGAAAGAGCGGTTTATGCTGCATATCCGCCTGCTTTTCTGGGGCAGCGTCTAGCCCCTGCTCTGTTGATTTTGGGAACGAGATAAATTTGGCTGCACTGATAATTAGATTTTCCTTCCGTGTTTTCAGTAAGAAGCCTACTTGGGGTCTGATATGTTGTTTAATCACATGTACTGGGCTGAATTAGAGAGCTGTATGCAAGCTTTGGAAGAAAGGCCTGAAATTGTGAGTGAAAACCACATCTTGTGTTATTTACAAGTAGAACCTTTGAGGGCTGTTTGTGTTTCGGTGAAACTGCCTTTTGACTGTCACATTGAATGACAGTAATATTTGTCGATTTTCGAGAAGCAGTCAGAGGCAAGGCATGCATGTCTGAGCTATGTGTCTGCTCTGTAAGCTCAGCAGACCTAGAAGGGAGATTCTGTGAAGACAATTGGGTTAAATAACGGATAATGTAGCTTGTCCATGACAGGACACAATTCTGCTGGCTCTGTAGTTGGAAGTGTCAGTTATTGTGGTTTTTTAATTAAAAAGTAATTAGATTAAAAGGGTGAAGACGCCAGGAGCCAGGAGCTTCCTCCGGGTCTCCTACGCGAGCGCAGGGGCCCAGGGACTTGGGCCATCTTCCACTGCTTTCCCAGGCCATAGAGAGCTGGATCGCAAGTGGAGCAGCCAGGACTCGAACCGGTGCCCATATGGGATGCCGGTGCTTTAGGCCAGGGCATTAACCTGCTACGCCACAGTGCCGGCCCCTCTGGTCACTGTTTTTCAAAAGCTTTGGGCAATGTGTATGTGTGTGTCTGTGTGTTATTTAATTAAAAAATAAAAGGGGTAGGCTTAAACCCAAACACCAGTTTTGGAGAAGACTGTTGGACCTGGGCAAGTCACTTTCTTTCTTGGGTCTTCAGTTCTCTCTGTAAAACCAGGTATTCAGCAGCTGAAATTTAAAGTTCTCCGTTCTTATCAGCTTAGTGTGCCATAATTAGATACCAGAGATCAGGTTCTGGAGGCTGGGATTCAGGTGCTGGCAAGACATGCGCGAGCCGCCATCATCCTCCCTGCGCGCAGGGGAGCCAACAGCGTTCTGGTGGCCCTTCTAGGGGCACGGATCCTACTCCTGGCCTCACGGATCCTACTCATGGCCATTCCCTCACTGTGGCCCCATCAACAAATCCCACTGTGGGTTAGGGCTTCATGATAGAGCCTGAAATCAATCAGAGGATAGATGAAGAAAGTCCACAAAATAGTTTTCTAGTGTGTTGGGGGATTAAATACTCTGTTAAATATCAGTTGCTAAGTAACTTGATGATTCAAACCATTGTATCTGTTCTTTTTTTTTTTTTTTTTTTGGACAGGCAGAGTGGATAGTGAGAGACAGAGAGAAAGGTCTTCCTTTTGCCGTTGGTTCACCTTCAAATGGTCGCCACGGCTGGTGCGCTGCGGCCGGCGCACCACGCTGATCCGAAGGCAGGAGCCAGGTACTTCTCCTGGTCTCCCATGGGGTGCAGGGCCCGAGGACTTGGGCCATCCTCCACTGCCTTCCCAGGCCACAGCAGAGAAGGGCAACCAGCAAAGAATCTGGTGCCCCGACCGGGACTAGAACCTGGTGTGCTGGTGCCGCTAGGTGGAGGATTAGCCTATTGAGCGGCGGCGCCGGGGCCGGATCTGTTCTTACATATGCAAAAATATATGTACATAAAATAGTTGAAGCAAATATTTCCATCTAAAACTAAACTTTAGATTTAAATATTGTCTCTGATACATATTTGATAATTCAGTTTATAATCATTTGACCATAGAGATGGTTTACTGGGAAACCCAGAATTTACATCTTATTGTCCATTCCACTTCCATTTTATATATAGAAAGATTGAGGTTAAGACTGGGCCTATGGAAAATCATGACATCTGAAGCTATCCCTGATTGGGCTCTTCTCTGCCCTGAACATGCAGACTACACGCTCATCCATGACCTAGTTTACTACGCTAAAGTCCCAGGCTCTGAGATGTCTGCCCTCTTATGCTATGCAGAAGTTAAGCTTGAGAGTAGTATCGGGGCCAGCGCTGTGGCACAGCGGGTTAACGCCCTGGCCTGAAGCGCCGGCATCCCATATGGGCACCGGTTCTGGTCCCGGCTGCTCCTCTTCTGACCCAGCTCTCTGCTATGGCCTGGGATAGCAGTGGAAGATGGCTCAAGTCCTTGGGCCCCTGCACCCACGCGGGAGACCCAGAAGAAGCTCTTGGCTCCTGGCCTCAGATCAGCGCAGCTCCGGCCGTTGCGGCCATCTGGGGAGTGAACCAGCGGATGGAAGACCTCTCTCTCTGTAACTCTGACTTTCCAAAAAAAAAAAAAAAAAGACTAGTATCAGTTTATCCCTGTGACTGCTTATCCCTGCAGTGAAACTGAAGTTGTTAAAGGCTAACCAAGTGCCTAATATGTAGTAGATAAGTTCTTTTTTTTTTTTTTTTTTAAAGATTGATTTATTTTAAAGTCAGCTACACAGAGAGAGGAGAGGCAGAGAGGGGGAGAGAGAGGTATTCCATCGGCTGGTTCACTCCCCAATTGGCTGCAACAGCTGGATCTGTGCCAGTCCGAAGCCAGGAACCAGGAACTTCTTCCAGGTCTCCCATGTGCGTGCAGGGGCCCAAGGTCTTGGGCCATCCTCCACTGCTTTCCCAGGCCATAGCAGAGAGCTGGATCAGAAGTGGAGCAGCTGGGTCTGAACTGGCACCCATATGGGATGCCGGCGCTTCAGGCCAGGGTGCTAACCCGCTGCACCACAGCGCTGGCCCCCGCTAACAGTCCTTATTTAAGGTTGGGTTCCCTTCAGTCCATTTCTTTGAAGCAACTTGATAGAGTGGGGAGAGAAGCAGTTGTGGTAGACCTCACCTCAAAGGGCTATCTCGGGACAGTCGATGAGCAGCTCCAGTAAATACTCTTTCCCCGAAGACCCTTCTTCCGTTGGAATTGGAATTGTACACCTTGTGCACTGCGGGCTGTGTTCTGAGGTGACAAGGGTGAGGAGAGGAGGAGTCCCGAACAGGTGAGCCATTCAAAACTGCTTGGAAGTCATTATGTGCGGTTCTTTCTTCCTTAGCCTTTGTACAGGGCTGGTGCCGAAGCATTTTTTATGTAGTTCGGAAAAGAGGACTAATATCATAGTTTGAGATTTTCAGGAATGTCCTGTACGATGTGTTTCATTAGCGGCTAAGACTACCCTTCAGGTTTAGATCCTTATCTCTTAAGTTGTAATTATTCAGCAATAAATGTAGGTGTGAGGGAAAACATATTCATTCTTTTATTTATTTATTTGAGAGAGAACACACATCCTCTGATGACTCCTCAAATAGCAGTGACAGCTTGGCCAAGCTAGGGGGCCCGGAATGCAATCAGTGTTTCTCATTTGGGTTTCAGGAACCCAGTTTCTTGAGCCTTCACTGCTGCCTCTGAAGGTTTTCATCAGCAGAAAACTGGAATTGGGAGCAAACCCAGGCACTCTGATGCGGCACGTGGGCAAACGCCTGCCCCTTTTTATTTCCTTTCTTGTCTGTCTTTCTAAGAGGAAAATATTAACATAACTGCATTTGAAAACAAATGGACAAAAATGTAGTGCACTTCCCTTATTAGAAAGCTCCGAATGCCAAGGCAAACAAGGGAACTAAGCTTAGGTCCCCAAATGACCTTGGATTAGGAAGTTGATAGCTTTGGAGTCAATGAAAATTGTTGAGTTGGATTTGAGTCTTTCGCTGACTGTTTAGGAGGCAGTGGGCTGAGATTTTACGATTGGTCTCCACCTTGCATGATCCATGTTTGAAATTTTTGATCAGTGTGTCATGTTTCTTTTCCTTGCTATGAAGTAACACTGCCATTCATCAAGCAGCATTTTAAAATTTGGAGGTGGGTAATATCTTGGTTTGTCCTATTTGTCCTTAGTTTATACAGGAACTAGAAATACTGTATGTAGAAGTACATTGACTCTGTTTTTATGCTAGTTTAGAATGCTTTTGATTTGAGTTGTTTATTTCTTTAATCTTTTCATTGGTGTAGAAGTAAGTATCTCCAAGAGTGCTTAGTATGACTGTAGAAATGTTGGCTAGAATTGTGTTGCTGTCTTAGTTGACTTTTCCCTTGTGAAAGTTAAGAGAGCTATAAGCTATTTAAAAACAGACAGCTTCTCATTAGAAATTCTTTTAGATTTCAGGTGTAGTTAACCTATAGCTGCAGGGTATGCACACACAAAGGAGGCAAGGCTAGTCTTTCATAACAGTAATGGGTATGAACTAAACGGAAGATCTTTGCTTTTGGTTAACGTAACAGAATGACAAGCTGCTGAGGAGCGCTGCTCTGTAGGCCAAATGTTCCTTTCATGCTGCTCCCAGCAATATTCTTCCCGTTAGAACCAGAAACTCATTTTTTTTTCCCCTCAGTATTTTAAATCCAAAAGGATTCAGTCTTTAGACTGGATATTTAAGCTCTATGGAATCACAAACTATCTAGTTTCATAATTTCCTCTCTAATGAGAGTGAAATTTTACTCAGTTTAATTTTATGGGAGTAGGCAGGATAGCCATGGCTTTGAGCAGATCAATGGGGAAGATGAGACAATGACTTACATGGACAGAAGAGAAAAAAATAAAGTTTGGGTTTGTATCTCAAATACTAAATATGAATTCTATTAAAGAATCTTTTAGAAAACAAAGTTGAAATGGTTTGTATTTGAAGATGATAACATAAACATTTATTAGTCTGGGTGTACAGTTGAAGTCCAGTTTTTTAAAAATACATAAGTCAGAATTACAGAGAGGGAGAATCAGAGAGATCGTCCATCCCTTGGTTCATTTCCCAGATAGCTGCAACAGCCAGTGCTGGGCCAGGCCAAGCCAGGAGTCAGGAGCTTCATCTGGGTCTCCCACATGGGATGCAGGGGCCCAAACACTTGGGCCATCTTTTGCTGCTTTTCCCAGGCCATTTGCAGGAAGCTAAATCAGAAATAGAGCAGCCAGGTCATGAACTGGTGCCCATATGGGATGCTGGTGTGATAGCCAGCAGCTTTACCTGCTACACGACAGTTCTAGCCCCAGTTGAAATAATTTCTAAATTAAGTTCAACATACATAGCAATGTGAAAATATTCTCACTTATTGTTTAGCTACTTTTTGTGGAGTAACTGAGGCAAATTAAATTATATATTAATTAACCACGTGATAATAACAAGTATACTTCACCTAAGATCATAAATAGATCAAGGCTTATGCTTTTGAATTTTATTATTAGGATAGTAAAATAGATTTAGTAAGTCTCATATATGCCAGGAACTTTGAGTGTAGTGGATGAAAAGCCATTATTATAGTTCTGGGTGGTTTTTTTTTTTTTTTTTTTATTTACTCTGCATAAACTTCAGTCTGCTTTTCATGCCTGTGTTTTATTTAGCACATAGGACCAATGGCCACTATTAACCACGCAAAAAGAAAGAAAAAACCAGTACTATCAAATTGAAATAAGTTTAACTGTTGCTGTGTTCTTTTTGGCTTACTTTACCCAGAACTCTCCCTTTTAGTGAGTTGCAAGCGTGACATTTGCTATGTTTTCAGCACCTGCCAACTTGGAAACCAGGGTTTGTGCTCAGGACCCAGGCTTGCAACCCGCACTTTGTGGTGCACAATGCCGCCCCAGCTGGCGTGCTTCGTACCTCAATGGTGCTAGACATTCAGTTACAAAGCTGTGTGGCTTCACATGCACTGATTTCAATAGTCATTCCTCTCCAGGCTGCTTTCCGCTCTCATTTTACATCAAAGGAATGAGATTGGTGTCATCAAATTCACTGCTGTGCTTGCTTCTCAGTGAAAATAAGTAAATTTGTTTTATTTAGTTATTGGATCAAAAAGTAATTTTGTCTCCAAAAACCAAAGTATTTCTTTGAAAAGGTTAAGGTGTGTGTGTGTGTGTGTGTGTGTGTGTGAGAGAGAGAGAGAGAGAGAGAGAGAGAGAGATTGCAGCCAGTGGTATGACGCATTTCATTGGTGGGCAAAGAGAAGAGAAAGGGAGGAGCAGAGGATGAGTGTGCTGTAATGTGCTCAGCAGGCAGTGCTGTTAGTTCAGAGGGACAGAGATGTGGGCACGATTACAGAACTTTTCTGAATAAGATCCACATATGTAAATTGTCCCTGTTGTAGAGTCAGTATTTTGGTTTCCATCTATAACCAGGAATTTTGCATATTTTCCAAAGAAGTATATTTTGCTAACTTGTTTTCAGTAGCCAGTCTCTCTAAAAGTACTTCAGGTAGGTTTGGTGATGTCTGTCTTCTCATAATGTATTATAAGCAATTTTAAAAGGTTCTGCTTTAAAAAAGATCTTTTCAGATGTAGAAAGAACAGTGTGAAATGTGAATGACTGGCCTTTAATACAACAGTTGTGACAAAGAGGCAGTGGCTTTTGGAAACTGAATAAAGAGGTTAATACACATGCATCTGCATTCTGCTGTTGGGTCCAGTGTATAACATGTTTGACATTTGTTTAGTTCACTTTGTTAGTCCAAGAAGAATAGTATGTTATTCTATCAACCCAGTTTATAATTGTTCAGTGGTGAGCTCTTTTGCAACCATAGGCACAGATAGATTTGATGGGAAAAACTGGACAACATTTATTGGCTCAAACTTCAAAGCTTTGCTCTTTGTTGTCTGAACATCACATTTATCTAGTTCTAAAAGCACAAAAGTAAAACACCCACTAACTACCTACGACACTCCTTGTGCATATCAAAACCCAACCTTTACCCTCCTCTGCACAGTGTGCTTGGGTGAGTACTTTTATTAGCTTGTTGATACAAGTTATAGGTGGGTACACCCTTTCTTAATGAAGCACACCTTTATTGTCTCCTGTTGCTTAAGACTTCCAGCTTGGAATGGAGGAGCTGTAGTGTAGAGTGGTACTCAGTTTAAATCCCGTTTGGAGTAGATGCATGATACATACTAAACACACAAGCATTCCTCTATTTGGCAGTCCTTTTTAGGGGGAGCCAGGGGACCCACATGGCTGAGCCTTATCCCTGGGTTTTACATATTGGATGTGGAGTAATCGACTCTTAAGTAACCCCTGCATTTTGTATTTTCTCTAGAGGTGTTCTTTGACTTAGGTTCATGTTGGTCGATGCCAATGGGAAAGTTACAGGTGATTGTTTTTAGGTTATTTATGGATTTATTCCTAAACTGGCCTATGAATTTGTGTTTAGATGTCTGGTTGTACTCTTAAATCTGGTTTTGATTTGGTTGACCGTTTAAGATTGAACAAAGGTAGACAGTTTAGCTCCCCTCCCCCCAGTTGTAGCTTGCAGAGCTTTGAATCCTGAGGTACACTGAGTTTATAACTGCTGTTCTGGTTTTTTGCAAAACTCTAATCCAACAGCCTTTTGGACAGGAGTTTTTATAATACAGAACTGTAGAGATTGACACTAAGAAGTGAGCAAGTCCTTACCTTGCATCAGGTGGGAAGCAACTGTATTTTGGAAGCTTAAGCTGACATGGCCTTAATGTATATTTTTAACGTTTCAAAGTTCAAATTTAGAAAATGAGCAATAGTTATTCATTGCTAGCAGCACAACTTTTTAAGCTGGTATTTCAGTTCTGTGCACTCTCAAGAAGGCCTCAGAACCAGAAAAACAGGCTGCTTTAGATTGGAAAGGAGGTGTTACAGCAAAGGAGCTGCCGTAACTACCCTCCTTGGAATTTTGTGAGACTAAAGTCATCCTGAGAGCAACAAGAATAATGGCTGCAATAATTGCTTCCAGGCTCCGGACCCTGCATCTTGTTTTCTAAGCTGACCTGATGAACTAGTAATAGCAGGGAGAGACCGAGTGCTTGCCAGCAGGAGTCACTCTAGGCCTCCTCATAAACAGTAAGTTAAACCATGCCCTCGCCGCTCTGCTAGGCCGAGGTGATAGCGGGATGGGAGGGCCTGGGGACCTGGGGGTGTTTTTCTTTAGGTGTAGTAGCAATCTCAGATTACCCCCCTGCCTGCTTTGTTCCAGCTAGGCGCTTGGTACTGCTCCTTTCAAAACTGGCCCTGAGTAACAAAAAAAAAAATGTCCACTGGCACAAATGCCAGTGTCTTAGTCTTCTATATATGGGGGCATTTTGGCTTTCTTAGTTGAAGTACATACTCACATATCCCACATGTACTAGATAAACTCCCGTCCTTTTATTCTGAGTGCTGTCCATCCTGATCTTGCAGCAGGAATCCCTGGAGTGAGCTGTGGTTTGTGTGAAAGGAGATGTTAGCTCATACTGTTCTGCAAAGAATGGGCCCAGTGTGGTGACACGCTGAAATATTTCAGCAATAGCCGTGAAATGTAATAGTTTCCCCAGTACACACAAGCTCAAGAAGTTAATTGTTCATTTATGTTTGATACTGGGATTGAAACATTGGATTAAAACCAATTAAATGTTCCTAGAAGCAACAGAAAAAGTTTCCTGATTTATGAATGGAAGCATTCAAATGGTGCAGACACAATCCGTGTAAAGTAATGAGGTGTTTTGTTTTTTTGGCAAAGGAGAACACAAAACAGGCATAGGGAGTTCTTTCTTGAAACTTTCTCTTTAAATTTCTCTTTTTGGATACAAGGCCAGTAATATAACATACAGCAGGAGGAACGAGAAGCGGGGACCCTGGGGCTTCCCTGGGCCAGGGAACCAAGTGCCCTCCCCCCCAGGTGAGGCGCGCAGTGCAGAGACTGCTTATTCTGTCAGGGTTACATTCCTGAACTGAAGTCAACATCCTCAGTTACAGAACCAAACACGCTCTGCCTCTGCCTAGCAACCGCAAATCCGTCCCTCGCCGGGTGCATGCATTTTGGATGCAGCTTCTGAAGTACACATTCCTTTATTTCGGTCAGTGCCCCGAGTTAGGGAACCAGAATGTGACAACACTCAAGGTCCCTCCCCTCCTGCCGCCCTGCACGCCGCTGGAATGCTCGGTTCTTTTAAACCTCCCAACACCTAACAACCCGGAAGCCGGACGCCTGAAGCCCACGCGGCCAGGGCTTCCACCCAGCTTGTGCGGGGGGCGGGGAGAAAAGCCCGCGGGGTCCCTGGCCCAGGGCCCGGGCAGCCGCAGTGGAGGAGGCGGCGCGGGCCGGGCCGGGGCCCCTTCCCGCGTCCCGGGGCCTCGTAGGCGCGGGCTGGGCGCGCGGCGCGCGCGGCTCGACTCGCAGGACGCCCTCTAGCCCCGCCGGCGGCGCGCCGCGACCCCCCCCACTCCCCGCCCACCGGCGGCTGCGCGCACTGCACGCTCGCCCGCCGCCGCGGCCGCACGCCGCCCGGCTCCTGCACGCCGCCGCCGCGCCGAGCGCCCGGGCCCGCGACGCCGCCCGCACAGCGCGGGGCCCAGTTCACGCAGCCGCGGTCGGGCGGCCCCGCGGCGGCGGCGGGCGCGGGCGGCCTGGCCGGGGCGGGTTAAAGGGACGAGTTGCAAACAGTTCAGGAAGTGACAAGCCGATTTCCTCCTCCCCGGGAGTCGCTCGCTACAAAGCGCTCGGCGCCGGCAGGAGAGCGTGCGCGCGGCGGACGCGCGGCGGGCAGCCCGGACGACTTGGCGAGCGCCGGCGGTGACGGCACGGGGCCCGCGCCAGAGCACCCCGCCGCGCACAGTAAGCGGGGCCGGGCCGGTTGGCGGCGGCGGTGGCGACAGCAGCGGCCGGGGGGTGACTCCAGCGGAGGTCCCTCCGTGTGCGCCCCGGCCACAGTCTGGAGGGAGCCCGGCTGGCGTGCGCGTTGGGCTCGCCTTTTCTCCCTTTTACCCTTCATATTGCCGGTTCTCTTCTTTCCGCCTGCTCTCGGCGTTGGCGTTGGATCGGGCGGTTCTTGGGGGCGCCGAGTTCGCCCCGGTGCGGGCGTGGGACTTGTCAGCGAGCGAGCGGGGCTGCTGCGGGCAGTGAGCGCTCGGACTGGAGTGGGCGCGGGGCGGCTGCGCCGGGGGTGTCTTCTGCGTCTCAGCTTAAGCCCTGATTCGCCACCGTGGCGAAGGCACCGAGCCCGGGAGCCGGGCGGCTCTGCGCGCCCCGAAGTTCCCGCATCATTTGCAGACAACTCTTTTGTTCGTGGAAGTTTGCACCCGCCGGCCCTGGGATGCGGGCGCGCAGCAGCGGGCTCCGCGGTGACGGTAGCTGCCGGGGCGGCCGCGCTGGGGGCCAGGGGGCGTCCTTTCATGGGCTGAGGAGCCCGCGGGTGGCCACGGCTGGGCTGGCAGAGTGGGGGCGCCCGCGCCGGCGTGGCGTCTGCACATGGCGAGAAGGGCCGTCCGGCCCAGGCACGCTGGCGAGCCTCCTTTTGGCTGATCCTGGGTTTGCAAACACGTGGGAGTCGGGTGCCCTCCGTGGGGTTTCTCTGGGGCGGAGAGGCAGGCGGCCAGGACACCCAGAGCCCGAGGAGGGTGCGCAGCTGGCGTTGCCCCGAGGGCCTCCTCGAGTGTCCCCAGCCCCCACCCGCCCGCGGGCCGGGACAATGCTCGTGGTGCCGGCCGGGGCGCTGGGGCAGCGGCGGCTGCGCGGACGCCCTCGGATGCCGGGCTCCCTTCGTCGCGGCGCCCGGGTCCGTTCACACGTCCTGTACTTAGAACCACGGTGAACAAAGAAAAGCTTCTTGCAGCATTTGATGAATGGGATTCTGCCTCCTATAGGCCACACTCCGAGTCTCCCATAAGGTACAATGTCCGCGCTCGGCGGTGTCGGGGAAGCGGCCCCCGCGGTGCGCCGCGTTCCGGTCGGGGATCCTGGGTAGGGCGTCGGGGCCGCCGCCTCGCCGGAGCGGGGTGCGGACGGCGGTTCAGCGGGAACCACGTTTGCTGAATTGTCGGATGGTGGAGGAAGGGGACTGTGTCCTACTGACTGCTGCGGGAGTCGCAACGGCATTGTTTGTTGGCCCGGGAAGCCCAGCGAGCGACCTGCGCCGCTTACAACGTCTGAGCAGACTTACATAGGACACGCCAGCTCCGTGTCCCCAGCGGACCCCGCCGGCGGGGGGGCTGCAGATCCTGGGCTCCACCTGGCTGGAGGACCTGGAGGAGATGCAGGCAGCACCCCACCCCCCCCCTTACCCGCACTTCCTGACCCGGCCGGGTTTTGGTTTCATTTTAATTTATCCACTTGACAGTAGCCTGCCTCGGTTACAGTTTTGATACTGAATTGCGGTTAAGCAGATTCCCACCGCTCCTTAGCTGCGGACTGAGGTCCAGTTGGTAGGTCCCTCCGAGTGGGAGGTGGGCTGTCCTTGGCTCCGCAGGTGGGTCTGGTGGCTGTCACTCAGCCTTGCAGACCTGGAGGGAGCTGAGCCAGCTTCCACAGGCTTCTCCCGAATGCTCAGAGAGCAAGGTGATTTCAAACCAGTTGGAATACTTTTGCCTCCGGAGTTTTTGTTTGACCCCCTCAGCCCTGCCCTGGAAGATGAGCCTGACGTGCAGTCATTTTAACCTCGAGGACAAGTTGTAAGCACAAGCCAGCGGTGCCACCGCTGCACAGTGAATTTGAATGTCGTTCCAGCCCTGTCCGGGCACTGTTTTGAATGGTAATGTTTTTAATCAGGGCTCCCTTCTGTTTTCAACTTAGGGTGTATTGTACATCATGGCCTTCCGGAAGTTCATACCGTTCTTTTTGAAGGAGCTGTAAGACACCTTATTGTGGTGGTGGTGGCCACACTGAAGCTGACGTCTCGCCAGAAGCTCCGGTGTGGTTGCCCAGGCTCTTTCTCATGGCATCTTTCTGTCTTTGTCTTCTCCCTTCACTATCCCACAGCCTCCCCAACTCTGTTCTGTAGAAGCCTGGTGGGCTGGGTGTCCCGCACGTGGGCCCAGTGAGCAGGCGCCTGGCCCCGGAGTGGAGCTGAGAAAGGCTGGCCAGCTGTCCTCCCCTTCAGGAGGGAGGCTGCAGAGGGAGCTGGCGGCAGGGGACGCTGGGGAGCTCCTTGCAAAAGCACACCCTCTCCCCCACTGCGCTGAGGCTGCGTGCTGGGCCCACCTTCTGGGCGCTCGCTCTGTTGGTGTTCTCTGCAGGCAGTGTGACTTTCTGCGTGGAAAACTTTCTGTTCTCGCCCTTAACAGAAGACAAGACTGAAACCAGCAGATACTGAGATCAGCACCACCCCCATCATTACCACCACCATGCTCACCTCTCTGATGTGTAATAAAAGAAACCTGCAGGCATAATTTGTTATGTAATATGCTGATAACACAAGTTTCGGGTTTAGATGGAGAGCAGATGTGGAGGGGACGGCCTTTAATTGATCCAGCCAGGGGAGACTTTCCTAGATTAACTAGTCCTTGCAAACCCCCAAGGGGATTTGTTTTTCTTTCTTTCTTTTTTTTTAACTTGAGGGGAGAATCCCAACCTCCGGGTTTTCGATAGGCTGTGCCCCTCGGCTTCTGCTTTGCTGCAGCTGTCCTTTTTGTCCGACTTCCTCTCTTGAAAGAACCGGTTTGTTGCCAACACGGAGCACATGGCTGGGTCTGGCTGGGCCCAGTGCAGCTTAGCTCAGCTGGGCCCAGCTCCTCCTCCTGGGCTGGTCCAGCTGCTGCCCTGTCCTGCACCCTGCAAAGCAGGGCCAGGCCGGGGGACGTGGGTGCTGTGAGGAATGTTGACTGGTCTCCCTGGGCTCCTTTCTTAAACGTCTCATCACCCAGGGAGAGTTTCTGTCTAAACTTGTTCAGTGAACGCACTTTCTAGAATCACTGACCCTCCTTCACTGGTTAATTCCTGCGTTCATTGCCTGCCTAACTTCAGGAAGTCTTTGTGCCCGGCTGCTGTGTCACCTTTATTGTGACTTAGAGTTGGGACTGAACCACCGCGTGACGGCTGACCCCCCTTAACAGTAGTTTCCTCGCATGCTGGGATGTGAACTTTGGAAAGGAACCCAGAGGCTTAGATATGCTGATGTGCCCTGAGACTCGCTTAGAGAATTTCTGTTTCAGTGCAGTTTACATGAACGTGATTAATGGCCCCCCTGCCACGGAAAAGTCTATATTCAAAAGCAGGTTACTGTTCCCTAGGGTTCTTCTTACGGTGAAGTAATTTTCTTTGCCCAACAACTTTGTTTTAAGGTGCCTTCTTTGATACTTAATGCAAACCTCCTGTGCACTCGGGTTTGGGTCAGGGTTTGGGCCTTGTAAATCACAGGCTGTGGTTTCGGTGGTGCCTGTCTGAACCCTCCCGAACTTGGGTCTGAGAGAGTTCTGCGGGATCGTCCTGAGCAGCAGCACTGGTGCAGGGCCTGTCGGGGCGGAAGCAGAGCCGCTGGGGCGACCTTGGCTTCAGGCTGCCGTGAGGGACGAGGGACGGCGAGGCTGGGCTCCGGACGAGACGTTTGTTCCCTGCAGCACCGGGAAATGCTTGAGGTTTCTGACAAATAGAGACGTCCTTGGTGTTTTCTTCTTCTTTTTGTTAAATGTGGGTTGATTGAGAGGGGAACTGCTGATGGGTGGGTCTGAAAGCAGCCAAGAAAATAAAAACACATTTGAAGGACTCTGGGCGATTTTGCATTTCAAAGGGTCTACCTTGTAGAATTTCACATCACGTCAGGGGTTACAGAGAAGCGTGACAGGCACCCCTGCTTCTCTAACGGTTGTCCCTCTCCTCTGCTGCGGGGGCCACACGGGGAGCTGCCTTTGGCGTGGTGTGTGTGTCTGGGGTGGGGGTGGCGGCAACGTGGCCAGACCACGGTGCCTGCTGCGCATCACGGAAGCAACGGCACCTCCTAGGCATCTGTGAGTCCCCGGAGGGACCTTGTCCACAGTGCCACTCTCGGGGGACGAAAGGGAATCGTGTTGGTAAACAGCCCGCCTGACCCCGGGCTGTGGTGGCGGGCTGACTGCTGCCTGCCCTGCTGCTCTTTTCCTTCTCCCAGTAAACAAAGGGACAGCTTCTTCCCCGTGCTGGTGTAACCGGCTTCCCAAAGATTTAGCCAGAGTGTGTGCCGGTGGTTCAAAGGCAAAAAACAGCAGCCCTGCCGGCTGGTTGTTCAGGGCCCGCCCTGAGCCCTGGGGCTTTCTTTGCACACACTATCTAATTCTCCAAGCAAGTCTGCAGTTTGAGCTGCAGAAGTGGAGGCCCAGAGAGGCCCAGCCACCGGCCCAGGGCTGCACAGCTGGAAGGCCGAGAAGCCAGCAGCAGGAGCAGGGGGTCTGGCTTTTCAGAGCCTGTTTGTAGCACACAGGCTGCTGGTGTGTTCGTAAGATAGAGGCACTAGGTTCTGTTTTATCTCAACGCATAAATTTTGTTTAGTCTTGTTAATACCGCAGGGAAACTTAGAAATTTTAACTGCATCTTCTCCACCCCCTTCCCTTTCCTGTGACTATTTTGGGGTGGGGAGAGAGTGGTAGGGTGCTGACTGAATTCTGTAGGACCAGAGGCTGTGCCTGAATTGGGGAGCCGGAAATGTTTTGCTTCGTCCTTACAAAAGACAGCTTCATGAGCAAATGCAATTATTCCCAGTGACCTTCTGGGGGAAACAGGAAATAAATCTGGCAGCTTGCTGGAAGCATCCCTGTTTATTTGGATTCCATTTTCCATTCAGAGAGAGTGCTAAGAGGGATGCCCAGGATCACCCGCCTCCCCCTCACCGTTTGCATTTGTCTCAAAGTAAGTTAGGCTGTGGTGCTTGCTCTCCCAGGTTCCCAGGTTCCTACTTTTATTGTTGACATGCCTAAAGTCCTAGACCAGCGCGGGGACACTGGGCACATGGCAGCGTGGGCTGGGCAGGGACCTGCCTTCGTGGCGGCCTTTGTAGGGGAGCCGGGACCCCTCTCCAGCAAGGCAGGCCTGACTGGCTCTGTTGTCCTCCTTTATGGGAGAGGGTGGGACCTCGGTGACCCCGTTTCCAAAAGCCACAGCATGCTTCTCAGCCTTGGCCGCACAGTCGAGTTGCCTGCGGAGGTTTGAAAAAAAGGTGCATCCGTCGTAAGTGTAGGACCCCAGCCTTGGTGTTTTTAAAGTCCCCAAGTTGGTTCTGTTCTGCATCCGGGACTGAGAGAGGAGGCCTGGGCTGGACCCCGTGTGTTTCTGGCTTTGCTCAGCAGGGATCTGGGGACCTTTGTTTTCAGGATTGGAGCAAATCTGTCGGAATTTTTCACTGCTGCCATGTCTTGTCAGTGAGTATCTGCAAGGCCCCCACCCTCAGGCAAAGTGCCTGCTGTGGACAGCGCTGAGGTAGCTCCCATCTCTGCTGGGCCAGGATGTTGGTGCACCTGCCTGTGCAGGAGTCAGTACAGCCCTTCTGGGCCACCTTCTGGGCGACTGAAGAGGGCAGGTGCCGTTCAGGTTGTGATTTCAAGGCAGTTCTCGCACAGGCCCTGCCTCGCTCTGGTTCTTGGTGTCCTGCTGGGACTTGGGAGGGACAGTGCATTTTGGGTCCAGGGAGCACCCTGTGATTCTCAGTGGTGGTTCCTTTTGTAGGGATAGTCATACCGTCACCTGGTAGACCTGACAGCTCGGAATGGTCCTCCTTGAGCAAACTTGGGATTGCATTTCATAGAAACTGTAGAGTGGCGGGGCCGTGGAGAGCCGGAGCCCTGGTCAGTCTGCTGCTGGAAGCTTCCAGAACGCAGATCTGACTCCCCGGAGGTGAGCTGTCTACTCCAAGTCCCATAGCTGGAGCAGCGGGGCAGACCTGTGTCTCCTGGGTTGGTCAGGTGAACTTCACCACGGATCGCAGTTCTTCGGCTGAGAGAAACATGCTGTCAGCTGTTAGTCCCTCCCATTAAAAAAGAACATTGACAGGGAGAGAAATAGAGCTCTCATCCACTGGTTCACTCCCCTACTGCCTGTAACAGCCAGGGCTGCGCCAGGCTGAAGCCGGCAGCCTGAATGCCATCCAGGTCTCCCCTGTGGGTGGTAGGGACCCAAGTCCTGGAGCCGTCATCTGCTCCCGGGGTGCACAGTGGCAGGAAGCCAGAATTGGGGGGCGGACAGGAACCTGGGCAGCTTCACCGCCTGCCCCTTCTCAATTTCTTTCTCTTTTTCTTTTCTTTTCTTTCCTTTCCTTTCCTTTCCTTTCCTTTCCTTTCCTTTCCTTTCCTTTCCTTTTCTTTTCTTTTCTTTTCTTTTCTTTTCTTTTCTTTTCTTTTTCCTTTCCTTTTCCTTTTCCTTTTCCTTTTCCTTTTCCAGATTTTTCTTATTTGGTAGAGTTACAGACAGTGAGAGGCGGAGAGAGAGACAGAAGTCTTCCATCTGCTGGTTCACTCCCCAAGTGGCCCCAACTGCCAGAGCTGGGCAAATCCGAAGCCAGGAGCTTCTTCTGGGTCTCCCACATGGGTGCAGGGGCCCAAGGACTTGGGCCATCTTCTACTGCTTTCCCAGGCCATAGCAGAGAGCTGGATCGGAAGAAGAGCAGCCAGAACTCAAACTGGCACCCATATGGGATGCCGGCACCGCAGGCAGAGGATTAACTTGCGCCACAGCACCGGCCCCTCCTCCCAATTTCTGATGACCCCCACTGACGCACGCTCAGGCGGGTCCCTTAGGTTGCTCATTATGTGGGGCCAGGGCCCCATTTCCCCTGCTGGTAGTCAGGTCCCGACGGGAGGAAGTGCTGAGACTTCGTGAAGGTGAGCTTGAGGGAAGGGCATTGTTCGCCTTGCCCTAAGCTGGTCACTCTGCCCTTCTCTGCCGCGGTGGTAGTGAGGAAGCGAGGGCCTTTGCCTCCGACAGGGGCTGGGTTTGGGCCTAGTGATGGAGGAAGAGAACTGTGATGATTTTCTCCAGGCCTGTCATTCCCACAGTCAATCAGCAGACACTACCTAGGCACCTGCTCCGTGTCCGGCCTGAAGCTGGGTGCTTTGCCTCTTCAGTCCATTTAGTTCTCTGCACAGTCTGTGGCTAAAGCGCCAGCTGCTCAGAGAGCTGAGAGGAGCGGTTGGGGTTCAGGTTGCTGGCCTCAGTCCTGTGTTCTTCCTACCACGCCATGACTGGTCTTCAGGTGCCTGCCACTGTGTAATGGAGACGGAGTTCCTGCGGTGAGCAGGATGTGTCTTGTGGGTACTCCCATGAGACTGCCCCTGGACACCATGCTGAGACTTCCAGAAGGGGCCTTTGGTGGCCATGCAGTGGTGTCCGTGTGGGGACTCTGGGTGTCCCGGAAGTGCCCTGTATAGAGGAGGTGGCTTGTGAGGGTTCTGGCTGTTGCTGCCTGTCCTGTGCTCTGTACCCCCATGGAGGCCACCCTCCCATCCCCACCTCCTACCTCTGCCTCCTGGCTGAGGCGTGAAGCACCCTGATGACAAAGCCCAGCTGGGAGAGGCCTGGTTCTGCCTGGAATTCCCCCTTGCTCTGGCATTCGCCTTGGCCAGGGGCCTGGCACTGGAGGGAGGTTCCCTCTGCCGGCCGGCAGTAGCCTCTGCTGTTGGAGGGTGCAGACGGTGTCTGCCGCGGCTGTGTACTGCCACCTCGGAGCTCAGGGTGAGGAGAGGGAGCCCATCTCCCGGGGCTGAGGGCGGGTGGGGGGGTGTCTGTGTGTCTGCGGGAGGGAGGGGGTGGCAGATGGCAGGGAGCCCTGCTGTGGCGTGGTCCTGTGTGCCAGTCCCTGGGAACTACCCTCCCACAAAATCCCCTCAGCAGTGAAACGACGCCATTTCCTGGGCAGCAGAGAGTGGGCACAGTACGCCTCCTCGCTGAGCCTCTCTGGGCCTATGGTTTCTCACTTCGCCGGCCGTGGCTCCCGGTGTTTTCAGGAGGGTGGGTGGAGAGCCTGTTTGAGGACAGGTGCCATGCGGCGGGGTGCGAGGGAGCAGGTGAGTCTGATGGGGCAGGCAGAAGTCTGCCGCAAGGCCCAGGCTGGGCTGTGTGCACAGAGACCTCAGTGGGGCGGGAACGTGGGGCAGACCGCAGGTGAATCCCCTTCAGCACCAAAGGCGGGGCGTTCGGCCCTGGAATCAGTGCCCAGGCTGAGATCCCAGGTCTTCCCTTTGCTGACAAGCTACCCTGGAGCAGGCCGCTGTTCCGGGCTGGGTTCTTTTATCTGGGGTATGGCTGGTGCTGACAGCACCCAGCCCGTGGATTTGGGGCACTGAGGGAGGCCAGGAGTGGGGACACTCGAGCCCGGGAAGCATTACTGAGCTCCTCGCGCTGCCTGTGGCGAGTGCCGGCTGCAGGGAGAACAGATGGAGTGTTCACAGGCCCACGGGGTGAGGGACACAGGGCAGCGCGGAGGGGGCTTAACCGTGAGCACGTGGGCGAAGCTGGGGCAGAGCGAGCCTCTGCTCACCCAGCATGCCGCACGCTCAGATGGCTTGTGAGATTTTGGGGGGAAGGGCGGAAAGTGCACATTGTCTTAAGATCGCAGTGTGTCTCCTAACCAGAGTCAAGAGTGGTGAGATATGAAGCGTTCTCTTTAAGAACTCTCCGTAAACCAAAAGTGACTTAGTTTGGTCCTAAACATAGACAATGAAACGCAAGTGCAGGTTGTGCTGTGGCCTCCCAGTCTCAGCCCAGCTCTGGCTGACGACTTCTGGGAGTGGATTCCCGGGCAGCCCTGCCGGCCTCACTCCCGTCTGGCCCCAGGTGAGGGCCCGTTTACCACCTCTTGGATTTCCCTTTAGGTTCTTGGCAGCTGATGTCTTTGGTGTTTTGCCCCTCCGGGCAAGTTTGGGAGCTGCCGCTGACAACTGTCCCCAGCATCCTCTTCGTGTGGGTTATGTGGTGGCCCTGGAGCCCTCTGCACAGCTCACCCTGGGGTGTGATTGGTTCTGGTCGCTTCTGCCACCTGAACGGGACTGCAGCCTCAATAGAAGGGAGAGTTCGTCCGAGCTCACCAGAGCTTCCTAAACCAGGACGACTGCAGGAGAGGCCTGTAGCCCCCTCCAGTGCTGTCCGATGCTGCTGTGTCACATGTCCTCTGCCCCAGCCCCGCCCTCCAAGGGGCAAACAGTGTGGGTAATTGTGACACACAAAAATTTCTTGCTGAAGTTCAGGTAGCTTTGAAGGAGAGCCTCAGAACGGGAGTGTGGAGCCTTGGTGCTGTTGACTGGGTTCTGGGACTGGTCCTGATTCCACACTGCAGCAGCCCGGTCCCTCTCCAGAGGACCCTCCAAGGGGGCTGGGCCTGGGCGGCCTTGACACTGACCCTCTTTTGAACATTTAAATGAAGCTTTGTGACTGAGGGACTGTGTAAGGGGGCAACCAGGGCTCTGGCTGCCTCTGGTCTCAAAGGACGTGACAGCTCATCTGCCATGGTTGGACCCCAGGCTCAGTGCAGTGTTGTCAGGATCTATCAGATACCCCCTGTGTGTAGGGGACACTTCCGTAGGCCCTGGGACCCCAGAGAGCAGGAAGCTGGACCCTTGTTTGTTAGGAGCTCATCTACTTGTGTGGGTGGCGGGACTGCTGATTATCGAGTTCCTGCCGCGTGGGCCAGCCAGTGTGATAGGTGGAGTGAAGGTGTGTGCACGCGAGGTCCTGGTGAGCCGCACAGGCCTGTGAAGCCATGGGAACCTCACTTCAAGGATGCTGGAGGGAGGAGGACAAAGAGGGCTTCCCGGAGGAGGTGACAGCTGACCCACGCCTGGAGGAACGAGCAAGGGTTTAGACGGAGGAAGAATGGGGAGGAGATATTTCAGACCAGGGCAGCACAGTGCACACAAAGGTGTAGAGTGTGAGACCAACTCTCAGGGCCTGTGGGGACCTGGGTGAGTAGCAGGCCGATGGGGAGCTGAGTTGGTCAAGGTCAGGCAAGGCGAATTAGTCTGAACTTGAGTCCTGAAGGCCGGGTGCTGGAGACGATGTGCTGATGCTTGCAGTCTGGAAGATTCAGCATGGTGGGTGTGGCGGTGCAGAGCAGGTTTGGATCGGGCAGCTTGGAGGGCACTGAGGATAGCAGAGAGGCTGGAGGCTGAGGCTGAGCGTGAGGTGGCCCGTCCCGGGTCCAGGGGTGGGGGGCGGTCAGTCTTCTCCAGTGATCCTCACCAGGGACCTCCACCTCGGTGACACTGGGTGCCCAGCCCTTTAGACCGTGGAGTAAGCTTCTTGGAGGGGTATGGGACCAACCTCCAAGGGCAGACTTTCCATCAAGTGCCGTCTCTGGCTGGAGTGGTGTGTCTCCGTGTCCCTTAGCCGGCACTCTGTCCCTCGGGGGTGCTTGGCAGTCCCAAGCACTTCCAGTCTCTTGCCTGTGCCCGCACCAGTGCTGAGGTAGTCAAAGCAGACACAGCGTTTGGCATTATTGAACGAGCTGAGAAAGTCCGATTCTGCGTGAAACTACCTTTGTTTCCCCTTGAGGTGGAAAAAAGTACCTGGTCACCTGGGTGTGCCTGAAGCAGGTGCAGCCCCACGCTCGAGGCTCTCGCCAGTGCTGGCGGGCGGGGGGAGGGGGTTAGTGGCTGACACACTCCTGGGAGTGGCCTGCCCTGGTCACCTGACTGCTGGCGGCTACTCCTGAGGCCTCCAGTGCCCTCAGATGCCAGCCTGGATTCCAGGCCCCGGTGACGGTGTAGCATGTGACCTGGGCTCAGAGGAGGAAAAGTAAGGGGAGTGATGAGGCAGGACAGCGGTTCCGCAGCCCAGCTCGGCTCTGTGAGTGCCCGGGGCCTTGCTCGTCAGCACTTCCTGGGAGGGGAGAGAGAGGTCTGTAAGGTCTGCCACGTGGGCTGAAGCTGAGCAGTAGTGTTCCCCCTTCCTCTGGTTCCTGAGGAGGTTAGCAGATGGCCTTCATCGGCGAGAAAACGAGTCATGGAGGGATCGCCCGGCTGGTGGGCCCCGAGGTGAGCTGCAGACCGGAGGGTGAGAGCCAAGTGGCCGGACATGGGTGCCGAGACCCCGCATAGACCAGACGCCCAGGCTGCTGAGAGGGTGGGTGACGGTGCGATGGATGGGTTTTAACTTCCCTTGGAAAAAAGACTTAGTGTTGGCTCGTGTGAGGTTCAGGCACGTCCCTGAGTGCTACAGAAGAGACTCCAGGAAGTCCCTGTGCTGAGATGTGGGCCCACGTACTTCCACGGACGAGCGTGGTCAGGGTAGTGCCTCCCCTGTCCTCCTGAGGGACTCTGGGCTTGCATGCATCCTTCTGGGCATTGAGCCGGTGCGGCAGTGCCTGGCCAACACTTCCTTCACTCCTACTCAGTTTCTGGGTGGAGCAGTGGGGCCTGAGGGACCAGGTGACGGTCCAGTGACAGGCAGTGAGTGGCATGTCCAGGCTTCAAGTGCTCCTGGCTCTGAGCTGTGGCAGAGGAGGGAGCCGGAGCCCAGGCACCTGCTTCCTGTGGGGCTGGGCACTCCCCTCTGATTTGGCCTCTGCTCAGTTTTTGGCCCAACCCCTTGATGGCAGCTGGTGTCCATGTGGTGGTGTCTTGGGGCCCTGGAGAGGAGGCCTGTCCTGAGCACCCTTTCCTCTGCTCTGGGTGATGCTGGGAGACCCGACCGAGGACATGCGAGAAGAGCCCTGGGCACCTCTGCCTGCCTGCCAGGGAAAAGCAAGCTGCTGTCACTCAGCTCCCGTGGGAAGATTTTGCAGCTCTGGAGTGTCTCCACGGCCGCATCGTTTTCCATGTTGGAGGGTTGTGGGGGGGGGGTGGTGGCGTTCCCCTGGTTACTGCTGGTGATGGAGCACTAGAACATGGCCTGGGAGAGCTTAGCATCTTCCAGCCCTTAGCAAATGGGTCACTTTGTGTTTCTTGGTCATTTGCTTTACTGAAAGAGCCTCTTGCAGTGTAAGGCAGTACAGGTGAGGCGCGCGGGCAGGACCTGGAGTAGGAAGTTAGAAAAACCTGAGCGGAGGAGCGAGCAGGTGCAGAGCAAGGCGAGAGGAGCCCTGGGTTCTGCTCCCACCGCTTGCTGGTGTTGGTGTTTGAGCCGAGCAGTTCCCTTCTCCGTGCTGTGGCTTTCTCATCTGCAGACGTGGAGTAGTGAGTCAGAGCGCCCAGTGCCTGCCAGCTGCCGTTCACCCCCAAGTGCTTGCTGAATGCCCGTCGTGTGCCGGCACTGTGATGTGTTCCGGGTTTCTCATTTAATTCCTACAGTCATCCAGAAAAGTTGTTTCCTTTAAAAAAGAACAAAGAAACACAGGGGGCCCGCATTGTGGTGTAGTGGGTGAAGCCGCTGTGTGTGACGCCAACGTCCCATATGGGTTCCAGTTTGTGTCTGGCTGCTCCACTTCTGATCCAGCTCCCTGCTGATGGCCTGGGAAAAGCAACAGAAGATGGCCTGAGTACTCGGGCCCCTGTCTTCCACATGGGAGTCTTGGCTCCTGGCTTCTGCCTGGCTCAGCCCTGGGCATTGTAGTCCCTGGGGAAGTGAACCAGTGGATGGAAGATCCCCCCCATCTCTCTCTCTCTCTCTCTCTCTCTCTCTCTCTCTGATTTCCGAATAAATAAATAAATCTTAAAAAAAAAGTTTTCCCACTTGCCGGTTCACTCTCCCAAGTCCCGGGAGCTGGGAGCTCAACCTCGATTTCCTGCTACTTCGCAGGATGTGCGTTAACAGGAAGCTGGAATTGGGGTCGGAGCAGGGACTTGAACCCAGACCAGTACGGGATGTGGGGGACTGGACACAGCCGCACCAAGCTGTGTACCTGATGTCTCTGTTCCTGCTGCAGTAGTGGATTGGGTAGCCTGTGGCTATTGCCGGGCTCTCTGCAGGACTGTGCACTGACTGACCACTTCTCCGTACGGCTGCTATGTGTTCCAGGCCTGCGCCATTCACAGGGCAGCCGCTAGGCACATGCAACTCTTTACATTTAAATTCATTCAAAATAAACGAAGTGACAAATGGCAGTTGTTTGGTTGCCCTAGCCATGGGTCAAGTGCTCAGTGGCCACTGACTGTGCCTTGGAAGTGCAGATGCAGAACGTCACCGTCACCGCGGATGGCCCGGTCAGGCCCGAGTGTGCTGGAGTGTCCTCAGTGTATGGACAGACCAGATCCAGAGTCAGAGGTGCGGAGGAGGCGTCCAGTGGGTGAAAGACACTGGAGCTTCCTGGCGCAGAGATGCAGAGTTGAAAATTAGTTCATTTGGGCCGGCGCCGCAGCTCAACAGGCTAATCCTCCGCCTACGGCGCTGGCACACCAGGTTCTAGTCCCGGTCGGGGTGCCGGATTCTGTCCCGGTTGCCCCTCTTCCAGGCCAGCTCTCTGCTGTGGCCCGGGAGTGCAGTGGAGGATGGCCCAAGTGCTTGGGCCCTGCACCCCATGGGAGACCAGGAGAAGCACCTGGCTCCTGCCTTCGGATCAGCACAGTGCGCCGGCTGCAGCGGCCGTTGGAGGGTGAACCAACGGCAAAAGGAAAACCTTTGTCTCTGTCTCTCTCTCACTGTCCACTCTGCCTGTCAAAAAAAAAAAAAAAAAAATTAGTTCATTGACTCTGGTGATGGAGAAGCCTCCACTGTGACAGGGAACGTGGGCCCAGGCCTCGTGTGTGACCGCTGCCCCCGTCCGCCAGCCCCTGGCTCCCTGGGACTGCCGGCCTCATCAGTTCTGCCACGTCCAGCCCCCTGCCTGTGTGTGTGCGTGCCAGGCCTCATGGAAATCCACAGAAATTCACTTTCCTGTGTCCAGGTGGGGCTGCGCCCTAGACCATCTGGACCTGCCACTTTGTGCCATTGTTCCTGCTGTGCTGGCCTGGGAAAGTTTGTGATCTGGAGAAATGCGGCCATGTGTTGTGTTCTGCGGGCAACCCGAGGGAATTGCTTGACTCATTCAACATGGCAGCCACTGTGCGGCCTGCGGAAGGAGGGTGAGCTCCAGGCCTCTCGGCCAACTGGCGCCACACGGCTTTCTCCTTAAGGTGCTTTCAACTACGGACACCGCTGCAGTCTGGGAGGGAGTTAGGAGCTGGGCTGCGCTGTGCTCTGGTCTTTGGTCCAGCTGTGCTCTGCAGAGGAGTTTGGGGAGCTAATTCATGCCGGAGAAACGTGGCGGTGGGATGGGGGAGGCTTCCGGTTTGTTGGACTCGGGTATACATTTACTCGAGTGTCAGTGCGTCAGAGCCATCTCCCCTACGCTTGTACATGCGGAAGGACTCTGGGGTCGGGCAGAGCTGTGTGGCTGTTCCCAGGTCTGGCTGCACCGGCCCTGCGGTGTGGTGTGCTGTGCTGTCGGGTCCTGTGCATACCCAGGCTCTGTGATGGCTGGGCCTGCCTTTGTTGGGTTTGTATGGGTGCAGCCTACTGGAGTCTACAAGCAGTGCCCACTTTATGATCAGGATGGAAACATTCATCAAATTCAAGAAGATACCATGAGGTGTTTTTAGGACCTTGGGGGAGAGTGAAAAGAGGAGAAAGACATAGAAATCTGATGGCTTCAGTTCTAGAACAGTTGCAGGAAAGGAGTACCTGGTAAGGAGGAAGCTGGGCTCAAGAGGATGGACTTGGAAAAATTTCCTCCGTGCTCTGACAGGGAAATAGTCCTGGAGCAGCTCGAGGGCCCGGGCTGGCTTGCATGGCTCCCTTCTGTGCCTCTGCCACCTTAACATTTTTTGGTTTTGTTTATTTACTTGGATTATTTTAAAGGTATTATTTGAAAAGCAGAGAGATGGAGAGAGAGCAGCAGACAGAGATCTTCCATCTGCTGGGTCACTCTCCAAATGCCCACAACCAAAGCCAGGGACTGGGAACTTAATCTAGGTACCTGTGTGGGTGGCAGGGACCCAAGCACTTGGGGTTTACCTGCTGCCTCCCAGGGTCCTCATTAACAAGAAAGTGGAATCAGGAGCAAGCTGGGGGGCCCGTGCTGTGGTATAGCGGGTAAAGCTGCTGCCTGCAGTGCCGGCATCCCGCATGTTCAAGACCTGGCTGCTCCACTTCCGATCTAGCTCTCTGCTGTGACCTGGGAAAGCAGTGGAAGATGGCCCAAGTCCTTGGGCCCCTGCACCCGCGTGGGAGACCCGGAGGAAACTCCTGGCTCCTGCTTCAGATCGGTGCAGCTCTGGCCATTGTGGTCAGTTGGGGAATGGACCAGTGGATGGAAGACCTCTCTCTGCCTCTTGCTTCTCTGTGTAACTCTCTCAAATAAATAAATAAATTTTAAAAAAGAAGAAACCAAGCTGGTTCTTGAACTCAGGCATCTTGGCTAAACCCATACCCTTGCGTCTCCTTCTGTAGACAGTGAACGGTGGGGTCGTGGCAGATTGGGCCATGACCAGAACTGCTCTCTACCGTGTCAGCACCTAGAAAGGGGAATTAATTACAGTGCCCAAAAGGAACCCTGGTGCATTTATAGAAAAACCATCTGGTTTTTCCTTGGAGAGTTGGTGTTGGCTGCGCACCTCCTGTGTGCCAGGCTCTGTGTGAACATTCTGTCATCTGATTGTCTTACAGTCAGCTGTGGGGCCACCAGCCCTGCTTCACAGGGAAGACGGTGCTTGAGCTGTGCCCCTGGCGGGGAGCCGCTGTGGGGCGGGGAGAGTTGTGCTGGGCCAGAGCCCGACTTGGAAGCCAGAATCCTCTGCCCCAAAGCCCATCTCCTGGGACCCCCATTTGTATCCCTAGTTGTGGACCGTGCTGCTGTTTGAAAAAGTAAGCGGTTCCTCCTCTGGATGGGTTTCCAGATTCTGTTCCTTTTTAAAAATTATTTATTTATTTACTTGCTTGAGAAGCAGAGAGACAGAGACAGATGGGGAGAGCTCCCGTCTTCTGGTTTCCTCCCCAAATGCCTGCAACAGCCAGGGCCAGGCGCTTAGAATATAACCGGTCTCCTCCCCCGTGGTGGCAGGGGTTTTAATACTTGAGCCATCGCTGCTGCCTCCCAGGGTCTGCATCAACAGGAAGTTGGGAGTCAGCAGCCAGAGCGGGGTATTGAACCCTTGTACTCTGATGTGGGATGTGGGCGTCTAAACTGGCATTTGCACCACTAGGCCAAATACCCGCCTCTCATCGCATTCTCCTTGTGGCTTGTAGGCGGAGAAGTAGATTGCTGTCTGTGGGGTGACATTTAGGGGAACTACCTCCGTGGAACTTTCCCTTTGAATGTTGTTATGGTACAAGAAGTCTTCATTTGTCCTGGGCTGTTCTGAAATGAAAGGCAGGAAACTCCCCTCTCATTTCTATATCTTGCATCGAAGTCGTCAACACAGAGTCCTCTGTTCCATGTGGTGGTCGTGTGGGGAGGCAGCTGCTCTGCTCCTGGGGACCCAGCCGCAGCCAGCAGTCTGGAGGCGTCAGGGCTCCGGAATCGGCTGCTCCATCTGCTGGATTTACTTGGATTTGTTTAAAGTATTTGGCATGGAAACTTTTTCCTTTCCCCACCCCGCCTCCTGGGAGAGGCCAGAACAGAGCTTTTCTGGTGAGGGCAGGGCAGATCCCGGCTCCCTGCTCCAGAGAATGCCGGGGCTCACCCACAGAGTGAGCGCCCCAGCCTCCTGTGCGGCTGGCAAAGCACCCGCCCTGGGTCAGCCATCTCTCCGAGGCCAGGGTGAGGGGCAGGCCTCCATCACGAGTGGCAGTTTTATGGGCCTACTTTGGTGTGCGTGGAATTTCACATGTCTGAGCTTTCTAGTCATTTTTTGCCCTGCAGCTAACCCAGAATGAGCGAGCCAGGGAGTGGTGCAGAGGGGTGTGTCCACACTGCGGACTGCTGAGGCTGAGAAGGTCCATGGGGTTCTTCAGACCAAGATAAAAACCTTCCTCACCCAGGTGTTTTCAGGGGTCTGCATAATTAGCGTCACTCAGAGGAGAGCTTTCGCTGGTGCTCTGGGGGCCAGATGTGGTTCTTGGACATGACTTGTTTGTCCCACACGCTCTATGAATTTTTGAATTTCTTGACATTTAAAAACCAGAGGATTGTACAAAGAAGCCTGGAATTTTGGCTTCTCTTGAAAAGCTCTAAGATTTTTAGTGTTAGCCTGGGCCCTGTTTCCCTCACAATGCACAACAGTTAACTGTGTAGCCAGAGCTGCCTGCTGTAGAGGGCACCTCCCTTGCTGGTCATCAGTTCGTATGCATTTACGTAGGAACTCCTTTTAGCTTTCCTCCTTGGCCCCAGAAGCCATGTGAGTGGACGAGGCATTCGGAAGTAAGGGTCAGCTCCCCTGGCTCTCCAGGTTGTCAGGTGCAGGACGGGCTACGGCGCACGGCAGATGTTCAAGGTCATCGCCTCATCCTGCCCGCTGCTGCATCTGCAGGTAAACGCGCAAAGAGAAGCTGGAGCTCAGAGAAGCCGAAATGCTCCCACAGTCACTGCCAACAGGAACTCTGGAAGGACAGCATGCCCTATAAACCTGGGAAGCCAGTCTCAGCCCGGGGCCTGGGCTTGCTCCTGGTCGCTCTGTGATGCCGGGGAGCCGGGGTCCTTTTGTGTGTCTTCCTGCCGTAGTCACTCAGGTGCTTTGCCCTTCGTAGTCTTGGTATCAGACTGCTTCCGTGATTGCAACAGATGCTGCAGGAATTTTGTCTCTTTTTAATGAAGATTTAATCTTTAAATTTTCTGAGCAGGCAGTCTGGTTGCCATGCACCAGGTAGCCGAGTTCTGCTGGTGGAAAACACAGTTCTGAGAGCCTGACCTTCCCTTTGGTTTTCCCACTGCTTGGTGGTGACACACACAGCCTCGGCGCCTGCTCTCTCCCCTGCTCTGTGCCCAGGGAAATACCCTCGATGTCCAGAGTCCTTTTGTTTTCGGTCGGTCATGTTCCCGGAAGCTGTTTGTGTTCAGACGCTGGTTGTAACGGTGGGGACGCATTTATTTTCTACCTTTGGGTAACTGTTTTCCTCCGCGCTCCACCCACTGCCCATCCCTGCCTCTCTCCTTTCCGTGTCTGGACGCTGGATGCCGAAGGGCTAACCTTGGTGATTTTGAGTTTTGAGCCCTGGTCTCTCAGACAGATCCATTGTGCCCATTCCTACCGTGGAAGGGCTGCTGTTGGGTTGGGCTAACAGAGCTGGTGTGGGTGCCCTGGGCTGCCCTGCGCTCTGGAATGCTCCCTGGACTTCACCCTGGCTGCCATCGGTCCGTGGGCTGGGCTTCCTTTGTCCCAGGTGCTCTGACGTCAGAGTCCTCGCGTGGTGTTGGGGACGGGGGTGCTCACTGTGCCCAGAGCCGACCTCTTCATCCCTTACTCCTCTTACGGGGTGACAGATTAGCCTGCCCCGGGGTTCTAGAAGCAAAAGAGACCTCACAATGGCTGGGGAAACTGAGGCGCAGAACCAGGAAGTGACGCGCCTGAGGCCAAGCAGGGTCTGCCTTGGCAGAGGCTGCTTGCATCCCACGCTGGGTCTCGGTGGTCTCGGGGGACTCTGAATCCCCTCTGGCCTCTTAGCTGGAGATGGGCTCGCCGGGAGGTGAGGGGCAGCCCCGTCTTTGACCAGCTTTGCTTTGGACAGCGGCGTCCGCCTTTCCACTCCCGCTCCGCAGAAACCAGGAGACGCCGGGTCTGATGCGGTTTGTCGCGGGCGCCCCAGTGCTGGTTCTCTGCCTCCTTTCTCTTGTCCCCGCGCTCTGTCCCCAGCAGCTGTAGCACATTGGCTTTGTGCTTTCATAGCCACACAAGCACGTGGGGAGCGCGTGCCCAGCACATGCCCAGATCACATATTTGTGACTCGGGGACTTGGAGATGATCGTGACCTTCTCATATGGGTCTGTGTGTGGCCACTCCCCTTCCCCAGGGAGAGCACAACGGTGGCATTGTTTGTGGGCATTCTGGGGTGGCTGCGTGGGACGGGGCAGGGCCGTTGGTATACGGGGACATAGAAGTCGCTTTGCTGTGTTGTACGGTTAACATTGCCATTTTATGGAGGGGGCACGCTTGGGGCACTCTGTCAGGGTCCCCCGGCCAACCAACTGTGTTTAGGCTGTTGGTGTCAGCCTGTGCCCTTCTCAGCTTGTCTGCCTGGTGTTCTTGCTGGCCAAAAGGAGAGGCAGGCCAGGACTGGTAGGGTGTCCCCTGTGAGTGAGAACAGAGCAGAGCAGAGTGGTGGTGGGTGTGGCAAAGCCCCCAGCGTCCAATGTGCGGTGTGAGGCAACCGCCAGACCCTGTGTTTCCTTATAACCCGTTTGACCGGAAGCCGAGAAGGGTCCCTCAGTTCCTAGCTCCATGTCAGACGTGTCACCGAGCAGCTTCCTCTTACAAGGCCCTCTCCTCGTCTCTGGCTCTTGAGCTCCTGTTCGTCCATTAAGGCCCAGCCTCCATGCCGCCTCATCCAGGAAGTCTCCCCAGATCCTTACCTCCCTGCCTGGGAGCGATGCTCCGCTGTCCCTGTGGCATCGGTCACTCGGTGTTTGTGTGGACTTCGTTGTGCTTGTCTGTCTGCCCACTCAGTCCCTAACACGGCCAGCCCTGCCGGTGTTGGGCTTGGGATAGGACTGTCCCACCTGGAGGAAACCATGATGGAGGAGACGTACCATGTAGGTACCCAAGGCTTGCCTGTGGAGCCGGCGTCCCTGAGACAGCACTTCTGTGTCTGTGTCAGAGTGTTCCGAGGAACACAGCGTTACATGACCCTCCTTGCTCCTGGTAGAGACTCCCAGGCCCTTGGACCTTTGTCTTCCACTGGAGCTCCCCAAGAGGCCTGGGCCGGCCGAGCTCAGCCTGGCTCAGGGCTGGCCCTGGAAGTGCCACTCCCATCTGCTTCTGACGGCAGCCAGAATGCAGGAAACCATGCCACTGGGAAGGGCCTGGGACTCCCAGGTTTCCCAGGACTGGGTTTGAGGAGGCCACCTGCCGCCACCTGACCTCGGCCCCAGGGCTCCGCGGAGGTGTGCAGGCTCCTGGGGGAGATGTGTGCATTTTCTGCGTGTGGGAACTTTGTGTTGAGCACTGGGTGTCTGTGTCTTGCTCTGCTGCTGTGGGTCAGGAGATGCAAGGCCTCAAATTGGTTTCACACAGTTTTGCTAGCTGTGGGAAGCCCCATAGGCAGGAGAGACTGCAGTACCGTTTGGCACTGGGAAAGCCGAGACCGACTTCGCCCAGTTGACTTGGGTGTTGGTTCGGCAGACATTTCCTGAGCAGCTCTTCATGCTGATCGCTGGGGACTCGGGGGACTGAGGCTGGGCTTACACCCTCCGGAAGCTCAGGGTGTGCGTGGGTGACGGCCTCTTCGTTCTCCTCCAGCCAGAGCTCTAACCTATGCACATAAGTGGAGGGCCTGGCTCTGGGGCCGCGTGTGGGGAGGCCCTGTGGAAGAGCTCCTGGTTCCTTAAGAACAGGCACTGTGTGTGCGTGTGGTCCGAACTCAGCACTGAAAAGCACTTCCCTCCTTCCTGTCTCCCACCTACCTGACTCCTCTCTGGAGGAACTTTTGTGTTTTTTTATTGTAGATTTTTATTTTTATTTACTTGAAAGGCAGAGTTACAGAAACAGAGAGGAGAGACAGAGAAAGATCATCCAGGAGCTTCTCACAGGTCCCCACCGTGGGTGCAGGGGCCCAAGCACTTGGGCCCTCCTCCTCTGCTTTCCCAGGCACATGAGCAGGGAACTGGATCGAAAGTGAAGCAGCCAGGACTCGAACGGGCGCCCATATGGGATGCCGGCGTCACAGGCAGTGGCCTTACCCGTTAGCTACACTGTCGGACCCTCTGGAGGAGCTCTTACTGCGGTCATCTTGTCTGTCCTGCCAGAGGTACATGTGTGTTCTTGAGTGTGCAGTTGTATCCATGAATTTGTATTTAGTTTTGGTTTTAAAACGTGCTTTTGCACAGATTGATACCTGCGTATGGTACCGCAGGGTATTCCTTAAAGAACCCCTTCTTATCTTTGATCCGAGCCACTCATTTCCACTCCTTGAAGTTCTACTGATGTTCCATTTCTTTTGTGTCCCTACAGGGATTTCTATGTTATTCGTATAATTATTTATTTAGTGTTTCCCAAATGAGCGCGTATTGTACCCCAGTCTTCTGGTCTTTGCTTTGTCACCTGGTGCTGTACTGCAAGATGATTTCCTGTCAGGTCACGTGGAGCTCTTATAGCCTTTGTTTCAAATAAATTTTTGAAAAATGTATTTATTTGAAAGGGAGAAAGAGCGAGAAGGAGAAAGAGAGACCAGTCATCATTTTGTTGGTTCATTCTGCAGTAGCCGGAGCTGGGTCAGGACAAAGCCAGGAGCCTGGAACTCAGGCCAGGTCTCTCAAGTGGGTGGCAGTGACCTAACTGCTATGGCCGTCATCTGCCACCTCCCAGGGTACAACAGGAGTCAGAAGCAGGGCCAGTGCTGGGACCCAGGCGCCCTGATAGGGAACGTGGACATCCCCCTTGGCACCTTGACTGCTGCACCAAATGCTCGCCCCGTCTCATGTGGCCTTTGGATTTGTTTTGTTTTGTTTTAAGACTTGTTTATTTTCACAGCCTTTTGAAAGCCACGGTTTGTCCCTTGCATGGGTGTTTCAGCATTTATTTATCCCACTCCTCCTGTGAGCCATCTAGGTTGCTTCCCATCTTGGCTGTGCCAAATGGAACCTATTAATTTGCATCTGAGCAGGACTATTTATAGGACAGGTTCAAGGGCAGAGGGGAAAAGAGTGACAATGGCAAATGATGTTTTGGGCTCATCTCTGCAGGGGTTGATTTGTCCCTCTTTGTGGAAGGCAGGTGACTTTGGGTTGCATTCCACCGAGTTTTGGGGGAAGATGTTTCACATCGGTGCTGTGAAAAGCAGATGGGGCTGGTGTGGGCTCTCAAGTGAGGCTCCAGGCTTGCCCAAGGGTGTGGTCAGCATTGCTCAGAGAGACTCCCGTGTGGACTCTGACCCTCAGGCCATGCCCAGTCAGGGCCAGTCGGGGTTGGAGCAGCCTTTGGCATGGTCTTGCCAGCCCTGCTTGCTGGGGTCCTGTGGAGGCAGATGTCACATCCGGGCACTTGCTAGGCTGTGCACCTCCTGAGCATCATGGCTCTAGTCAGTGTTTCGTTGATGTGAGCAAGAGCTTGCCCAGGCAGCGAGCCTGCGGTGGTGTGGGAGGGACAGAGCCCAGGGCGGCTTCACTACTACCCCAGGAAGGCTGTGACGTGGATTTCCAAACTTCAGGGAGCCCAGTTACGTTATCAGGCTAATTCACTTCTTGCAGTGTCCTGGGCCAGGGTTGCGGTGCGGCAGAGTAAGCTGCTGCTTGTGATGTGCATCCCATATCTAAGGGACTGGTTCAGTTCCACCCCTCCGCTTCTGATCCATCTCTCTGCTAACGTGCCTGGGAAAGCAGCAGAACACGGCCCAAGTTCCTGGGCCCCTGCACCCACATGGGAGGCCTGGATGGAGTTCTTGGCTCCTGGCTTTGGTCTGGCCCCCAGCCTGGGCCATGGCAGCCATTTGGGAAGTGAACCAGCAGATGGAATATCTCTCTTTTCCTCTGCTCTCTCTTTGTCTCTGTCACTGTGCCTTTCAAAAAAAAAAAAAATAAATAAATAAATACATAAAAAAATCTTTAAAAAATGATAACAAGTAAAAATGTCCTCTGCCTCTCAGTGTGTTTTATTTTTCATTTCACTCGTGTATCAGTCAGTAATTTCCACTCTCGTGGAAGCAGGGACTGTGGCTTTTGTTTGTGTCCTAACCCAGGGACCACTCAGTAAGGCTTTACGGGATGGATGCATATCACTGGCAGCCACACTGTGCGTTTTCAGAGCTGACAGCGTGCTGCCGACCATACACGGGGTTCACCTGAACCTCTGACCGCCACCTGTTAGATTTCACCCATTCTGACCCTTGCTAATGACCAGTCTGACAGGCTTTCTTTTATATTTTGGGCGGGGGCGGCGCAGAGGAGGGGGACGTGTAAGCTTTGTTGTTTGCAAGTCTGAGAATGTTGAGCAGCCCCCAGCCGTGCTCCTGGTAAAGGCTGCTTCGAGCGCACCGTGCCTTCTCTAGGTGTCCGACAGCCAGCAGGCGCCAGGGCCAGGCCCCTCTCCACAGCCAGGTGCAGCTCAGCCCGCCGCTCGGTCTGGGAGGTGTGTGTCTGCTGCTGACTGGGCGAGTGAGCTTCCTGCGAGCAAGGGAAGTGTGCGCCCACAACTGGGTCAGACGGCTCCACCGGCGGACGATGACAATCGCACGACAGCTACAGCAGCAGCTGGTGTGTTTGGCAGTTTATCAAGCACGTTGGGGTATGTTGTGGACAAACAATAGAATACATCTCTGTTTCTGCTGGGACGTGGGCCATCTCTGACAAGGAAGATGATTTCTGTTAACTCTTCCCGGGGCCTCCGTGCCTCAGCAGACCTGTAAAAGATACGGGCCTTTCCACAGTCAAAAAAAAAGGCACTGGCCTCAGGGTCCCGAAGAG
This sequence comes from Oryctolagus cuniculus, assembly GCF_051225735.1. NCBI lineage: Eukaryota > Metazoa > Chordata > Mammalia > Lagomorpha > Leporidae > Oryctolagus > Oryctolagus cuniculus. The sequence continues at coordinate 6,718,793 of NC_142881.1, forward strand.
CTTTTCTTGGCTTCCCAGGATGCCTTGCTTCTGAGCCTGGTATAGCTGATGGACGGTGTCATTTCCTCTAGATCTGTACCCCGAGTTCAGGAGGCCCGGATGTCACATCCAGACTGCTCAGAAGGAAGTGAAGTGTTTGCAAATGAGGGGCCCTCTCTTCCCTGCCAGAAATTCAAAAAGGAAACTCCAGACCCAGTCGTCAGCAGTCCCTCAACTTCTTGTGTGGATTGTGTGGCCACTTCTAAGTAACCACCTGCGAAGTCTGGACTTAGCTTTGATCCTGGGTCGGGCGAAGCCCTCCTTAGCAGGAGTCTCGTCCTCCGTCTGCGAGGTGACAGCGCGGTGCTCCTCAGTCTGTCCACAGACTGGTGGTTGTGGTTGCACGAAGAGAGGTTCCCACCACGGTGCTGCAGCTCTTGGCATCTGTGGCCTTCCTGGCATGTTCTCCCCTGCAGGGCCCTCCCCACCAGTAAGTAGCAGGTGGGTAGCTTTGGCAGTTTACTCTGATAGGTGCCCCAGAGTTCAGGTGTACTTGTCCTGTGCAGATCTCTTGAACAGCTCTTGAGTCTGGTTCTGTTTGGGTCAGCAGTGGAGTCTTTTTTTTTTTTTTTTTTTTTTAAAGATTTACTTATTTGAAAGAGTTAGAGAGAGGGAGAAAGAAGACAGCTGGTTCACCTCCCTAGCGGCCACAACAGCCAGGACCGAGCTAGGCCGGAGCCAGCAGCTTCATCCAGGCCTTCTGCACGCGTGGCAGGGGCCAAGGACTTGTGTCATCCTCTGCTGCTTTTCCTGGGCCACTAGCCGGGAATTGGATCGGAAGTGGAGTGGCCGGGACCTGAACTGGTGCCGATAGGAGATGCAGGTATCACAAGTGGTGGCTTTACCCACTGTGTCACAATACTGGCCCCGATGGAGTTCCTTTATTTTTTATTTTTTTAAAGATTTATTTTTATTATTCGAAAGTCAGAGCTACACAGAGAGAGGAGAAGCAGAGAGAGAGAGAGAAATGTCTTCCATCCAATGGTTCACTCCCCAAATGGCCATAACAGCTGGAGTTGTGCCGATCCGAAGCCAGGAGCCAGGAACTTCCCCCGGGTCTCTCATGCGGGTGCAGGGGCCCAAGGACTTGGGCCATCTTCTGCTATCCCAGGCCATAGCAGAGAGCTGGATCGGAAGTGGAGCAGCCGGGTCTTGAACTGGCGCCCATATGGGATGCCGGCACCTCAGGCTAGGTGTTAACCTGCTGCGCCACAGCACTGGCCCCCCGAAGGAGTTCTTGAATGCGTGTTGGAGCTTTAGTGGTGCAAGGGGAGGAAGGCATAGGGCTTAAAGTGTGACTGGTTTCTGCAGAGACCTGTCGTGTGGGTTGGTTAATGTGACTGAATCAGATCAGGAGGGGGAAGTCCTCAAGTGGGAGCTGAGGTCAGGGTGTGACTTCTGAGTGGGTGGCAGATGGGAAACCTGCTGACCCTCATGTCTGCAGCGGTTCTCACACAGCGCGTTGGCCCCTCCTGGGTCCCCTGCAGGGTGAGACGTGCTGTTCGAGGCCACCGGTCCCCAGGCCTCCCAGCTGTGTCCTGAGTAGCAGCTGCTGAGAGAGTACCTCCCTCTGCGCGTGGCCCCTGGGGCCCTGTGACAGCAGCTCTAGCGGGCCGCCTGGCAGTCCCAGCGATGCTTCTCCCAGCCTGCTGAGCAGCTGAGCCGCACTGGTGGGAGAGCTACGGGAGCAGCCTGGGCCGGGGCAGCTGCTCCTGTGGACGGGGAGATTGCTGATGTCTAAGGGCTCCATCTAAGAAGAGGAGGGTCTTGTCCTGGGAGGTGGGTGGTGGAAATGTCAGAACTGGTCAGTGGCTAACTTCTTAGCCCCCTAAAAATTTGCTCTAACTCAGTACTGTGTTAACTTCGTTGAAAGAGACCAAATTGTCCCATGTGCGTAAGGACTGAGCTTGGAAAATACACTTGGCACACAGCCCTTCCCCTACCTGATAGACAGGTAAGGGGGGGTTCTGCAACCTTCCCCCTCCCGTGTTCACCCCGCCCACTGCAAGCAAATCAGAAGGTCAGTGTGGCCTCCTGCCCCGACTCGGCCATATGGGAGGTCACAGCCGAGGCCCTCGATGGCCGCAAGTGAGGATTTGGCCTTTGTTGTCCAGTTTCCTGCGTCCTGAACGCTGCAGGTCAGGCTGGCGCTGGACCAGATGGCCACCCGCACACAGCCACAGTAGCAGTTGCTGCAGGACAGGCTTGGGTTCCTGTCTGCATGTGGCAAGTGAGAAAACGGAGACGCAGAGGGCGCAGTGACCTGCCGCTACATGTGGCTGCGCTTAGTCTCACTGGTCACAGGCACAGCTTGTCCGGCCCAGTCGGCAGGTGAGGGAGCTGGGCCCAGGGCCGGGAAGTGATTGGCTGATTGGCCACACTCATCTTCTAAGTCCCGCTGTTACCAGAGCCTCTTGTCTGGGCCCCTTCACTTTTGTTTCATTGCTTTTTTACCCCTCGTCTCTCGGTTTCTAATCACGGTTTGTAAATGGGTCTGGCTGAAGAACAGGTCATGGTTGTCTTAGGCTAAGTGGCTTAACGGTACAGTAGCTTAGCTTGGGGCCCGTGCTGGCCCTCGCTGTCCTTGCTTCCCTGGCGTTCTCCCCCTCACCGTGGTTTGGAAGAGAAGGCAGTGTGTAGCCCGCTCCGTGAGTAGTCCTCTTCTGTGACCCCCTGTCCCTCGGGGACACATCGTGGCCTGTAAGGAGCTCTTCTGTAGTGTTTGGTGGGTGACAGCAGCGTGAGTGGCAGTGAGACGTACGGGAGCGCGTACAGGAAACTCGCCTTGCAGTTCTTTCTCGCTGATAAATGAGCTCTGGGCCAGTCATGCGTGCAGCTGGCTTCAGTTTCAAGAAGCAGCATGGGCTGTCTTGTTCCCATGTTCAGATTTGTTTTGGCTTTGGATCTCAGCACTTTCATGTCCCTGAATAATGTCGTTCCTCCCCCTCTTCTCCAAGGACATTTGCTTAAAAAAGCAGAAACTCCCCGCCGCCCGGTGAGAGCCACTGCGCCGAGTCCCGGAGCACAGAGTTCCGACGCGGCTCAGCGGCTCGTTTTCCGGTGCTGTTCCCGTGAGAGAGACTCCCCTCCAGGAAGAGAGACTCGCAGGGGAGCCTGGCCATGGGCTTTCGCTGGCCTTTGGTCACCTGCATGAGTGGCTAGGGAAATGGATTCATCCTGTGGAGGAGGCCTGCTCAAAGCCATGCCGGGGCCGTGGCTGTGGCGCCGGGGCCGGGGCTGAGTGTTCTAAGGCCGGCACGGGTTTCATGCTTGTGCAGGAAGATGTTGCTCAGCCCCTTGAGTACCCAGCAGCCCAGTGCCAGGAGGGAAGTGCCCAGAAGGCTCAAAAGCATATTCCCTGCCCCCAGGAGCAAGTTCAGGGTCTTTTCTAGTGAGCGCCTACTCCTGCTAGGAGCTGTGCTCTCCTAAGGCTTTGGTGCTTCCGGGGGCATTTTGGTAGTGCCCTGCCTTATGGGGCATCCCTTGTTGATCTTGTACCTCTGACTCAGAACAAGAACTTGTTAGGGTTGACACAGGAAGGGGATGAGTTCTGGGTCCCACAGCTCAACCAGGGGCTGTGCTGGGAGGTGCAGCTCCTGGACCTGCAGTCAGTGCTCTTCCCCAACCTTGATTTTTGACATAGCAGATAGCCACTGGTCAGGTTCCTGCTGTGGCCAGGCACTGTGCTGAGGCCAGAGGATGACCCAGGCTGCACACTTGCAAGGCAGGGCTGCCCACACATACGCGAGCAGTGAACTCTGGGAGGAGGGCAGGCTGGGCACCAGTTCTGGCTGGGGAGGCAGCAAACCAGTGCAGCTCCTCCCAGGGCCTGGAAGCAACCTCACATTGTGTGTGGCACCCATCATAGCTGCACTTCTTGCAGTTAAGGGTGGAAGGTGGTGGCAGTGTGTCCCACTCCCACCCTCTGCAAGACCCCCCTCCCATCCCTGGCCTGTCCATCTTTCCTGCCTGCAGTGGGGCTCTTAGAGCCACATTTTAACAACAGGTTCCAGAAGGTTGGTGGGGTGCCTGAGGGTGAGCAGTTTTGGAGGGTGGGGTGCATTGCAATTGGGAGTGTCTGTGCTTCAGTGTTGATCTGAGAAGTCAAGCGTGTATTTATAGGATAATTACAGAAGTTAGAGATCCTGGAGGAGAAGGTTCTAGTTCAGACAGGACTTTGGAGCTCACAGATGTGAGTTGAGGCATTGTGCCTTGTGAAAGTTACCTGGGTGACCTTGGCCTGGCTCTCAGTTTCCCCTTCGGTCAAAAGGGATAGTAGTAGCACCCTCTTGTCTGGGCGCTCTGAGGACACTGTCGTCTTGTTTATGCTGTGTTGGAACGTATCCTCTGTAGCACCCATTCTTTCTGCAAATATAGACCGAGAAGAAAGAAGACAGTGAGTCGGGGGGAGGAGGAGGAGGAAGGAGTGTTTTTCCTGTACGCTGCCCATACCGTGCGGTTTCTATCAGAGATGTGCAGCGTTGACCAGGTCTTGAATGGTAAAGGACTGGCACTCTAAGAGGTCTTAATCGTCTCCGTGTTCCTGTCTGGGCCCAGAAGGTGGTGAAGGCAGATCTGCGTCTGTCCGTCAGCTCTCGGGGGCCCGGAGCTCCTGGGCAGCTGGGCTGAGGCAGGGAGGTGGGATGGTGGCTGCCGTGTGGGAAAGCCGTGTGCTCCGGCCCTGGCCTCTGGTTGGGTCTCCAGACTCTGGCCAGCATCGGCTCGCTCTGGGAAAGTGCAGCCTCTTGATAAAGTTCCTTGGCAGCTCCTGACAGCTCTGCTCTCAGACGTGGGAATCCTTGGGGAAAAGGCGTGCGCAGCCACATTCGCTTCCCAGCTGGGCGGGGCTGGGGCTCCACTGCCAGCCACCGGATGCAGCGCCTTTCTCAGCCCTGCTCCAGCTCTGTGGCCTGTGGAGAAGCGGCGTCCTCAGACGTCTGTGAGCTTGCTTCTCAGTCCTGCCTGCACAAGCTGCAAAGTGCGCAAGGCCTTCGCGGTGACCTTGGGGAATTGCGTTTTCCTGCCGTTCCCTTTCCTGCACTGGAGGGGAAGTGGAGGCTCTGAGAGCAGTGACTGGCTCGACCCATCAGGAAAATCGCCGTCAGCGGCCAAGCTCATGTGTAGGTGTTGATGTGAGTTCTGTTGTTAAAGGCGTTGATGAAGCCGTCTGCTGTGTGTGCAGGTAGTTAGGGGCAGGCCACACAGAGACATTCGCAGCAGGAAGAGTTCGTCTGTCTTGACGACTGCCCGTGCGGCCAGTTTCTTCTTCAGGGGTAGCCCGTGGAAATGCAGAAGCCTTTGGTGGTAGATGGAATTACAGAGTTTGCAGAAACGTCTGTGTGTGTGGACTCACTCACTGGGCAGTTCCCGTTTGCCAGCGGCTGAGTCTTAGACCACAGTGATATCACACAGCTGTGTTCAAAGGGTGCAAACAAACGAGCCCACATCGAAGACTGCAGAACCAAAGCAAGCGTGTTTCCTGTGAGGAAGGCCTTGGGTAAGAGAGCAAAGCCGGCCCGTCCCGGGGGGCTCAGAGATGGCGGGGGAGGCGGCCTGCGTTTGAGTCCTGGCCGCCTTGCCCTTGCGAGTTGTAGGATGTTGGGCACGTGACTTGATTTCTTTTCTTGGGGCTTTAGTCTTCTCATCCGGCAAGTGGGGATACTACCAGCGTGACTGTTCAGAGGGTTACATGAAAAGAGGCGGTCCGTGGTTGATGGGTGAGGTGGGGGTGGGAAGGGGCTATGTGGGAGCTGTGGGGGCAGAGGTGGGCTCTGGGATAGGGTAGGGATACCATGCCTGTGGCTCCAGGGCCCCTTGCTGACCAGTCACTTTCCCTTCTGCAGGTGGCCTTGCCTGATGCACAGTGCTGGGGAGCTCAGAGCTGGTTGTGGGCAGGGCCCTCGGCCACCATGGCTGTATCCAGGGGACGTGCATCGGCCTTTTGCTCTTGGGTTGGAAATTCCAGTGAATGAGCGATTGATTGGAGGCCCTGGGGTTGGAGCCTGAGAGCACTGGGTCCCTGTCATCAGCTGAGGTGTCAGGCGAGGTGGGCCCCTTCCCCAGCCCTCCGCTGGCAGACCCTGGCAGTCCCAGTTGTGTGCAGGGGCCGGGCGGGAAGCCCTGTCTGTGCCACAGGCACTGTCCTGGGAGTCACGGTGTATGTGTGGGGAGGGGCGACAACACATGATCTAAATATAAATCGAGAGAGCTGCAGAGGACACGCCAGGACCACGTCAGCAGACGAGAAGCGTTGCCCACAGTTGCTCCTCATGCAGAGGGAGTGGAGGCCCCGTCTTTGGCCTTTTCTGCTGAGCTCTTTTCCATACAGTTCTTATTTAAATCACCAGCAGCCCCCAGGGCACAGTAACTGTTAAAATTTTATTTATGTTTGTTTGAAAGAATGAAGCAAAGAACCGGTGCACATATGGGAGCCATTGCCGTGGTGTGGTGGGTAAAGCCTCCGCCTACAGTGCCGGCATCCCATATGGGTGCCAGTTCGAGTCCCGGCTGCTCCTCTTTCGATCCAGCTCTCTGCTATGGCCTGGGAAAGCAGTAGAAGATGGCCCAAGTGCTTGGGCCCCTGCACCCACGTGGGAGACCCAGAAGAAGCTCCTGGCTCCTGGCTTTGGATCGGTGCAGCTTTGGCCATTGCAGTCATCTGGGGAGCAAACCAGTGGATGGAAGACATCTCTCTCTCTCTCTCTCTCTCTCTCGCTCTCGCTCTCGCTCTGCCTCTGTCTCTCTGTAGTTCTGACTTTCAAATCAATCAGTCAATCAATCAATCTTCAAAAAAAATTTTTTTTTCTACCTGCTGGTTTACTCCCCAAATGCCTGCAGTAGCCAGAGCTTGGAATGTAATCTGGGTTTCCCTTGCTGGTGGCAAAGTTCTTGTGCCATCATCTGCTGCCTGCTTTGTTGTGCATTAGCAGGAGGCTGGGCTTGGGAGCAGAGCTGGGACTCTAAGCTAGGCACTCCGGTAAGGGGCAGGTGTCTAAGCTGTGTCTTAAACACTGCCAAATGCCTGCCTACCGCACGTCATGCCCATTTTGTTTTTTATTTTTATAGATTTATTTTTTTACCTGAAAGACAGAATGACAGGGGTTGGGGTGGGGGATAGAGGGTGGGGGACCAGGGGAGCGAGGGAGGGAGCGCTTCCGTCCACTGGTTCACTCCCCGGGTGACCACAATGGCTCCTGACCCCAGGAGCCTGGGACTCTGTCCAGGTCCCCCCCAGCAGGGAGCTGGAGCAGAAGCAGAACAGCTGGAGTTGAGACCAGTGCTCCAGTATGGGGTATGGGCGTGGCCAGTGAGGACTTTATCTGCAGCGCCATAACAGTCCCTCCCTGAAGAGGAGGGCACTGGCTTCAGGTGGCTTGCTCAAGGTGAAGGCTTGGGCTGCCAGATTCCACAGGAGACATAAACTCCCCTCCCCACCCCCGTCCCTGCACGTGGTCTCCTCGCTGTAGGCCGTGGGCTTTACTCCCCTTGCCGCCCCCTCCCCCCCACCATTTACACAGAGTACAATTCACTCTTTGGTGTTTAATTAATTCCATGAGTTTTGACAAATGCATAGACTGAGTGGATTTATTTGAATTCTTTATTTTGAGATCATTTTACTGTCATGCGGTTCTAAGAAATACAGAGGAAGTTCTGTTTCTCCCGGTAGTAACATTTCATGAGTGGTGCCACAGCCAAGCAGGGAATGGACCCCAACAGAGCCAAGACACAGAACTTTTCCATCCCCTTAAGGAGCCCTCCAGTTGCCTCCCCACCTTGCGCCTGCAGCCTCATCCCACAGCCTGGCCAGCACGCATCTGTTCCCAGTTCTACCTGTTTGTCACTTTGAGAGTGTGATACGGTGGGGCTCGCACAGTGGGTCACCTTTGGGATTGGGTTTTCTCAGGATTCTTTGGAGGTTTGTCCAAGTCATGGTGTGCATTCGTGGTTGGCTTCCTTGCGTTGCTGAGTAGTGTTCTATGGTGTGTGTTGCCCACCGCCGCCTGTGTAACCATTCCCCCAGGGGGTGACATCTGCGTGTTCGCCTGGTTTCGGCTGTCACGAATGAAGTATTTGGGTACAGTTTTCGTGTGACTGTAAGTCTGCTAAGGAGTGTGGTTGCTGGGCCACATGGCAGTTGATGAAGTGTGCATTTGGCAAGGAACGAGGGCAAGTGGGAAGTGCATGCCTGGGAACCGGCCCACGAGGGTTCAAGTCCAGCTCTGAATCTAGACCCTCGGTGAGTCGCTTCATACTGCAGGAAAATGGGGCAGTTGAAGTGCCTGGTAGCGCATGTGGTGAGGCACCTGGCATACCACAGGTACTGCTTATAGAGGCTGTTCTCCCCCACCCCTTTCCTAAGATTTATTATTTTATTTGAAAGAGTTACACAGAGAGCAAAGGAGAGGCAGAGAGAGAGAGCGAGAGGTCTTCCCTCTGCTGGCTCACTCCCCCGTTGGCTGCAACGGCCAGAGCTGTGCTGATCCAAAGCAGGGGCCAGGAGATTCTTCCGGTCTCCCATGCGGGTGCAGGGGCCCAGGGACTTGGGCCATCTTCTACTGCTTTCCCAGGCCATCCAGCAGAGAGCTGGATGAGAAGTGGAGCAGCTGGGACTTGAACCAGCTCCCATATGGGATGTCGGCACTGTAGGTGGCGGCCTTACCGGCTGTGCCTCGCTACGGCCCCTAGAGGCTGTTCTTAATACAGGTTCAGAGGCTGGCGCCGCGGCTCACTAGGCTAATCCTCCGCCTAGCGGCGCTGGCACACCGGGTTCTAGTCCCGGTTGGGTTGCCGGATTCTGTCCCGGTTGCCCCTCTTCCAGGCCAGCTCTCTGCTGTGGCCAGGGAGTGCAGTGGAGGATGGCCCAGGTGCTTGGGCCCTGCACCCCATGGGAGACCAGGATAAGTACCTGGCTCCTGCCATCGGATCAGCGCGGTGTGCCGGCCATTGGAGAGTGAACCAACGGCAAAGGAAGACCTTTCTCTCTGTCTCTCTCTCTCTCACTGTCCACTCTGCCTGTTAAAAAAAAAAAAAATACAGGTTCAGAGAAAACCCACTGGGCAGAGCAGGCACCGTTCCCCCAACCTGGCTCCCCTGTTGTTTCTCCCAAGGCCGTGCCCCTGGGCCGTTTCCACAAAGACCCTGGCCCAGTCTCCGACTGCGCTCTGTGTGTCTCAGCAAGCACCGGCGTTCCCCAGTGAATTTGGCCAGGCCCTGCCATGGGTCCAGGGAATCCCAGGGAGTTCCAGACTGCACCAGGCTCTGCCCGTGTGGATTCACCTCAAGATCTTGGAATGTGCCCACAGTTAGCGCGATTCCAGAAATGTGCATGGATCCTGGATCTTCGGCGAGGCGTTGTGCCAGGGGTCGCACAGGGCTCAGAAGAAATTGCTCTCCTGTAACAGATCAGGGCAGCCACCCCCAGTGTCAGAGCTCCTTCGGTAGTCCAGAGACTGCTTCAGTATGGCCTCTGGAGCCTTCGCTCTGGTTTCAGTCTTCCGGCTCCTGCTTCCTGAGGCCCGCTCCTCCACGTGTACCCTGTGTGCCAGCCACCGGTGCCCTCACCACTGCACGCTCTGACTGCCCCATCGCGGTGTGACTGTCACATGATTTCCTTTCCATAACTGCACCGTAATTTATCTACCCAGCCCCCTGTTGGTGGGCATCTAGGCGGTTCCGCCCTTGGGCTTTTCTGGTTGGTGCTGTGTCTCTCTGGCCCCTGTGCAAAGGAGTTTCTTCCCGTCTGGGGCCCAGCTCACGGCGCTCTCTTTCCGCAGGCCCAGAGGACAGGGCGTGTGCCGTGGCTCCTTCGCCTTTCAGGGCCTGCCTTACTTGCTGACCAGCCGTTGTACTTGGGTGTTCACCCCTCGTGCCACCTAGGGTCCTGGGTCTTTGCAGGACACACAGTAGGTGCTCACCGAATAGGTGAGAGCCGGGAGGCCCAGCTTCCTGCTCTGATTCCACAGCATCACCCTCACCGGCCTTGTGCCATTCACCGGAGGGGTGGGCCTTAGAGCCAGGCCCCTCCAGCTGGGGTGCAGCAGCTTGCTTCCCCTGCACGTGTCTGAGAGGGTGGCCACGTGGGTGTCCTCTGCCAAGGGGTGGGTCCCCTGTGGAGCTCAGAGCAGAAGCCCGTGTTCACTGAGCACAGGCCCCGCGCTCTGCTCTCTTGTAGCTCCTGTGACGCGGCAGTGCGGAGGCGGGCTCTGTGCTCCAGTAGTTGGAGAGGGAAGCCGAGGCCCAGAGAGCAGGCCACTCGGCAAATCTTGCTCGAATCGTGCACCCGGAGAGCTGGGACTAAAGCTTAGGTGTGCTTGACTCAGGACCCGAGCTTGCGAGCGCCAGACCTGCCGGCCTCCTGGGAGGAGGGGGACACAGGCGCTCCCAGGCCCCGTGCCAGGGGCTGGCTACCCCAGCGCAGAGTTGAGGCTCACACCCAGAGAGGCGATGGCTGCCGTCCGGCCTCCGCCACCGAGGCAGCACAAAGGGCCCCTTTGAGTGGGGACTCCACGGGCACCCCTCCTGCCGGCTCCAGAGCCAAGCGTCCAGGGGGCCGGCGGGCCCTTCTGGCTCAGCTCTCTGGCCAGACTTGGAGGAGCGGTCTGCCATCCCTTCCTTGAACAGGTCTTGCTTGGTCAGAATGCATGGCTTCTAGATTGATGTGGCATTGAAACTGTGTGTCAGGTCTTCCAGACCCCCCGGGCCCCTGTTCCTGAACAGTGGAGCCTTTGAAAATGTATTGATTTCCCTCCTCCCCTTCCCTGTGTTTGCACTTTGGATGAACCTTGTTTTCGAAGAACAGTTGAAGGTAATTTTCCTGTGCTTGCCAGCTGGCCCGTAATTGAGCAATTTCAATAACACCCACTGTAAAGTCTAATCGAAGTAAACAGGAAAATATGATTTACAATCTGGATGGCAAGTAAATACCAGGGTGCAATTAATTTTTACACAGAGCAGCAGCTTTTAAACTATTTTCCTGTGCTGAGCAGTTGGTTTTTAATTACAGATTAGGAGCTGCTTTTTATTTATTACTGTTATCACAATTATTTTTTGCTTTTTGGTGGTGATCTTGAGATTTCTCGTGTCCGTGTGACTGTCTTCGGGAGTTGCACCACAGCAGGGTGGGGAGGGAAGGTAGGATCAGAGAAGTTAGGGGGTGCAGAGCAATCTTTCAAACCTGAGCTAGGTTTGCTGGGCGGGCAGTGCTGGTGGCCTGGGGAGGGGCTATGGACGGGCTGTGCGGGTTGGCGATGCCAAGGGGGCCCCATCACTGCTGGAAGCGCATGTGGGAAGACAACAAAGCTGCACAGGCCTCCAGTGTTGCAGAGACGTTGGTGAGAGGTGACTCTTCCAAGGACGGAGTGTGTGCCTTTAAATGGACGCCCCGATTCCTCGAGTCGCTCCTGTTGGGAACCAGGTGGAGAAGGGGGGCTAGCGGGCTGGCTGTGGGTCCCCCGCCGCCAGTTGGTTGCACAAGGGCCAGCTGCTTCAGTTTTAGACACGGGGATTGAGGCACGGTGGGACTCTCGGACTCCCTGGTTGTGGCCTGGTGTTTACCAAACCGGCCTGCATCAGCAGCTCAGTGGTGAGAGGCGGTGCAGCTGCTCAGCCACCCCGATCCTGAGAATGGTCTTGCAGGCATCACAGGGTGGCCCTGCCTGAAGGCGGCTCCGTTAGTAGGAGGGCTGTGTCTCACCTGCTTCCCAGAGCCAGGGGAGGGGCTGCTCTCTGGGGCCCTGGTCGTCCGCATCCTGAACCCCTCGGGCTTTCTTTTGTCTTTCCAGGGAGTTGACCACGCGTGGCTGTTTCTCGGAGGGCCTCCCCGCCCCCACGAGCATGGGTGGCCAATGAGCTGTTGCTGCTGATGTCAGTCAGCCGGGAGGTGCCCAGGCATCACTCCTGCCCGTGTGCCCTGCTGAAGATGGCTCGTGTGCACCCTGGGGTGCAGCCCAGTGCCTGAGGTGCTGACGATGGTGATGATCCTGAGGAACAGCCTCGACAGCCAGGGAGCGGATGCCACAGCATGCAGGACCTTGAACCCTGAACCGGTAAGGACCTTGCGGCCTCGTTCCCTGGATGACCTTGGAGGCCCCGTGTGCAGGTGGGGCAGTGGATGGGGCATCCCGGCCTAGCAGACTGAGGTCAGAGTGCCTGGCAGTTGGACTCTGTGAGGCGTCTTAGAGCTCGGTGGAGAACTGGCAGAGGGAACTCGCTCAGCCCAGAGTAGAGATGGCGGTGAGTGAGGTGGGCCAGGCCATCACCCTGGCCTGTAACAGCACGCGTGGCTCTGCCAGCCTGAGCCAGTGTTCTCTCTGCACCTGGTTTCCAGAGGGGAGCCGTGCCTTGCCCATGGCCGAGACAAGGCTGTGCCTCCGGTGGGCACAGAGCCGGTGCTGCTCCCGCAGGAATGTCAGGAGCAGAGCTTTGGGGAAAGGAGGCACAGTGATCCGTGGTGACGGCTGCTGTCCTCTGACCCAGTGGTGGTGGCTGGGACAGGGAGTGGGAGGGGCCCTCAGCAGGGAGAAGGAGCCACTCTGAGGTCCGGATGCCCCTACGGATGAATTTGACAGACGGCTGAGTCCTTGCCACACTGCAGTGTCCCCAAGAGCAAGGGGCACCCTTCATGGCTCCTCACCCGAGCCACACTCAGCACCCTTGGGGGCTCCCTTCCCCAGCCTTGTGCTCTGAAACCCTAGCTGGGGCAGGCAGGCTGAGGTCTCTGGCCCTCCCAGGAACTTAGGACAGCCCCGGAGACCGGCGCTCAGTCCCCAGGCCTTCCCAGAGTGCCGGTGGTGTGTGTGGTGCTGGGCTGGGGAGGAGTGAGTCAGAGCTGGGCCCTGCTCTTCTTCCATGAGAAGCTCTGTCCAGTGGGGGAGGGCTGTCCAGGCGGCCATGGGCACAGGGACCCCTGAGGACCCCATCGGCGCTACCCTGAGCTGAAGCTTGTGAAGTCCAGGGCCGTCTGGAGGGGCTGGGCGTGGCTCTGGTGCGTCAGGGAACAGCTCCCAGAGCAGGAACACTAGCTGGGCCCTAGCAGGTGGGCAAGCGGCCCAGAGCCGGCGGGGCGAGCTCCCTCGTGTGACAAGGGTGGCAGCCAGGCCGGGACGGGGCATTCACCGCTTCCCTGGCCCTGCCCCTCCCCTCTCGCCAGCTCCACTTCCTGGGCGTGTGTTCATGCTTCTTTGGGCCAGCGTCAGCTCCTCCCGGGGCCCTAGCACTGCCAGGGCAGGGGAGAAGCAGCTGAAGGGTGCTTGGTCGGTGGCAACCTTTGCTCTCTGTGGCCAGGGACAGAGCCGCCGCAACTCTGCTTGAAGCTTGATCCCCGCCACCACCTGGTCCTGCCCGTTGGGTTCTTGTGGTAATGCCTGGTCTTCTGGCCCCTTTAACCTGTTCTCCACCCGTCAGCCACACGGAGTACTGGTCTCGGCAGCCCCTCGAAGAACCTTTTCCTGGTTTCCCACCTCAGGCCCTTGCTAGGAGGTGCGAGGACTTTCCCTAGTCTCATCTGTGACGTAGCCGCTGTGGCCTCAGCTGTGTGACTCTCCCGACTCACGTGCTCCGGCCTCCCTGGCGTCCCGGCTCAGACGTCAGGGATGAGCCTGCCTCGGCCTGGGATTCTTTCCCTTTCTTCTCTGGCTGCTCAGCCTAAGCTGTAAGGTCTTCTCCCAGCCCCTTGCCCACAAACGTTGGTCCCCTTTTCCATGTATCTTTTCCCTTCTCATAGGCACTTAGCATTGTTTAACCTTTTATCTGTTGATCTCGTTTATTGATTGAACCCCAAACTAGAGTGGGATCTTTGTGAAGGCCCTGTGCTTGTTGCTGGACACCTAGAGGTGCTCAGGAGAAGGCCTGTGGAGGAGAGGAGGGTGTGGGTCCCCTTGCCCTGTGGCTTCTGACCTCATCGCTGGCGTAGGCCTCTCCAGTGGCCGCTTGTTTCACAGTTGAGTGGGTGCAGATGCCAGCTGCTCTATTATCTGTTGCTGGCTATTTTCTGAATGGCCGACCGGAGGTCCGGGGAGCAGCCTTCCTGGGCGCCGTAGTGGGCCGCCGCTGGGCAGGGTCCCTCCTCAGGGTGGGGTGTGCTAGTGTTGGCCACCTCTTCCAGGAGGAGCACGGCCACCCAGCCCCAGCCAGGGAAGGAAACTGTCTTCAAGAGAGGAGAGACAGCTGGGACATAGGCAAGCTCCTTGGAATGGCTTCTGCTCCGGGCACCCTCCCTGCCTTCTTGGGACGGTTCCTCCTTCTTGCTGCTGCTTGTTGGCCGATGTAGGCTGGCACTTCCTGCTCCTTTCTTCCCTTTCCTTGACTCCAGTTGGTGGATCCATCAGGGGAGCTTTTGGGGGGCTTTGTTATCTGCCACGTGTGGACTGAGCCTTGGCCACGTCTGGGCCTGGCCCCCGTGAGGCTTGTCCAGGGTAGGCGGGAGCATGGCAGGGCCCGTGTGGAGCCACTGGGAGTGTGGTTGCACTCAGCGCCTCGGGAGGCCCTAAATCCACTCACCGCCTCCTGCTGCCTCACACTGCCCTGCTGAGGGGTGGGTCATGTGCTCCACCCCCGTGTAGAGATAGGGAGCTGGGGCTCAGAGAGCTCTGGAGAGGGGCACCCATGTCACAAATGGGCAAGCAGGGTGCCCGGACATGATCTGCCTTCCCCTTCCTGCAAGGCCCTGCTCCTGCACCAGAGGCTGTGGTCAGCTCAGGGATCCTCCAGGTCCTGGGAGAGACACGCAGTGAGTGACTGAAGACCCGGATACTCGCTTCTAGCACTGAGCCCCATGGGACAGAAGCTGTGACTGCCCCAGGCTGCCTGCAGAGGTTCAGAGGGAGGTGGTGGGGTTTGCTTCAGCCTCCTAAGCTGTCTTCCTGGAGAATGCCCTAAGTTTATCAGCAGGAAAGATGGGGGATAATTTCTCTTTTGTTTTCTGATCAAATTGAGAAGATAGCAGAAGCAAAGCTTTAAGATTAAAAAAGAAAACAGGGTTGTGGAGAGGCTGGGAAATGTATCAGAGCAGGAGGCTTTGGAATTCTGGGAGCAGGCCCCAGAGGCATAGTCCACCCTGGCCCTGGGCTGCTTCTCAGTCAGAGGAGAGAAAGTCCAAATGGCAGGGCAAGTCCCCCAGGGGTCCTTGGAACCCAGCGTGCTGGAGGAGGAGCCCCAGCTGCTCCCTGAGGCCTGGGAACGAGCTTCCGCCCCCACGCCTGCCCTCAGAGGGCTCAGCGAACGGTTCTTTCTTTAAAAAACAACAACAACAACAACAACAACAACAACAACAACTAAATATTGGGGACACCGTGACTGTCCCTACTCCCAAGAAAGATGTGGGAGAAAAAAGGACAGAAGGGCTGAACTGGTGCTGTCAGTGTTCTGCCTTTTCTGGTGCAGGGGCCACCTGCCCCCGGGAGAGGGCTGAGGGTGCAGGCAGTGCCCTAGCCCTGGCTGAGCCTGCGCGGCCTGCAGTCCTGGCGTGCCCGCTTCCCCTTTTCCCTGCTCTGCCTGGTTGCTTTCCTCTGCCGAGTGGGCCCTTCCTGCTCGCGTTCTAACATTAGCCGCTGCCCCTGGAAGGCCGCCCAGACGTTTGACCTTGGGAACGCTGAGCTCCCCAGCTCCTTCCCGCACGCCCACGCTTGTGCCGAGGGCCTCTTCTCTTGTCTCCTGAGTGACCACCCTCTTGGCTGGGCTGGGCCTTCTCTCCCAGCCCCCTCTCAAGTCCAGAGACAAAGGGAGCTGGTGAGTGGCGGCTCCTGGGCAGAGGGCAGAGTGCAGCCCCAGGTTGCCTGATGTTTCCCATAACTCCCCACACTGTCAGATTAAGAGGCTAAGGCCAGGTTCCTTCCCTGGGGTCTTCAGGGTGAGTGGCCGTGTTAGGCCTTGTGCCCACCTGCCTGGCCACTGGGGGCTCTTCATACTCTTGGGCACCCTGAGTTGGCATTTTAGGCTAAACAACCCCAGCCCACATCCCTGGCAGGCCACAGGCTGCCCTGAAGTCAAAGGCAGCGTCCAAGGCAGGGTGGTGCCGTCCCCTGGGCTAGCAGAGATACCAGGGGCCGGCTCTGCCTCAGCAGGCAGAGCTGCCACATTGTCATCCGTGTCTCTGAGGGCCTCCACCCGAGGCGCTGTCCCCTCCTTGGCTTCTCTTTTCGCTTCTTGGGGCCAGGGTCTCCCCGAGTGCTGTTTGGGAGGGGCGGGTGCTCAGGCTCTCTCCCCCGCCCCGGGGCTTTTCGTGAGCTCCTCCCTGCTGCGCTGTGGCTCCTGTAGCTCTGTCGGGAGAAGGAAAAAGTGACTCGCCTGTCTTAGTCAGCTGCTGCAGAAGGCAGGGCGGCCGTGGGCCGGGCCTGGCACAGTCTCCTCGGCCGCTTCCCCACTTGGAGGCTCCGTTGCGTCTTTCTTGCAGTCGGGACTTCTTCCCTGCAGTCTCAGTTTGGTTTCCAGCCTTTGCCTTTGCCACGATTGCCTCTCTGACTCCAAAACCCTTCTCGGGGGTTTCTGAGGCGTCTCACAGACGAGGCCTGGTCCTGGGGTGGCTTTGTAGTGGGAGAGAAACCCAAGGGAAAAGTGCGCTTGTCTTGTTTCACTGGGAACCTCTGCCAGGGCTGGCCTCGCCTCTGCAGATGCAGAGTGTCTCGTAAACCTACGAGGGCCGCAGCACTGGCGATTTGCTGGGCCTTCCACTGTAGGTGCAGAGGACTGGGCGGGGTTGGGGCTGGGCTGCAGGGGCAGCATCACCAGTGGACATTGTGTCACCTCTGTGGTAGGCTGGAGGTTAAAAGGCTCTGACCAACCTGGGAGCCATGCCGAGTGACCTGGGGTTGCTTTGCTCATGTGGAATGGGGCCTGGATAAACCTGCCGGTGGTCAGGGTGTGCCTGACACCGTGGGAAACTGTTTAGTACAGAGGTTTTGGGCCTGACCACCACTGGCTAGCCTCACAGAGACGGCTCTGAAAGCAAGATGGGCCCTGACCCCATCTCGAGGTGCAGCGGCTCCTCATTGGTAAGTGGCAGAGCCCATTTCCTGCTAACTCAACCAAAGGAGGACTCAGGCTCCCAGGCCCACGGAGGGCGGGGCCGGGGAGTAGGGAGAGGACCATGGGAGCAGGTGCACCTGGGCAGGCCTGAGTGCCCCCTTGCTGGGTGGATCAGCCTCTGGCCCCCCTCGGTTCAGGAGTCAGCGCCACAGAGCAGTGAGTGTCGGGGCAGCCATGTCTCGTTCCATGCCCACTTGTTCCAGGGCACCTGGGGGCATCGTGGC
This sequence comes from Oryctolagus cuniculus, assembly GCF_051225735.1. NCBI lineage: Eukaryota > Metazoa > Chordata > Mammalia > Lagomorpha > Leporidae > Oryctolagus > Oryctolagus cuniculus. Next base: position 6,736,075 of record NC_142881.1, read on the forward strand.
ACTATCTTGTCAGAGAAGGAGGTGCCCTGATGCAAAACTGGGGTGCCGCTGGCAGAAGGGAGCTGCAGTTCTGCCTCCTCAGTGAGAGGAGCAAGGGGTGGCCCACCTAGAGGGGGGAGACAGAGAAGTTGTTCCTTCAGTGGTCTGAGACCCTTTGGGTGGAGCCTGGAGGCTGGCACGAGGAGCCTGGGTCAGGCTGGGTGGGGAGGCCCTTTGCTGTCTTCCTGAGTTTTGACCTTGCCTGAGTCCATTAATTTGGGAGGCAGTCTGCCCGGGGGAGATCCAGTTCACTGGTCTGGCCTCCACTGGGTGAAGTGGCCATAGCCGTGGTGTCTGCTCTGTGCTTGGATCTTAGGAACAGATGACCCCTTTCCTTAGGAAGCTTCCGTTCTCATGGACCAGTCCAAGCTGATTCAGGCTGCGTAGCATCAAACGGGGTGTGCAGGCTCCTCTCCCTCACACATGGGCAAGGATGGGACAGAAGACGCAGAGCTTCTGCGAGGGAGGGGCAGGACAGGCTGTGGCCTGGATTTTGTTCTGGTTGTGGAAAGTTGTTGGAGAGCAACGGCTTGGTCTGACCTCAGCTTTAAAAGATGACCTTGAGTTCTGGGTGCAGGTTGGAGAGCTCTGCGAGGTAGTTCAGTGGGTGGGGCGGGGTTGGTGGTGGTTTGGACACAGGGTGGTGGGGGAGTGGGAGTGTGTCCCCCACCTGGAAGCAGTGGGCTCCTCTGGGCCCGGCAGCAAATGCCACCAGGTCCTTGTTGAACAAGTGAAGGTGTGGGCGAGTGAACGAGGGACCTGGTAGCCTTGTGTATTGGCCCAGGGGTGTCCCACGGCGGGCTGCAAGATAGGCACCTCTCACGTCCACCTTCCCTGGGGGGGCCTGAGCGGGAATGTCCTGTGGTGCCCTCTAAGGCCTAGAGGGAGGCAAAGGCCCAGGGTCTCTGTTACACTTAGTGGCACTGGTGTCCACTTTTTTTTTTTCCCCAAGATTCATTTATTTATTTGAAAGGCAGAGTCATAGAGAGGCAGAGGCACACACACACACATGCAGAGGTAGAGAGAGAGAGAGAGAGAGATGTCTTCTATCCACTGGTTCACTCCCCAGATGACCACAAAGGCCAGAGTTGCGCTGATCCGAAGCCAGGAGCCAGGAGCCAGGAGCTTCTTCTGGATCTCCCATACTGGTGCAGAGGCCCAAGGACTTGGGCCATCCTCCACTGCTTTCCGAAGTCATAGCAGAGAGCTGGATCAGAAGTGGAGCAGCCAGGACTCGAATAGGTGCCCATATGGGATGCGGGCACTGCAGGCGGCGGCCTCACCTGCTACACCACAGTGCCAGCCCCAGTGTCCACTTTCTTTTGCCTTCTATGGCCTGGCCTGGGCTTCTGTGGGCTGCCAGTCTGAGTTGCCAGTGCAGGGCTGGGCCGTGGCTCCTCGGGTGGTGTTCTGGGGCTTAAGTGCCATTTGGGCACTGGGAGCTGTCTCCTTGCCATGGAGACAAGGCCTGTTTTACTCCCTCTGAACCCTGCTTCTCAGAGCCAGGGGCCTGCCTGGCTTCCACAGGCTGTGTGCTTGGCCACGCAGGCAGCCTAGCCCCTGTGGCAGGCTCTGCTGTATTTGTCACCTGCTCTCCACAAGTCGTGTTGGTATGGCTTTCGGTTGCACGTCCTGTAGCGTTAACTGTGCTAGCTGGGAGGGAGGCAGGTGCAGCTTGAACTCCTCCAGGTACTGCCACGGATAGCTGTCGAGTACCTGGTCGTGTCACAGTGGAATGCAGGAGGGTGAGCTGACCGATTGTGTCTGGATTGGTTTAAACTGAGGAAGGGTGCAGGAGAAAGACTGTCCCCCTGTGTTCCCTGTGAGCTCCTGGTCCTCTAACACACGCTCAGGCGTTCCCCACCCCTCTCTCCTCCCCAAAGCCAGCCCTGACCTCTGCCGCACCTAGCGCACAGGCCTGGCAGCCCTCCAGCCCCAAGCTCTCAGTGTTGTAATGGCGTGTCCACCACGTCCTCTGCGACCCCAGCCTTGTTAGGGCAGAGGTTCTGGGTCTGGGCAGCTGGGGTGGGTGAGGGCGCTGGTGCCAGCTGCTTGCCACCCTCTTATCTGGGTGGGGCAGGTGTTCCTAGTCAGCCCCACCTTCCTGCCAGGCCTTAAAGAGCCAGGGCCTGCGCTCCTGGCCGCTCCTCATTTGAGGGGGTGGGCGTCAGGGTCTCCTCTGGGAAGCTGGAGCCCTCTGTGACAGGCTGACTCCTCGGGGGTGGAGGGTTGTGTTCATTGTCGCTCTAGCACCCCCACCCCCCATAGCCTGACGTGTGAGGCCCCTAGCACGCGTTTGTTTAGTGAGTGCATGAGCGAGTCTTTGGAATCTTTGAGTCAGACTTTCGTCCCGGGGTCTGACTGGGCACGGTCTCCTCTTCACGAGAGGCCAGAACGAGCCTCTTGACCTGCACATATCCGCTGGCACGAGGAACTCCCGGAGTGTTCCATGCTCGATTTACTCTGTAGACAATGAGCAAGTGCCGGGGACTCAGGGCTCTCCCAGGCCTCGGTACCTGTTTCCCAGCCGGGGCCCTGGCATTCAGCCGAGGTACGGCGTGGAGTGAGGGAAGACGTGGGGTGCTGACAGTGGACAGGAAACCCTGGTGGGATATTGTGCCCCGAAGTACAGAGGCTGTAGCTCCTGTGATGAGACCAGATAGACCCTTCCTGTTTCTCTTTTCCCTGAAATGCTGGGGTGGGGCTGGCAGGCTCCCTGTAGCCGCAGAACCGCCTCTGGAGCAGAGGCCACAGGCCAGCCCCCCTCTTAACTGAGCAGGAAGAGCTGCGTCTGCTTTCCCAGGGGAGGGACCTGGGAGTGGGAGACAGGCCCTCTCGCTCCCTCCAGGTTCCTCCTGGCCCAGGAAGGCCCTGCCTCTCCCAGCTTCCACGGCCCCGCCCTGCTCCCTCCTCCACATCCCTTCCTGGCAGACCAGGGGGCTTTCTGTGGGCTTGCAAGCCCATTCACTGGGTGCGTCCACGACGGCCTGGCAGGGCGCGGGGGCCGAATTCTGCACGGCGGTTGTCTCTGAGCGCTCTTCTTCCCTCCCCCTAGTCTGACGTTGGCCACGAGCAGTCCCCCTTTAGTCGTGACGTTAGTGAGGGAGGACAGTCATGTGCAGACGTGCTTCTCATGACTCGGAGAGTGAACGGCTTTTCTGGTTGTTTTCAGCACACGCCAAAGAAGATGAGTCAAGGACCTACCCTTTTCTCTTGTGGAATTATGGGTAAGTAGCCCGGCGGGCCCGAGCCTTCGTCCTCTAGTCCTTGCAGCCAGGGCCCGAGTCCAGCAGGTGAGATGCCGGGAGCGCTCCCGGACTCAGGCTCCGAGAGAGCGGCTCGGGGACTCTCCTCTCTCTGAGTGTGAACCCCGGGTCCCCAGCGGTGCTGGAGTGGCCCCGGGGCTGCTGGCACGCGGAGGGCCCAGGCACTGGTGTGTGCTTCACGACTGTGGGTTTCTCCTCTAGTGTTGCTGTCCAACCAGTAAAGTAAACCATGTTGCTTTTTGTCATTCAGAACAAAACCTCCCAAAGTGTAAAGGAGAAAACAAAAATCCCCATCGTAGTCCTGGGGGCTGGTGGGAGCTGCTGGTGACGTTTTCCTGTTCATTGGTGTCGTTTGCATCTTTTCACGTGGCCGGGTCCACGATGAGCGCATAGTTATGTGAAGCTGCGTTGGCGTACGTTTTCCATGCGCTCTTCCCACGGCGCACGGTTGTTCATTCCACGTATTTCAACGCTCTTGGGTGCTGCGCTGTGTGGCTGGATCCCAGTGTCTCGTGATGTCACTGTTCCTTGGTTGGTGGGTGGAGGGGCTGTTTTGTTTGCTGCTCTTATTGACGTTGGCCACATAAGTGTCTCAGTCTGCCTTTGAGGCCGTCCTTCAGGCTCGTGCCCGGGTTGGAGGGCAGGGACTTTTCCAAGGCCCGAGATCCGCTCTGCCGACGGGTCTCTCAGGAAGTGCTCTCTGCTCCTCTGTTGCCGTGCCGGGTGAATGACTAGTTTTTATAGGGGATGAAAAGAGCTGACCGTATTGACCATATCGATGTCTTGGTGTGCAGAACGCTTGGGTGTGGTTTTTCCTTTGGGTGTCTCTCTGGGCCTCTCCTGCCCTCTCTGGGGACATCTTGCCAGGTGTGAGTTGGTGGCATCTGTGTGAGTCAGAAACCAGACTTTGACAGTAGACAACCCTCGGGCTTTCTGGTTCCCAGTCTGTCTGCAGAGGGCCTTTCCCTCTGTGTCCGGTGGTGGTAGTGTTTTTCTCCTCCTTACCTTGAGGTACTTCTCAAAGTGGAAGAGAGGATGAGGACGAAGATGAGGAGGGTACTGGGTCTGTCCCAGAATCCTGTGCAGCTGCGGGGGCAGGGGCTTGATCGTTCACAGAAGAAAACAGGCCGAGGAAGGTCACCCTCCTCTTGGGAGCAGAGGTGGACCCAGGAGTAGGAGAAGGGGGGCTGCTTGGTGGTCCTCTGAAGGCTGCCGGCCAGAGAACCCAGGACCAGGGAGGTCACCTGGCCTTGGCTGACCTGCGTGGCGTGCTTCAGAGGCCTGTCCTCCCGTGGGACTGGCCGCTGCTTTCCACAAACCCGCAGTGCCCAGTCGCGTGGCCCAGAAGCCTTCCTTGTTGCTTCCAGAGTCCGTCTCACGACTGGGCTTGCTGCCTGCCGCCTTCCCAGGAAGACAGAGGCGGGCCCTGGGCGCGCCCAGCCCCTCAACCCTGCCTCGACTTTAGCTCCAGATGGGGCCTGCCCTGTAAACTGGGTTGTTGGGATGCTGGTCTTTAGTTCAAGGTTGTTCATGCGTTAGTCTTGCTGGACCTTTGCACTGTGTGCGTCAAAATAAGGTGGAACTCTTGTGGGTTTAATGGGCAGAGTTGGGGCTCAAATAACCCTTCTGAACTGCCTACCTGGTACTAGTGCCTGACGGGTGTGCCGGGCACTTGGGGCAGGAGTGGAGTGAGCCACACCCTGTCCCTGCCCTCGAGGGGATGTCTGTCCAGCAGGGGAGCAAGAAGAAGCCACAGTGCCTTCTCCATGGTTCAGGACAACTTCCCAGGCGGCAGAGGCCTGTAGAGCTGTGGGCAGATCTCCCCGTCTTCCTGAGCCTTGGTTTCCTCGCCTGGCAAGTGGGCAGGTGCTTGTAGCAGCACCCCAGAGGCGCCAGCCGCCAACCCCCCCCATCTCCATCTCCATCCCCTTCGTAAACTTGTTAAGACAGCAGTGTCAGCTGTCAGAGGCCTCACCAGCCCCGCTGTGCGGAGGAAGCTCAGGTCACTTCTCAGCTCATGCAGTCCAAGGCTTTGGCGGCCTCGCCCTGCCACAGGAACCGGGCGCGCACTCCAGGCGTGGAGAGTTTTTAGCTGCGCCGGCTTTCCAGTGCCTGGGAAGACAATACCCCGAGGGGCCGGCTGGACTTTCCGAGAGGCTGTTGGACTGTTCCAGGGCCAGACAAGGCTAAGCACAGGTCAACGCCAAGTTATTGCAACTGCCAGCTCCCAGCCCATCTCCTGAGGTGGAGGACGCCGCTGTGGCTTCCCCTGAGAGCTGGGAGTAGTTGGCCCCGTGTCTCAGGGTTTCCCCTCCTCAGCCCCCATTCAGGGTCCTCGCTGGAAGCCAGCATGAGTTTGAGTTTCGTACATGTACTCAAGAAGATATGGGCAGGTGCCTTTGGGTGCGAAGCGCAGGGGCCGGCTCGCTGCTTCTTGGAATGCCATCCTTCCCCGCCGCGTGGGCTCCTCTGCCTGCTGAGGTCGAGCGCACACCTGATGGAGTCAGGGCCTCACAGCAGTGCCTCATGCTCTGTGATCGCAAGCTGGGTCCCAAGCCTCGCCTCACCCTTGTCTCCCACTCCAGGGTGGGGATTTGATATAAAGAAGTGGTTTTGTGCATTTCCAAAACAGGCGAGAGAACAAAGCCAAGGTGAGGTGTGGGAGGCAGAGGCAGGGTGGAGTGGAGCTGGTCATGTGCCTGGCGGTCAGACCCTGCAGGGACCTTTCAGCAGAGGCCTGTATCGCCTCTTGGTTCCCTTTCCGTCCTGTGGCCTACCCCGAGCCCCCCGCTGGGCCAGACCGGGGCTGCCTCTGCTGACAGCTTCTCTGGGGCAGAGCCGCCTGCGTGACCAGTCATCCCGCGCTTCACACGGGAAGCTCTGCCCCATTCCTGGTGCTGACTTCTAGCGGTATTGTGCAGGGCCTCGGCAGGGACTGTGGTGGAGCTGCAGCACACGGCTCCCTCCAGAGCCGCCATTGGCAGTGGGGGTTGTCTGCAGCCGGCCTGGGGTGCACACGTGTTAGTTTAATCTTTTTTGGTGCAACAGGGCACGTGGTGTGAGCGCTGCTGCCGTTCACCACCCCTGGCTAATTGCAGCCATTACATGAGTGCTGTGTGGCCGGGACAATGGACGCCCCGCATTCCATTTTCCACACCATTCAGGCGGGAGAGGACCTGGAAGTGGCTGAATGCGTGAGCGCGTGAAGGCACACCGGCGCTTTCTGGAAGGCCACTAGGAAGAGACTTGTGCATACAGGTCAGAGGGACCGAGAACAGAACAGTTCATCTGCTCAGAAAAATTAGATGGAAACCCATAATTACTCTAGGAGTTGCGGTAATAAATTATTTATTAATGTAAATTATTTCACAGGCAAAGAACATAGAGGAAACTTGAGCAGAAGGGGCATACATTATGTATAGAGAGGAATTGTGAAAATATTCCCGCAGCCGACTTGTGTGCAGGTCTGTCAGCGTTTTAATTATGCGATCTTACTCTCAGTGTTTAATTACTTGGCTGTTAAAGTCTTACTCTGTACATAAAAGGGTTGTTCCCAGGGGTACTCTTTGTGTTAATTTCTACAGGGTAAACCATTTGGCTGTGTTGGGTCGTGTAGATCCACGTAGGACTAAGATTTCACTTTGAGATTTGGTAGCTTTTGGTCTTTTAACTCAGCCACTATCTGTTGTTGAAGGTGGCATGTGACTGTACCTCGTATGGAAAGCTGGCATTTAGAGGTTGAGTGTTTTCAATTTCTTAAGACAAACCCATGAAGGAGATGAAATGAACAACAGCGGTAACAAAATCGGAGCTAAGTCCAATTTTTGCTCTCTGCCGCTGTGTCCTTGAGACATAGCCGTTTTGAATGATCCCTGGGCCAGGACCTCCTATAAGAAATTACTTACGGAGCTGGCGTTGTGGCGCAGCAAGTCCCGCCACTGCTTGCAATGCCAGTGTCTCATCGGAGAGCTGGGTTGAGTCCCAGCTGCTCCACGTCTGCTCCATCTTCCTGCTCATGTGCCCAGAAAGGCAGCAGTTGATGGCCCAAGTACTCGAACCCCTGCCACCCATGTAGGAGACCAGGCTAGAGCTCCTGGCTCCCACCTTGTCCAGGTCTGGCCTTCTGGGGAGTGAGCTAGCAGATGAAAGATACTGTCTCACTGTCTTTCTCCCTGTTGCTCTGCCTTTAAAAACAAACAAACAAACAAACTTTAAGACAGACAGATATACAAACAGATGAATGAAACAAAATGAACAATAGCAATAACAAAACTGGAGCCGTGTAAACCACTGGGCTTTGCTGCTGTTTCAGGGAGAGCCGTTTTGAATGCGGTCACTGGGTTAGGACCCCCAGTAAGAAAAGAACTGGTTGAGGCTGACATTGTGGCGCAGCTGGCTGAGCCGCCATTTGCAATGCTGGCACCCTACCTAGGAGCTCGGTTTGCATCCCGTCTGCTCTGCTTCCAGTCCAGCTCCCTGCTGCTGTGCCTGGGGAGGCAGCAGAAGATGGCCCAAGGACTCGAGCCCCTGCACCTCTGTGGGTGAAATTCTAGGATTCTGGCTTCTGCCTGGCCATTGCGGCTATTTGGGGAATGAACCAGTAGATGGAAGATTCTGTCTCTCACTCTTCCAAATAAATAAAATAAATCTTAAAAAAAAAAAAAAAAAGAAACTACTTATGAGCCAATATAGTCTAGAATTAGATTTGCTTTCATTAAAAATTCATGTTTATGCACAAGTATGCAAATGTATGATTTTTATAATTTTACTTTTTAAAGGTTTTATTTATTGTGGTCAAATGTGTGATTTTTTTTTTTTTAAATATCTTAAATAGTTTAAGGTTTATCTATACAGGTTGCTTTTCTTTTCTTTTCTTTTTTTTTTTTTTTTTTTGACAGGCAGAGTGGACAGTGAGAGAGAGAGAAACAGAGAAAGGTATTCCTTTTCCGTTGGTTCACTCCCCAATGGCCGCTGTGGCCGGCGCACCGCGCTGATCCAAAGCCAGGAGCCAGGTGCTATCCTGGTCTCCCATGCGGGTGCAGGGCCCAAGGACTTGGGCCATCCTCCATTGCACTCCCGGGCCACAGCAGAGAGCTGGCCTGGAAGAGGGGCAACCAGGACAGAATCCGGTGCCCCAACCGGGACTAGAACCCGGTGTGCTGGCAGGAGGATTAGCCTATTGAGCCATGGCGCCGGCCTACAGGTTGCTTTTCTAAAGATTTATTTATTTGAAAGACACAGAAAAAAAGAGAAAAAGAAATACCTCCCACTCGCTGGTTCACTCCTCAAATACCCACAATGGCCAGGGCTGTTCCTGGAGCCAGGAGCACAATCCAGGTCCCCACGTGAGTGGCAAGAACCCAGTTCCTTGAGCTATCACCACTGCCTCTTCGGGTTTGCAGTAGCAGGAAGCCGGGGTCAGGAGCCCCAGGTGAAATGAAACCTCGGCACTCTGTGCGAGACGCTGGCCTCTGCTAGGCTGAGTGCCCACTGCCTTCACAGGGTGCTTTGACTTCTTCCTGGTATCATTTTGTCAGTCTCTGTGTTTCTGGAATAGAAGTGAGAAGTGAGAAGGTAACCTCCTGGGCGGTCTTCTCACCCGGCTTGTGCTGAGTTGGGGTGGGGGTGGTGCCAGAGGACAGGGAGTGGCTACTGCGGACCCTCTGCATGCTGTGTCTTCCGCGTGGGAAGACAGTTGTGTTGGGGGGCAGCCTGGCCCAAGTTTGGGGCGTGGCTTGGGATTGCAGACTCATCTAAGTCTGGGCTGTGCCACGTGGGAATGTTGGTTCGAGGCCTGGATACTTTGCATCTGATCCAGCTCTCTGCTGTGGCCTGGGAAAGCAGCAGAAGACGGCCCAAGTACTTGGGTCCCTGCACCCACATTAGAGACAAGGAGGGAGTTCTTGGCTCTAGGCTTTGGTTTAGTTCAGACCTGGCTGTTGGGGCCATTTTGGAAGTGAACTAGGCAGACTTAAGGTCTCTCTCTTTGTCTCTGTCCCTCCTCTCTGTCTCTCCTCTTTGCCTTTCAAATACATAAGTAAACAAACAAATAAATCTTAAAAAAAAAAAATGATGACAACAGTGCTTCTGTAGACCACCTGTGCCCTGGTGGTCTTAACCCTGCCCTTTGTCTTCACCAGCTTCTCTGGCTTCTTGAGGAGCCCTGTAGGCCAGCCCTTCTTTCTGCCTCCCTGGGGGGCTGTGGTGGGGCGTTTTTTCCACATTCTGGCCCCTGACTCTAGGCTCCTTGTGTGAGGACTTTGGTCCCCTGTATCGTCCTGAACCTAAGACACAGCTGCCATTTTGCAGTCCATCCCGGGCAAGAGGGCAGCACCAAAGACTGAGGCCTGGGTAGGCAAAGTCTCGAAGCCTTATCTTCCTCACAGAGCCCTGAGTGGACACAGCAGAGGAGGTCCATGGGCCAGGGCTCCAAGGTCCTTCAAGGTACAGATGACGCTGCTGTGGCAGAGCTCAGGTGATTGACCTGCTCCTTGTTCATGACGTGAACGTAGCAGAGCTGCCTTTGGAAGGACGCCTGGTCCTCTGCAGTCCCCCCTTGATGGGGCTGGAGCGTATCCTCACACCCAGCATGGAGTCGTGGCTGTCCTGAGGCCAAGCTACCCCTACCCAGTCCATTTGTCAGGGGGAAGGTGAGGCTGGCACAGGCCGACAGGTGTGGAATCCAGGACAGACAGCAGCGGTGGTGTGGCTGCAGGCTTGTTAACACTGGGGCCGGGAGCTGCAGGAATCTGGTATCTTGAGTCTGTACTTAAGGTCCTGAACCTTTTCTGGAAATCACACTCTGCTGTGACCATGTCACTGGGAGGCAGCATCTGAAAAACAGCACAGCCACTCTGGGGCTGTCAACTCCTGTGAGCAAGTGGAAGCCTCTGCTCTTCGAGAGTCTGGGTGCTTGGGAGTTTCCCTTCAGGTTCAAGGGCAGAAGTGCTTTTCTGTCTGCGAACTCCGGTATCTGTGTACCTAGCAGCCTCTGCCCTCCTAGTCAAGAGGTCATGACTCTGGAGCCTGGTGACTGTGCATTGGAGGCCTTGCGTCTTTGTCCCCTCACCTGTGGACTAGGTCATCAGAGCCAGAAACTTCTAGCTTAGTTATTACTGGGCCTTGGCTTTGGGATAGACCTTCGCCATCCATCTGGGCCCAAGAGTGTTTGTGTGGTCACCGTCTCATCTGTAGGCAAAGTGCCCCCCGACCTGTGTGTAAGTTCAGACTGGTGCAGGTGGGCGTGGCAGGGGCCGTGTAGGATGTAATGACTGTGCCTGTGCCCTCAGGCTGTGTACCGTAGATACCTTGCGGGGCTCCAGGTGTCGAGGGAGCTCCTCTGCGAAGCTTTGGGTCACACACGATAGACTGCAGCATGTTGGCGGGGACACAGCAGGAGACTGCAACCCTCACCTGTGCACAGGAGCCGTGGGCAAAGGCCCGTGGCTGCAAAGGAAGCCAGGAGGGCTCGCCAGGAGGGCTGGGAAACAGAGACCTGTAGGGACGGAAGGGCGAAGCCATCTTTCTCTGTGGTTCTACTTCCTGTAATTGGCACAAACCAAAACCAAAAGCAGAACACCAGCTTCCGATGATGTTGTGGATGCAGGTCTGTAGAGAGAACTGTCAGTCTTCTGCAGCCTCCTGGGTGTGGCTGCCAGGTTGCTGTGCTGTGGTTCTGATGGACGTGTTTGGAGAACCCAGACCCCTTGTGGCCCGTGGTCCAGAGCACTGGTTCTCAGCACTTTTATATGAAAGTAAGTTGGAGAGTTGGTTAGAACGCAGAGTCCTGCCCTCAGAGAGTTCACCTAAGTGAGGGACACGGCTCGAGAACCCACACTTGATAAGCAGGCTGCTTCCAGAGCTCACGTGGAGAGCACACTTGGAGAAGCCCTAGTGCAGAGAATGGGGGCCCGCGCTTGTGCCTGAGACCCCAGAGATACGAACCTGGTGGCCGAAGAGCCAGGAAGAGTCTCCGGTCCTGTTATCATAGCGATGGTGGCCTCTGCTGAGGGCCTGATCTAGGGCCTGCGCTGGGCCCACATTTAACTCTCACAATAGCACTGGGAGACTAAGTTACTTAAAGAATTGAGGTTTGAACGCAGGGCCACACCCTTTCCACAGCACCAAGTGACCATTGCTCAGTGGAGTCCCCGTGTCTCTGGCCATTGTCACCTCAGAAAGAGTTATAGTTGTTTGTGCAGAAGCGATGTTGAATGGGGGGTGGGGGCACCCAGGGTCCTCTTCTCCGAGCCCTGCTGGGCCCTTTGTACAGTGTGACGTGCTTGGGCACCTTGCCATTAAAAATTAGCTTCTATTCCTGTTTCTTTTGTCTGGTGACCTGACCCAGCAAATTGCCTTCTGTTCCCCTAGTGAAGGGAAAAAAAACAAGGGCTAAACATAGCCCGGATTGTTTTTGCTTTTCATATGTTGTACTTCTTGAGATGTTTCTATCTAAAGATAGAAACAATTAAAACATTATCAGCCCCGGAGAGAACAAGTGGCCACCTGGCTGGCCTTGGTCCACTTTGCATATTCAGTGTCTCAGATCCTCACAGGCAGCCAGCCATCCAGGGCCTGGGTGGGCCAAGAGCTCAAGGCCCAGCCCAGGCTGGACTTGCGTCACCCAGGACAGAAGGTGACCCAGGCTGAGTGAATAGCACAGCTCCTCTGTCACTTTGGTCTGCATTTTGTCACCTTCTCTTCTGCCCGCCCCGGCCTGCTGTGTGGCACAGTTCACGCTGGTCCCTGGGGAGCTGTGCTGAGGCTGTGCTCAGAACTTGGGGTGCAGCAGAGGCCTGTCTGCAAGCAGGTCCGGAAGGCTCTGTTGCCCCGTGTGCCGTGGGTGCACAGGGACCGCGTGGAGAAGAGCTGAGCTGGCTGTTAGGTGTGCAGGAAAAGCTCTTCCTGGTGGAAGGAGGATGAGGGTGGGAGGAGAACGTGCCAGTCCCTTGCAGAGATGTGCAGACGTGGGTGTCTGGGGGGGCTGCAGTTCTGTTGCAGGTGCACTGCGCTCCCGTTGAACCAGTGTGCTGGGTTGAGAACTGACTGTTCTGCAACAAAGAAATCTTACACGGTAAGGTCACAGGAGCTTGCTCTTCAAAACAGAACGGTGTGTGAGGGGCTGGGCATTTGGTACAGTGGTTAACTGCTGCTTGGGATGCCCACCTCCCATATCAGGGTGCCTGGTTCAAATCTCTTCTCTGCCTTTCAAATAAAAAAAAATGAAAATAAACAATTAAAAATGTAGAACAAAATGGAGTAGGCCTAACCAGCTGACACGGGTGTGTCAGAATTCACCATCCAACCCTGGTACCCCATAGGGATTTGGCCCCAGCTCTCTGTAGATTTTACCTATGCGCACACCTGCGACCTTGTGTTAAATGTTAGTTTCATAAAGAATTGCTGGCACATGAGAACTCCTCTTCAGGTTTGTCTGCAGAAAATGAGGAAGGTTGCACTTCATGGACGTCTCAGGGGTTTTCAAGGAGGATGATTTTGAGTCTGTGATTCTTGTCTGGCCTCTGATGCCCTCGGTTGATTTGTTCTTTAGTGTAGGGTCTACTGGGGGAAATGTGAGCAGGTGGGCCTGAGGCCAGGCTGGAATGTTTGTATCCACGGGTGATGGCCCAGGGGATGGACCATGATGGGTGGGGACTTCAGAAAGTCCTCTGGGGGCAGTGAGGAGCGGGGGTGGGGAAGGGAGGCCCTGGGAAGTGCCGTGGAGGAGCACCGAGGTCACGGCCGGGCCCCGGGACAGGAAGGGCACTGCCAGGGGGAGACATGGTGGGTTGATGTCGAGCCGGCCCCCGATTCTTCCCCCGCTTCCCCTGGATGCAGGGAGAATTCTGTCAGTGAAACCAAAGTGGATCACGGGCGACCGTCGCTGAGGCTGGGTTTCTGGGGACCTGGTGGAGCCACGCTCTGCAGCATGCCCCTGGTTCTTGGAGCACCAGCTGTGGTGCCACCATCTTGGGGCCCTCGCTGCCCTGTGGCTGGGCCCAGGGGTCCTTTCTCGTCTGCCGTGTGCATTTTCTCTCTGGTACCTCAGTGGCTTGTTCCAAAAGAGAAGTTGGTGGCCAGTGTTACTCAATAGCTGCTGAAAACTCAAAGATGCAAACCCAGAGCTGAGGGTGGGTTTATGCCCCGGCCCACTTTCAGAGTTGAGCCAGAGTTTTGCACTGGTGGGCTAGGTGGTCATACCCTCCATGAATTAACTAATACGTTTGTCTTCATAGAAAATCTGGAGCGGCTGGTGCTGTGGTGCAGCAGGCTAAGCTGCTGCCTGCGGTGCCAGTGTCCCATGTTTGTTGGTTCATGTCCTGGCTGCTCCACTTCTGATCCAGCTCCCTGCTAATGCATTTGGGAAAGCAGTGGAAGATGGCCCAAGTGCGTGGGCCCCTGCCACCCATGTGGGAGACCAGATGGAGTTCCAGGCTCTTGGCTTTGACCTGGCCCAGCCCTGGCTGTTGTAGCCATTTAGGATGTGAACCAGCAGATGGAAGATCTCTCTTTCTCTCTGTCTCCCCCTCTCTTTCTGTAGCTGTCTTATCAAAAACAATTTTTTTTCTAAAGTATGAAAAAATGTGGAGACTGGAAAAACAAGAAGGCGAATGTGCAGATCAGTTGGCTCCCTGCCAGTCAGCTGTTCACATTTTGAGTCATTCCTTTTCATCTTCACAGCTCGTGGACTGTGCTGTACTGTGTGCTTAAGCATCCTGTCTTAGCATTTCCCCACATCATCACACAGTCCTCGAGACTCCACTTTTGCAGGCCCAGTGCTGTTCCCCCCACCGCAGGACGTTTTAATGATGTTTACTGATTCGCCGTCCCTCATGGTATCGTCTTGCTAAGCATCCTACATAAATACCCACGTTTTTCCTGAGGGTAGCTTTCCATCTTCTGAATGGATAACATAGATGCTCATTACTCCGGCAACATTAGTTTGTATCTCTTTTATTTTACTTTATTGCTCAGTTTGCTGACTTTCAGCTGCTGATACCACATTGGAACTGTCCAGGAAGAACGGTGACTGCTGCAAGGGGAGGCCTTCCGTGGGCATAATTGAACAACGTAAGGGAAGCTTTCAGAAAGGTGCTCGTTGGGGATGCTTGGAAGTAGTTTATCACATCCAGCTGAGAGGCGGGTATGAGGACTTGCTGTGCCAGGGCCTGGGGGGTTCCCAGGAGGAAAGGAAGTGGGTATTGAGCCACAGCTCTGCTTTGTTGCCGGCTGGCCTGCCTGGGTACATGGAAACCCTCTCCCCTACGTCTGCAGTGGTTCCGGCCTGTGGGTGGTTTCTCCCTGCATCCTTTGCCCCTGAGACTCGGAGTCGTGGCTTCAGCGGGAGGCTCTCTGACGTCCCTTTGGACCGCACCGGTTCCGTGGCTGCTGCTTGCAGTGCTCAGTCCAGGGTGTGCCGCTCAGTGCCCTTCCAGAAGGGAACACCGGTGGAGG